>NC_035791.1:4905553-5260986 GCF_001653235.2 Pochonia chlamydosporia 170 | reverse complement strand
TGCATATTGTTGCCCAATGTAACTGAGCCTCTTTAGATTTGATACACCAAGCCGCGTGACTCTACGGGGGGAAATACAAAATACAATCTCAAGAGCCAAGGAGGTGGTGAAGAGCGTTTGTTTCAGCTCGAGGCAAGCTGTATGTCTCGCCACACGATGGTCAGCGAGAAACGATGCATTCTACGTGACTGCTTACCAATCTTTCATATCAGTATCTCATAATAGTTGCAACTTCAGCTGGAAATGAGCCGTATCTACCGAAATAGTAATGTAGATGCTACATCATACCTGGGAGTTGACCACCATGCATCATACCGCCACCTCGGCCCAGCTCAAGAAGCTGGAGACCATATGGGTGTTTGTTCTTAACACTACCTAATCTTGTATGCAAGTGTTCGGGCGGGAACCTGCACTTCGGGATGTGGAGAGATGTCGAGGGTGTAAGTGGATGGCCGTGGCCTCGGCCAAGAAACATGGCATACGCTCACTACGCAGAAAGTGCCGCTGCGGCCACGATACATAGAAAAAAGAAAGTAATAAGAGGGAAGAGGCAAGTAAATTGGTAGTTTTACTGATCGAAAAGTATAAATAAGTGCTCATCTTCCCTTCAAAGCCTCAACTCCTGTTCCTCATCCTCATCAGCCATCGTCCAATCTTGAACTACCATCTCAAACCAACCAAAGCTCCTCCAGTTTCCTAACCATCAAAATGAAGTTCCTCGCTGTTGTCGCTCTCGCCGGTACCGCCATGGCCGTTCCCACCACCACCACTACTACACCAGCTTGCCCAGGCGGCCTGTACAGCTTGCCTAGATGCTGCGCTACGTTTGTCCTTGGCGTCATCGGCCTCGACTGTACCGTTCGTAAGTAATATCAGATTCGAATGTTTCAAAACAAATATTAACCATGAGTAGCATCGAGGACTCCCAACAGCCCAGCAGACCTTCGCAGTGTCTGCAGCGACATCGGCAAGCAAGGCGGTTGCTGCTTCCTTGATCTTGTACGTTGAACTTAACCGTATTGAAGCGAAATCCTTGAGACTGACTGACAAATCAAAACTAGGCGAGCCAGTCACTTGTCTGCACCCCGGTTTCTGCTAACTAAGTTTCGCACCCTTTTGTTTGGGAGTTGACGGTGGTTATGTTGATAGGAGAACCAGACTCTTGACAAGGTGCAACTAAAGGCAGCCATTTAACAAGTTGCCACACAGGTAGTTTCGGCTGGGAACAGTGCTGCGGTAGATACTCTTCTATAGGTGCTTAGTTAGCTAGCCATGCGTTCAAAGAAATGACTACCCAAGAAACCTTTCTTCTGTACCCTTGGTGATCATTGATGGGGTATCTGCATGGCTCCGAGTGACTGAATTGGATAAGCTGTCGTAAGTACGACATGGAACAATTTCAGTAAGGAACTACTTTGGCGCCAACCGTGGACATGACTGTAACTTAAACCGGCGTCAAAGTGATCAATTTCTTAAGCTGTCATATATATAACATAGAATGACTCAGTGCTCAGCACTTATAAACTTCCATCGTAGCTAGCCACGACGTCACCCTCTCACTTATCCAGGACAAATGTTGCCTACGCTGTTGGCGTTGCCTCCGCCGGCGCAACCTGGGCTGGCGCATTTGTAGCCTTCATTCCATTAGGACCGCAAGTGCTCACCTTGAGACCGGCAGAAATGGAAGCATATCCAGCAGGCTGAAGTTCGTCGCCGTCACCAGCAGGAAGGGTACCAACGTATGCGTTGAAATTGTAGATACCACAAGGGCAGTGGTCCAAGACTTCCATACCAGCCTTGCCCTCCAGGACCGAAGAACCACCACGTGTGAGCTTGAAGGAAACCGGACCAGGAGCCATGTCAATGGAGAATTTGGCAGCACCAGCAGGAGCATCTACCGTTTGAGTCTTGCCTCCAGCTGTCATCTCAAGAGATCCCGCTTCCTTCAGCAATGTCACAACAAAGACCTTGTCTTCCATGGTTTCGTATCCATTTGGTCTGCCCTTGAAGTAGTTTCCGCTGGAGTTGTTGGCATCGCCCATGGTGGTATCCGTGGCATCGCAGTCCAGACTCTTGAGGGTAGGACGGAACCAATAAACAATCTTGTCGTCTTTGATGTACGGAGCTGGGTCAGAAGCGCCATCGTGATACGCAGCAATAAAGGGAACGGCCATGTCCAACCAGCCATTGTGGGGGAAGCCATACACCCATTTGGAGTTTCCATCGTCACCGTGAGGACTGTCCAAGCGACCAATGTAGTGGCTCTCACCGTAGTCGTTCCAGGTCACCATTTCGAGGAAGCGAGGCTGTAGCTTGAGAATCTCCTGCCACCGGTCGTACCAGAGGAAGTCTCCCGGGAACACCCAGTTCTTGGAGTAGGGAACCTCGGCGCCAAAGTGCGTAGAGAACCAGGGTGAGACAGGGGCGATGTAGGGCTTTCCAGCAAGAGCCTTGTTATAGGCATTGTCACCATCCTGGACACTGACATTGGCACCGGGGCTGGGTGCTTTGTTGTTGCCATTGTTGTCCCAGCCCATCCAGTTCAACGCGCCGTCTATGGCACTGAAATCGGTGCCTTGCTCGGGGTGGAAGTTTGGCGCCCAGAAGACATCAACTCCTGCGGCTTGTCGAAGAGCACTGACATCTAAACCGTCACCCGCGAATGACGATGCGAACACCTTGTTGTCGACCTTGAGCTGTGCTGGCTTGGAGCCATACGTCGCAATCATTTGGCCAACGCGGGAGGCTTCATTGGTGTGGAACCAGTTAAAGTCGAAGGAAATAAAAACCTTCATGTCGTTATTGGCAGCCGATTCATATGCAAGCTGGAGTTGCGCGTCGGTATACGGATCAACACCAATGTTCAGAGCGAAAGCGTCGATGCCAGCAGCTTTGGCTCGCTTCATGTCGGCATCATAATCGGCTGCGCTGGTACGGGCGCCGACAATACCAATCTAGCACCCTGTGTAAGTATATGAAGACCGTAGATCCAGGAATTGGTTACTTACCATGAAATGACAGAAAACAAGGTTTGTGCCTGCATCTTGGCGAGCAGAGATGATGTTGGAATCAGCTCGTCGCACTGTTGCGGCATCTGGCGTCGTGAACAACGCTGCCGCCGTGAGGAGACGGAGAAGCTTTTGCAATTGCATATTGTTGTCTTATCCAGCTATGGTTGTCTTATTGAACACTGGACTGAATCCTTTTGACTCGAATTTCTCGACTACATCTTTCCTGGAATCCAAGCTCTCTTTATACTCCGCGATTGAAGCTTGAATTCAGGGTTGAGATATCCCCAGACTCTACGGGATTTTTCCTAGATTAGATCAAAGCCACGGGTTCAACCGAAAATTTTGGCGACTTGTTCGACGCATTTCGACTTGGTTGTTTCATCGCGCAACTAGAGTGCTCAGGTGGAAGTAAGTTGTGCTGAATTTGCCGTGAAACTGGCAACGATCATCCGAGCCATTGCTACGTTTGATGGCCGACTGGTACGACGAAAGGATGGCTGCGCTGATCTTTTCTAAATCCTGGGGAAACGTGGAGAAGAAATACTTGGACAAGCGCCGAAGGAAGCTCCGGCTGTAAGGACAACTTTCATGGAAGTCTCGCCGATCCGCACTGAGCCGTAATATAGCACCGGGTTTCGCTTAAATTTTGAGGAGTAATTGAGAAGATTGGTTCTGGAAGTTTGGGCAGGAATTTACGCGTTGTTCGGTCCTATTGTTGACGGCAGTTATATTTTCCTGTGGTAGCTTTGCAGAATAAAGTTGCATGCAGCTACATGCTTGCCAATTATCACGAGACCTGTTGTGATAATCGGCACGTATGGGCGTTACAGAGAATGCGATTCGACATATTCGGCCTTTCCAACGAGTCTAGTTTCTAGGTTACTACCGGAGTCGGCAACTTTGCAATCAGGTTGTTTGTTGCTCAACAAGCTCGTCTCGAGAGCAAACAGTGTATCTTAGAGTCCCATGCTTCATGTCAATTCGAGAAGTGAAAGGGAAACTCGTAAAACACCTGGGTGTTTTCTTGACATCGATGTGAATCTATAGCTAGGAGATCAGCATTGATTCATTCATCAAACTTCACAACTCTCACCAAGGCATCGGCATTAACACTTCATTCGCCTGGACTTATGAGAGAGAGGAGTCAAAGCACGCTACCAAAGCTGGAACCACAAACATGGAAAAGATCAGCACTTAACTCCTGAGGTCGTTTCAAAAGCGCAAAAAGATGGACCGATTCGTGGGATAATTTTTCGTTAGAACTCAAGAGAAAACTGCGCTCAGATTGCTGTATCGAGACTTCAATGTTATTAATATGCTGATGGACCTGTTTGTCTGTCCGAGGGCAAGGTCAATGTGGCCGCAGCTATGTCCCAGTGGCGCACTCCTTGGCTTTGTTTGACTTTGGAGCACATGTCTGTGAACTCTGAGATTTTACAGCAGCCAGAAGCCGCAGTGCGAAATGTGAGCCCAATTCAACTGGCGCAATCCATTGTCGGAAATTGACCTTGCGTAATGCCTTCAACTGCCGTCCTCCCAAGGAACCTCATGCATCTCGCTGCACAATGACCATCACCACAGCCCCGATCTTCGATAAGCGAACGGATTTACATTCGTCCCAGATCAGAAGACGCTCGGAGCCGCAGGAATTGATCTCAGTGGACGTATTCCTCAGGTCCGGTGTGGATGAATCCAAGTTTTGTGTGGAGAACTCAGCTGGAATGCGGCGGAATGACGTATCCTCCCACACCATCAGGGCCTTGATGTCATGGAACGAAACCAGTAGACAAACAGAACTGATTCGCTGATTCCAAGGTATCGCAGCGGAGACGTCCTATGTTTAACTTTTGCTGTACCGTGTCGTAGCAGTGAGCTTTGGTTAGCCACCCGATCTATCCACAGCTGAATGGTGATCAGGATGATTGGATTGGGCAAACCAAGCTTTTGGGGAATCTGATGTGGAGGAGGGAAGACGTCACTTCTTATGAGGGGAAGAGTGGTAGCAAGTATAAAATACGGCTTGTCCTGGTTGTAAAGGAGAATTATTCTACCAAACATATTATGACCTACACTCTCATTGCTTAATTACACAAACACACACAACTATACATCATGGATTTCGTCAAGAAGGCCGCCGAGGGCATCAAGGGCAATTCTGGTGAGAACAAGGCCCAGGGTCAGCCTGCACAGGGCGGAGAGCAGCAGGACTACGTCGACAAGGGTAATTGCTTCACGTTCCATGGTGTGAGTGAGCATTAAAGCTGACCATTTGTAGCTTTCGGCATGGCGGCGGGCAAGAGTGGCCACAACATCGATCGCAACACCCAAGAGAAGATCACTGATGCCGGTCGAGGCGCGTACGAGAAGGCGACCGGGTGAGTTGACATGGTATCACAAGATGCTTGAATCGGGCTAACTGTGTAACAGGAGCAAGGTCAACCCCAAGATCTCCAACTAGACTGGGTGTCGGGGATCGCTTGTCATGACAGATTTTTAAACAGTTTATGAACAAAATGTAGTTATGTCTTAATAATGAGAACGTTACCAACTGAAGATTCATGCGCACCACCTCTATTACCGAATGCCACAAGACTACTTCCGCCACGGCCCCTCTATCTTGTCTGGATGGGAACGTCGAGTTGTTCGTCGAGAGTAAATGTCCAGTATCTGGAAAGCATGTTATAGTCATACGCAAGTAGAGGCGATTGCACAGCTGATAAACCACCCTCCTGGCCATGGCAGCTTGCTGATGCTACTTCAACCCCTTGGAGAGCTCATTTGCTATTGAACAGACACAGCGACGATATCTGCCCAGCAGACCAGTTGCAATCTCAAAGTAGACTGTACTTACTACTAAGCCCCCAGTATTCCCTACTATCATGACTTCGCACTTGCACGATTCAATTGCTTTGGTATCCTTTCGAGCCTGCTTCTAACTAGCCTCTCCACCTTATGGAAAGTAGTCACACTTTGGGACTCACAAGTTGATGAAACCTTGCTGAGGCAAAGCCAGCCTCCAGCGATCGAGTCCCAAGGATGTGGCGCAAGCTTATGGAGCAGCTATGTAAGACAGACTGAGCCCGTAAGCAGCGATTTCGGACAAGTGCCGCAGGGCGACACATTGCCGCCCGACTCCTCTTTGTGATACAAAATAAGGTTAACATTAGTTGAACAAAAGCTCAAATCTACACCCTCACTCAACCTGTCTAGACCCCGAAATCAGATACCAGACGTCACGATGCCTGGCTTCACACTTACAAAAGACTACGTCCGCAAGGCATTCGCCCACTTGGGAGAAGTAAACGACATTGAACACCGCAAAAAGTTTCTCACGGAATACATTGTCCCCAATGTCACATGGACATGTACCGGCAACGCCCACTCATTAGCAGGGACGAGATACACCCTCAAAGACCACGAAGACGCAACCTTTAACCGACTGGGGAAGAAGCTCAAGGGACCCATCAAATTCACTGCAACGAGAGTAATTGTTGATGCGGAAGCGGAGGAAGATGGGTGGTGGTGTACCGTGGAGACAAAAGGCGAGGCTACGAGGACGACGGGGGAAGCATATGACAATGAGTATGTTTGGCTCATGCGATGGAATGATGAGGGGAAGATTGTTGAGATACGAAGCTATTTCGATACTTTGCTTTCGGAACAGGTGTTGCTGGGTCCAGATTGAAGGCACACAACATTATGGCAGGCACACGAACAATCCGGAAACATGTCGAAATGTCAGACCAGACTCAGAGCAGTGAGTATGAAACAAATCTCAATTTATAGACATATATATACACTTTTGCCAACATCTTTATGTTCATGGTATCATGAGTCTCAGTCCCCTGCAAGCCGCGAATACAGCAACACTACGATATATCCATACCAACATCGCATACAGTCTGCCATCTCCATTTAAGCCTTCTTGGGACCCCAGCCAAGACGGTTGCCACCAGCATCAAAGACAACAAGAGCGGCCTTCAGTGCAATATCGCCAAAGATGTTGAGACCAATCTGGCCACTGGCCTGGATGCCACCAAAGCAAGTCGAGCTGCCTTCCTCGATAGGCGCATAGTTGACGATAGTGCCTGGGATGGTGATCTTGGTCTTGCCAACGCCAAAGCTAAAGTCAGGGAGCTTGGAGCTGCAGTCGAAAACGTAACCGCCCTGCTGCTGGTCCTGCTTGGCGCCCTGAACCTTGGAGTAGTAATCGTCGACGATCTTGTCGTCGATGAGAAGAAGGGTGGTGCCCGTGTCGGCAATGCCCTGAATCTCAGAGGACTGCAGGTCTCCATCGCCGACGGCATAACCGGAGGCAGTGAAGCCCCAGAATCCTTGGCTGCTGTCGACGTCGGTGTATGCAATATCGCCACTGTGCTCGGAGTCGTCGATGTAACCGAAGTTGTAGGTACCATCTAATCACGCTATTAGTTACATGGATATGCTATTGTTTAAACAGACAGTACTTACCGGCGGCGTGCTTCAGGTTAGCAGTGAAGAGAGGAGCCTTAAGGCTGCCCTTGATGTTGGAGAACCACGTCTTTTGTTGCTCAGGCTTAACAGTGTTGATCTGATCGAATGCTAGACCCAAGAGGCCAGACATTTGAGGAGATCCCTTGGTGAACTGGTCGGATACAGTCTTGGCAGACTCAACAGCTTGCTGCTTAACGGTCAATCCACCGATGGTAACCTGGTCGAGGTAGACATCACCGTTGCAGCTGCTACCATCGCCGTACTTGATGTTCCAGGTAGCGCCGTCGACCTGCTTAGCAGAAGAGCTGGACTTGATGTCGTAAATCTTCTGACCGTTAACTTGGGTCTTTGGCGTCTCGCTGCTGAAGACCCAGAGATCACTTGAGCCCGTATCAAAGTCGAGGAACAACTTCTGGGGAGGTGTGCCGATATCGACTTCAGCGAGGTACTCCAGGTCTCCTTCACCGGGAGGAGGCTTGGCAGGATCGGAGCCTGTACCGTTGCCGTTACCCTGGCGCTTCTCCAGTCCGAGACTCTTCTCGATGCGTGTAATGACGGAAGCAAGATCGTTGGGCAAAGGAACGTTGTACTTGTTGTACGCCTTGGCGAGAGCAAGAGGGCCGTTGGGCTTGAAGTGCTTGTTGTGGACGGCGTTTACTGTAAACGTTTGGCTTTGGCCTGCTGCAGGTAGAGCAGCGGCAAAGTTGCCAGCCACAGCGAGAGAGGCAATGAAGGCTCCGAAGGTTTGCATCGTGAATATCTGCAGGGGATGTTACTTGTCCAGGATTGGAGAGATGGGATGAGACAATTCTTCTAGATCTCGGAAGCACGGACGATGGCTTCAATTTATAACTTGAAACCGAGAGCCCATTATTTGGTCGTAACGATGACCCATATCACATACTGGGAATACTATCCACACCATCTCCACGTCTTCGGAACGCCTCTACACTATCTTACTACAACCAGCTCGTTATGTCGCATCATAAGAGCCCATGATAATACCGAAATGGAAGCTCGGTTCCCAAGTGACCTGACCGCTTTAAGACAAGAAAGGAAGTTCACCCCAAAGATCGTCATATCGTTGCACTCTACGCCGTGCCTGGAGGTCAAACGCCTCACGGCTAGTTTACGCAGGTCACCAAGCTGTAACGGCATTCATACCTCATTGGTGCGGTGGCCGCCGAAGTAAAACCAAGAATAAGAAAACATCACTGGTCAACACAAAGGCTTTGCATGAGCCTGCAATTTAGACGCTAACCGCCGATCTTGGGGTAGTAGTCGGTGTTGGATGAGGGTCAGACGGACAAAATGACTGCAACGACTTGAGCTGAATGAATGCTCACGATAGGAGACCCTGAGTTAATGCTAACAAAGGGACGTGGTGCCTGGACTTGCAAGAGGAGGGTGTTTACTCTTCCAGAACGAGCCACTAGAGCGCTGCAGAACGAGAAGCGAGAAAGCCACTGCCGATCGTATCGAACAAATGCGCCAAGCAAAAGGTCCTCGAGCATCTAATTCGGTGACAGTTGGAGATGGTGCGATCTGGCTGAGTGTCTATCAAGGGGTAAGACAAGCCGGTTTATGGTTCCTGACTGGGCCAACATGTAAAACTTACGGCATGAGCAATGCTATCAAAGGACGACAATGACATGGGATTGGGTCCGCCATGCGCCGCAATCGCCGGCACTAACTGACGATCTCTCCACCATTTGGTTCCGTGTTAGCCGTTTGACCAGGGCCCTTTGGCGAGGCCACTGAAAGCGAACTATGAGTGACAGGAACATGTGCATTTTTGTTGGTCCTGGAATAGATTCAAGGAATAAGATGGGAAGTTGGCCGGTTGTGGCGGCATCTTGATCGCCATCACGAGTTGTGAATGGACGGTTAGAAAGACAAAGTTTCTGCAGACTCTGAAGGTGCAGCCACGAAAGCTGTTGGAACCCCCTGATGGTTAGAATGTAAAGGCTGCATCTTGTGCCACTTTGTGGAGAATACTGGGCTTGTTCGCCGTCTTTGATCTGTGTGAGGCTTTTGTCTTAGTTTAAGAAGCTTACTCGAGAGCTTGTCGGCCACCATGCTTATTCTAACCAGCAATACTCTTATCCGCGGTAAAAAATACCCCAGATAGTCTTTTAAATATTTACAAGATTAAAATATGTATCAATGCCAAGAAGTTAGTTCACAGTTTCCGTTCGTGACAGGTCTTGGCCATGCGGCTGCAAAATCGCCTGCCTTTTATGGATCGGCATCATCCGAACCGAATTCGGGTTTCGCACGCTGCAATACCACTTAACCAAGGATCGACATGTGAAACCTCTCAGTGAGTTCATGGAGTGCGAGGTTCAGCACCGCCGAAAAGGCACCGGGGCAGAATACATTGTTACTGAACATGTGAGTTGTCTCGTAGCATCGTGTGAAGAAACTCATAATGGCCATGGTAGTGCCGGCTCCGTCATCTTGTCGCCATTCGGACTCATAAAGTCGCAAGGCACTTTTGAGAGCCGACAATGTCTTATCTCATTTTCCTTCAGCTTAGAGTTTGAGGCTGTCGTGCTGCAAGCGCTTCCTAACTTGTCACCTCCCTCTTTGGGTCATTCCCGTCCCTCCCATATCTGGGAGAAATATCCCTACGATGCCACATTGGACCTCCGACAGGGCAGATCTGTACGGTTATTGGAAGGTTATTATCCCTGTCGTGAGTCCTTCATTCGGGAATACCCTGGTGTTTTCGGCAAGTTGTATCCGACAGCCGTCTCTTTGAGTTTCATGATTTACACAAGGCTGCGACTTTGAGCAGGTGGTTTGCAATGCAATGGCAGTTTGGGACAAGACACCGAATGGCACTGGGACTTTATCATCGCTGAGCAATGACATCGCGGATGTGTTTACAGCCGCACATTATGGAACCTCCCAAGAATCGTCCAGCTTACCTTGCTTGTAGAATGCGGACGCGAGGTTGCTTGTCGCCAATACTATAGAAAGATGCTCGTGGCCAGGAATTCTCTTCCTCCCTAGCACACGCCACGCCAAGTCATATACATACTGCTCCTCGAGTTAAGCCTCAGTGGAGTTGAACGTATAGCTTTAGATCTGCAGAAGCTTCTACTTTTTTATTTAAACGAATGGGTATAGATATTTTGCAAAAGACAATCTTCTCCATCGAATCATGTAATATTATTGCCCACCTTGCCGTGGTTGGGCATGCTCACATCAGAACGCAACCTGATAAAACAATTCCCGAATGCGACTCAGCTCAACAGGAACTCAAGTGCTAACCCTCACGTCGGCCGTAACTTTTATGCTAACCTTGTTTCATTCTCTTTCCTTCTTTTAGCTTCAGATGCGGCCAAGTCATCCTAGACTGTTGTCAATATACTCGCTAGGACCGTTACCGTTGACCCTGTATTCTCATCCTTAAACCTCTCTTAGCCGCTTAGCATGTTGATTTTTCGCCGTACCTATGGCGTGATCGAAGCCAAATCGACCCCCCAGTCCTGATTGTCCAACTCCGTAACCAACGCTACCAGTCTATCCTTGATATCGGTGTCGATATACAAATGAAGACCCTCGACATGCAATTCTGCGCCTATAACAGGAATAAGCATCGAAAGCATGGCGAGACGGGGATCCATCTTGTCTGCTGATGACAGGGTACTGATCTTCCACACTCTCAGGTCGTTCATTTTGAGAACCGCATCGCGTACGTCGACAAAGCTTGCGCCTGGGAAATCTTGCCCGTGTCTGGCTTCATTCTGTGGCGAGAGCCACGTCTCATATTCCAATTGCAGATAGCCAAAGATGAGCGAGGGCTCTAAAACAATTGACTTCCCAAGCATGCTTTCACCCCCCTGTCTACCCCTCTGATGGTATTGCCGCTGTAACTCCATCTCGGACAATATCGTGTCTCTAACTCGCGACAAAGCGACGGACCGTGGTGCACCGAGTAAATCTAGAGTCAAGTTAATAATGCTTCGGGAATATAAATGGCAAGACATACTCAGAAGTCGGTCCGAGAACTTCGCCTCATGTATGGGGTTTCCACGCAGATCCAGGAGTTCTGAAATGGGCTCTTTTGCTTCCCGCTGAATGATCGAAGAGAGCGTCTTGAACTCTGCTCCCAGCTGAAGCTTCCACATGATCCAAAGCCAGGTAAGCGCATTTCCGTCAAATGAAGTAGATGGTCGTAGAGACTGCACCCAGTGTCTTGCCTGTCGAGAAGGCTTCTGCCCAACTGCATCTGCATACTTGACCGCGAGGGATGTGAATTTAAAGAGCATGTTCAAGTCGATTGCGGTGGGATTTGGCAGCTCACTGTCGAATATGACATTCCGTAGCAACTCGAGCGCGTCTTGGTCGTCGCCAGGACCAGGTTGGAAGGGAAGGCTAACCCCAGCGGTTTGGTCATCAGGAACTGTTGTTTCAGCGACTTCGGTATCGTTGCCGGAATCATCAGACGGAACAGATGTGTTACGAGGCACGCCATTGAATCTATGCCGATGTGCACATCCCGATTGCTCATGATCTTCGTGCTCAACCACCGTATGGAGACATCCGAAACGACATCTGGCAAACAATGCGAGCATGCCGTTTCGTGAACTCAATACATCATCAAGTTCATCGTCACTAGAGCTTGAGACATGCTCAATAGAGTCCAACTCTACCCGAAACGGCAATTCTTGAGAGAAGGCTGGTCCATCCTCGACCTCAATGGTAATATGCTTGCAGTTGAGGCGCCCTCGAACGGAACAGGGCACAACAATAGAGAAAACCTGGCCTTCAGTCGTTGCCGTAATTCGTTCGATACAAAACAGGAACTTCTCAGACTCTTGATTTCTGCAGGCTTCCAATGAGACAGTAGCGGCAATGAAGATGTCCGACTTGGGACGAAGTTCTAATGACACCCAAGAGTGAGTTGTCATCATTTCGGCGTCCGTTATATTTGCCGTGCAACAATTCGACGTCGCCATCTCTATGGCTCCTTCTATGGGTCCGTTTTTAACGACCTCCCACTGGTCATCTGGCAGAGACTCTAGGAACTCGTCGGCTCGAACCGTGGCTGCGGCGTGTGAAATATGGTCATAAATTCCGCCGCTGTTTGTAGTAGGGCTGAGGGCAAGCTCGTAACCCGCAGACTTGAGAGGAATCTGGAATGTTTTGCCCGTCTCTTTGTCAAAAACGAACCCATATTCCGTCGTGTCGTCGTCACCTGCTCGAGCCTCCATCAACGATTCGCCCGAGGCATCCTGGAGGGTTTGCATATCTGCGCAGTCAAACTCATCGTCAGAGTCATGTTGATCTGCGTCTTCATCCTCACTAAGCCCATTCGCTGGGTTCGTATGAGGTTGGGTATGGAGAGAGGATCCGTTGGAAGGTGAGGCTCGGCTCAAGGACTCCTTGACCGACTTTGTGGCCGAACGAACTCGACGTTTTGCTTGTTTGGCGAAATGGCGAGACTTGGAGGATTTGACAATCAGAGTCTGTTCTCGGGTCATGACGTTTCTGACACTGGCGTCATCCGGCGATTCTTCTTGCTTCGCAACAACCTCGAGTACGACATCTCGCATCCTATTGCCGTCATCTTTCAACTCATCGAGTCTAGTACCCGACTTGCGCACTTCTTTCCAGATGGATTGGAGGAGATTTCCTGATTGTTCTCGCCTGCAACACGTCAACACCGCACTAGCTAAATTCCTGTTGCTAGATTCCACAAAACGTGATGGCTTTCTTACCAAGACTCTGAGGTGTGCATCAAGATCAACGGCAAAACAAAATGAAGATACGATTGCGCATGATCAACCGCTTCAATCAAGTGTTCGATTTGGGTCTGATGTAGCACAAACGAAATAGCCTTATCCTTGCGAACGATCCATTTGAAAATTCGCCCTTTTGTTCCCGCCCTCTTGTGCGCTGTTGGATCGTACCGCTTCAAAAGAGCAGACGCATCGTCTCTCACAACCGATAACCTGTCGTTAATGTATTCAACAATTGGTCGTTTTTTCCCGTCATCATCGATCGTTAGAGCGGTGAGATGGGGATAAGTATCCAAATTCTGTTGCAGTACAGACTGAATCTGAATCGCGAGCATCAGCGTATTAGTCCCCGGGAGCAATAGGACTGCTAAGAACTTACACAAGCAACTGCGTGGAGGCCGTCGGCATACTTTCGCCATGCCCCAGGTGCATCCTGGATCGACTTTGCAAAGTGGGCGATTTTGGTTGTGAGATCCCAAATGGTGATGATGCTGGCGGCCGCACTGATTCCATCCATGATGCTTCAATGTTCAACCTAGACGAGGGGCTAGGAGCGCGAAAACTCCGTGAACGCATGGATGTGCTTGGAGTCTATCCACCTATTTATGTCAAACTGTGACCATATCTTCAGCGATGGTACTGCATGAACGGGTGGAAACCTGAGTGTAGGCCTCCCATGAGGTTACTGGTACGTCAAGGTGTCACACAAGGAGCGTCTCTGCAGTAGGGCACAGATGCAGAAATTTTGTGTACAGCCTGATTAGAAGAAGGCGACGAGGCGGAGAGATGGTAATGTTCCGGTTCGCCAGAGGGAGTGTTCGAAGCATAGCCACCATAGCTGAGCGCTTCATGTATGTGCAGGTCTTAGAAGAGGTCGCTGACAAGGCGCTTCAACGAAACCGGTCAAGAAACACGTCCCCAAAGTGAGTAAACGACAGAAGGCTCGAAAGACGACAGGTATTCTGGCATTTCCTAGACCCGCATATTTTGTAAACTGCCATAGTAGCATAGGAATAGTTGAGCTATATTCTCTTTTGGATATGCCTAGATCTACGTGCCAACAATCCCTTACACAGAGCAGTGACGTCTGAAGAAGCCCCGGCCGGATCTGGTCTCACATCCATAAATGCTGCTACTGCTGAAATGCTTGCCATTTACAAGCTTATTCCGCCTTGCCAACATGACGGATCCGGAGTCGGCCAAGTTGCCCAGGTTCCCGATCAACAACCCGTACAGGCGGCCATGCCCATTGCCAAATATTTATACCAGGGACCCTAGAGAATGAAATCTGCCCGCGTGTGCCTGGAACACTAAGTTGTGACCAAGGCGGGGGAGTATCAGTCCTCTCGACACCACGAGTACGCAGCAGCTCAGCAAGAACGAGAATGGTATCGTATCCTTCAAAGGCGACAAAGGAGGCATTAGTAGCCAATTTCTCAAACAGAGCTGCCTCAACTCGTGTCCCTAATGGACTGAGTCTCTCCGGCAGATACGATAGGAAAGGGATCGCGGCGCCTCCATCTCCTAGCAACGTGCTCCATTCAGCAAACTCAGCCTGTCCAGCTGGAGTACCAATCGTGATGCCTTCGAGTCTTTTATCGCGGCGCACGGATTTAACTATTGAGACAGCTGGTTCCGGATGCCCAACTAATAAGAGAAGAGCCGAGACACGAGCATTGTCTCTTTGACGAACAAGCTCATCACAAAGTGTCGTAGGCGTCAGCTCACGAACGTCCAACTCAATCACTGAGCCTCCACGCGGAGCAAAGTTCTCTCGCAGGATACGGCTCCCAGATCTCCAGTAGACGCTCGACGGATCAGCAGCAACGGCGATGGAATTGTGGCCCGCAGAGAGAAGAAAGTCAGCGTAGATACTCCAGCCATGAGATTGCGCCGGTGCAAGACGAGCCACCGAGTCTGTCTTTGTTGTCTCATCGATGCCAGAAGTACAGTCATTAACCTGAAGCTCGTCAATGACGGCAGATGAACACAGATACGGAATGCCAATGGCTGCGGCTCTCGTGGCGATGGCACGCGCAACAACGCTGTGATACTCGCCTACCAAAGCGACTACGCCCATTCCAACGAGTTCATCGACCGCTTTGACAGCCTTTTGCGCATCTGCCGCCGTGTCTCTGACTAGGAGCTTGAGGAGCCTTCCTGAGATGCCGCCGGAACGGTTGACCTCGAGGACGGCCAATTCGAGGCCCGCGAGGAGCTGCTTGCCTGCATCAACCCATCCTGGTGGACTTAATGGGGCGAGTGCGCCGATTAGAATACAGGAATTGGCACCGTCAATTTGCGTTGCGCATTGAGTTGGGTTGTGCATGACGGCACCTGGGAAAATGACAAGGTAAGTAGACAGTTAGTCTTTGGAGGAGGTTGCTTAGGATGATATCCGTTAGCTTATTTTAGCCCAATAATAGGGCGAGTTTTCGGTAAAACGGCTTCTTTGCTGTTTGTGTTTGGTTGTCATTGGAAAGGCGTGCTGCACAATGGATTGAGTCCATTTTGATGTGGTCGTAACTCGTAAGAGTCATAGTGTTTGGTGGGCCAATCTCGGCCGACTCCGAGCTGAGTTAAGAGACGGATACATTGTGAATTCGATTACTGTACAAGAATTAGTTGTGTTACACTTTCAGATTCTGTAAACTAAATCCTCTGCTTGGTTTAGCCTAACGCTCAATTACATGGACAATGGCAACCGCTATAACCAGATTGACATACAAAACGCAACTCTGCCCCCGTCGAACAAACAAAAAACAACCCATCATGGATCGATACACGTAACTCAAGTACAGCAACTATGCCAAAAGTACAAACAAAGTCCGAGCATCCATCTTTAAAGTCGTGTCCAGACCCTGGTGCCAATCAGGGTGTCTGCCACATTCACTCGCTTCATTCATAAGTTCCGAAACTCTCGCCGTACCATATATCCGAAACCGAGGATGCTGGAAATTAGCCGTTCTGTATGCCCGTACAGCTACAGCCTTGCTCACCCCATCAACTGAACATAATATATCGCCCTTTTGCGCCCTGGCAGACACAACGCCCATCTTCCACTGCCCGTCTCCCCCACTCCCATTGCAAGCCTGGTACAAGCGGGCTGAGCTGCTATCAGAGTCGGCCGAAATTCCAGGATCTCCGTTGTTGTGGCGCGGGAGATTGCGCTCAGCGTACAGGAGCATCGCGTTGTGTAGACCATCTCCCCATACGACCGAACTTACATGGTTGTGGCAAAAGTTGGAAAGTTGGCCATCGTCCGCGTCAAGAATTGTTCGGATAAGCATCCTGCTCTCACGGCGTGCACTGCCTAAGTCATCTCTGTACAGGGCTTGCATTGACATACCCCAATCCTTAGCTTTGGACAGATCTGCGACAATTTCGGACGTTGAAGGCCCGAGATAACTAATACTTCCAAACGCAGAGCCCGTCATCGTGAAGACTTTGCAACTATTTTCCTTGACTGAATCATCGATTAGTTCGGTTTCGGTTTCTTCTCCGTCATCGGCATTCAGCCCGTTAATTTGGCCCCAAGGCGAACAGTCATCTCCCATGAGCAATCGCTTCACTAGTCTACCAAATGGAATAAATTTCTTGCCTTTCACAAGACGGCGTCGGTTGACGAACTCCATGGTATCTGACCAAACCCGGTACAAAGATTTATTATAGTCCATTGGGAATCCGTGCGCATCACCAGCCAGTCCGACCAACCCGTAAACTTTGTCTTTTGGATCCTGGCATTTAGCATCTTGATGGTCGCTTAATAGCTTTGTGAGAGCATATCCATCATCGTCTTTTTCCTGTCGTAGCCGGTGTAGTCTCACTGGCCCTGCGTCATCCTTCTGATGCATCGTAATTAGATGGATGAAATCGTCCCAGCTCTTCTCAAAGTTGCCAAAGCAGACTGTAAGTCGCCTTGCTTGTCCGATTTCCTGAATTATCCATACACGTTTCCAGTATCCGTCGGCGCAAAGCTCGTTTACCATCTCTCGCTGCTCTGTATGTTCTGCTGAGTTCGCATTGCTGGTCTCGCAGTCCTGCTGCGTATTCGGCGATGTGTTCTCGTCAGATGCCACAGAATCATCGGGCGTTTTGGCTTCACCCTCTGGTAATTCGTCTTGATACTTGGCGTACTTGGCTCCAAGCCACACGATTACCCAGCTCGCCCTGAAGTAAATTTGTGCCATCATGCCCAACTGCCTGTTCCGCTCAGCAACATCATCTTGGTTGATGCACAATGCGTCAATCCAGTACACGCATCCGCTCTGGCGTTTCCGGAGAACGCAAAGAGCATCATAAAGATTTTGGCCAATACCAAGATAGCCTCCATCGATTTCGACCTTTTGGGTTTTCTCGGTACCACCCCAGGTGTAGGACAGTGCCTCGTATTGTGGTCGATCCCCGAATGGGATTTCGACCAACTGGCATCTTATGGTAGCATCATCGCCTTCTGCTGGCAGAATCTTGACGAACCTGGTGCAATCGACGTCTGGGTTGAGGGGCGTATATGAGTATACGCTTCGTGTAGATCCAACTTCCATATGCGTCCTGGTTATGTCGTCTCTGATGCCCCCGACGGAATGATCTGCGGTCATTGCAGCAGGTGATTTTGGACAAGTACAGAACCTTTCTTTTCTGAGAGTTGACTTCGCTTTGAATGAGTAGCTGCGTTGCTAACATTTCTTTGGATATGAAGCCACCCGGATGCAGTTATAGACTTGGGCATCGGGCTCTACTCACAGCTGAATCTAAGCGCCCGCACATGCATGTGGTAGCCTACAACGGGTTGCAGATTCTACGGCCAGTCAGCTCTGGAACAAGGCTGTGCCTATACAAGACCCAACACACCATCAGTGGCGGATGCATCATGGTGGTGTTGTCTGGTTGGACATTGTTCGAACTCTTCAGTGTTTCGTGCTAGCCGCCATGGCTGGTCTAAGAGAACCTGCATACAGGTCTCTACTTGCCATCGATGTTACAGCGAGAAGTCCGCAGAGGTGTTTCCATTTTCTCTACTCGATTCCCAAGCCAAGCCACAGTTGAATTATTCGTCGAACACAAGGAGCGAAGTTTTTGCGGAAGAGGCGCGACGACCAAGGACTTTGGGGCGCTTGTAAGGTTAGATCGATGTACGGAGGAATACTGTGAGCAATGCCGCGGGGCCAAGAGGTTGATTTGTGCCGCCTGTGATGTAAATTGGAAACCAGCCTGTCAAGAACCCCTTGTTCAATCGAGCCATCGCAAGTCGACCACCTGTCCACCTGTCCACCTGATACACCTGTCGACTGGTAGGTAGAACCATGACCTCGAGACGCCCGAGCCCTAACAGGGCAGCCAATCATGCGAATACATCCCGCAATACTCCGTACTCACTCTGGCGATGCAGAAGTTCAGCTTGCCAATGTTGAAAGCAAGATGTGGTGGTAGTTTTGATGTGGAGCTGTCTGGTAGCCCCCGACAGCCAGGGTGACGACATCATCTCAAGTGGTGATTGAAGTCAAGTCTGGTCAATGGGGTCAGTGGCCGTGCCAGGCAGCACTAGGCATTGTGGACCACGCACGAGCCACCAGAAAGAAACCTTGAGCCACATGCAGTCATCTGTCTGATTCAATGTTCAATGTTCACTTCAATGTGAAACATGAAGCCTGCCATCTCTGTTCAATATTGTCTCCAGACTCCAGACTCCCAAGGCACACCAAGCTTCAACTAATGCCTGTCAACTGAAATCTTCTGCCGTCTTTGACCCTCCACATTTGCCATCTTTTCGTCTCTGACGAAGGCGTAGTCGAATGGAATCTCTCTAATGAGTCCTGTAATACACTGTTGCGTCCTTTGTGGACACGATATCCGTGATGGCGGTAGCGATGACTCTGGCTGGATGCTCCAGTTCCGCATCCGTGAGGTCTCTTACAATCATTCCCATGCCAAAGCTAATCATAACCAGTCTATTCAATCGATGAGCAAGTCCAAGTCACGGGGGTGGGCTTCCACAACGATCCCGGAGCTATTCACTTGGAAGCGCCCCTTGACTATGGCGCACGCTGGGACACTTCGGAATCCAGAGTCGAAATCGGAGTTATTCGTCAGTCGCCGGTCAATGGCCGGCATGGGTTTCCTTTCCATGAAGCGTGTTGGTCTCTTCTAGAGCAGGCCTATTCACCGAGGCCAATCCCTCAGAGACGTCTACTGGATGCCTGCCGCTCACTGCCGTTCTCCATTGAGATGTGCTGCGTTACTTGGGGTCACGACTTCGGTGGTTTGATATCAGCAGATGAGGAGTCATATCCTTGGGAGGATCTCTTTGTTAACCAGGAACTCGACTTCGTGACAAGTAACCCTTTCGTTGTACCAGAGATCCAGCGACTCCCTCACGAAGCGCCTGAATCGCTGGATGTCCCCGAATCCGAAGCGATATGCGTTGTGACAAGACGCTCTGACGTCTTTACTAAACTTCCTGCGGAAATAATTAGTTGTATTTCGCATCATCTGCCTACAGTTGACTATCTAAACGCTCGATTGGCTGCCTCATCATTCTACCCTATCTTTAATGCCCAAAGCTTCTGGGCCTCTAGGTTCCTTCCTAATGCTGATCGTTCCTGGGTTTTCGAGGCACAAACTTGGGAAATGCCACGCAGCTGGCTATGGATCTACCGCCGCACCGCGAATGGTTCACCTGGGATGAAGAATCGCCGGAGAATTTGGCAACTAGTCGAAACCGTCAAGCAGATACTACGTTTGGAGTGGTTTGAGCCCGCATCATCATCCATCACCAACGTGATTAAAACGGATTGGCCTCAAGCGGCCGGAGACCTACGGCCCGGATTCCAGCAACCGGACCACGGCTTTCGTGGAGGGTGCCGGCAACTTCGCGAGAAGCAGGTACACATCCCTCGGGATCAACTGTCTCATTTAGCATTCTCGCTCATTCAGATTGGAAATGACACATACATCACGGGCATTGGTTTCCTTCTAAGTCGGGGTGAAACCATTCGATTAGGATACATGGCAGATGACGAGCGCGTTCTGAATGCCAAATGTCTTACTGGATTTAATCTAGCGGTCGGATCAAGAGGTGTACAAGCTATCCAGTGCATTCTGAATGGTGACCAAGAATCACAATGGATTGGCTCCCCAGATAACGCTCCAAAGACGCAACGCCTCAAGTTTGCGGGACCTATAACCGACATTAAAGCCGGATTTGATGTGAGCTCCTTTCTATTTATTTATTTTTTCTCTCTTCCTCTCTCTTTAGGAAGTCCGTTCTAATAACGTAGGGTTACAAGATGGTCAGCCTGGCAGCCAACGGCTGCATTCGTCCGGGCCAAAAAAGTCTGCGCGATTCGGCATTCTGGTACCCTCAAATTCCCGACGCAAGCCTATATCTAAACGAAGGCGGCTTTACAGCAAGAGATACTGCCATATCTAGATTTGACCCAGTCTGTTGGACAAGGTTCGGAGGACCTGCAGGCAAGTATTTGAGATTGTTGACTGGAATATCAGTCTTCGACCTCGGGGCTATAGAGTTTCACTACAACAGCGAAGATGTCCCTCTGGAATGCCGCAAAATAGGGAGGTACAGGCCATCCGAATTCGACAAACCTATTCACTTCAAGATTGACGGCCCTAGTGGAGAGAAGATTGATTCTCTGACAATTTATATGTGTTCATATCCCAACGCGACATTGTGGTACTACAACCCAGGGGTCCTGCAGTCGTTTAAGGCAGGTTGTTAACTCCATCATGCATTTGCTCCATCTAACCAGAGCTAGATTTCGACCAACTACGGAAATTCATGCCACTTCCCATCGATGCCGGAGAAGACAGTCCAGCGTAACGGCCCCCTTGAGATTGAAAGAGCCATAACGTTGGTTGACGGATCTACCCTAACTGGGCTCTATTGGACTCAGGTATGCGCCTAGACTGTGCCTTAGGCCGCATTCACTAATCGTCGGCAGCATGAGAATACAATCATATCTCTGGGGGCAATTTCGGAAGTGGTTTAATGTTGACAATGGAATAAAAACAAGGCACCGACTATAGCTATTTGATGGCAATAAGTAGAATAGCATTTGAAGCTATAAAGCAAGACAGAAACACCAGTAGTGAGGGTATATGGCATGCGGCTACCAGACCGGACCAAAATTTTGCACGTCGCCGGCCAGGTGCATAATACATAATCAGCCAAGATTGAAGTTATTGACGCTGCCAGATTTTGGTGGTGCTGACATCAAAGGCACAAGTGCACTGACGACTGGTGCTACTTGACTTGACCGCATTTAGCAACTTGACCAGACATCCAGTGCCAGACGAGCCGCCAGACTTGGAGATTAGGCGCTGGTGGTGTTTTGAGCTGAAACAACTTGACCCCCAAGAAGAAGATGAAAGGGACCAGACCAGACCAGACGTGTCAATTTGCACGGCGCTGATCTTGGCCATGGCCATGCGACCATTTCAAGGTTCAAAGGTTGACTTCAAACAACCGACTGGCGCGACCGATCGTGGGCGTAACGCTGACCACTTCTTCGATGTCGCCAGAGGCTGGGGGTCATTTCATCTGGCCTGGCCGGCCCAAGCTTTCATGTTACCTGTGCTGTTTTACTCACCAATGTTAATGTCGCCGCATGAAAATTTCGGGGCGGGGGAAGCAAAGTTGGCATTTGGGGTCTGACCGGCTGAGTATGATTGGATCAAATTGATAGAGGGAACGTTGAAGCGCGCGGCAATGGGCCATATTAATCTGCAGGAGGCCATGCCAATGCTGCTGCGGCCTCTAGGCAGCCAACTCGACCCATCAAATCGCGAACAGGAGCGTATGGAATTGATACGGCCTGGAGAGCGCCTATTGCCCGAGGTGAATTCGACCAGACTCCATTCAAGCTGGCCGAGAATGCAATGAGCCTCACGGGGTCGGGCTATATAAGGAGTTACTCTGCTTGCATCTCGGAGACTGATTTGCAACACAAGACGACTTTCCATCTTATCAAGAATCATCTTCTGCAACTGAACCTGAGTCCCGGGAAAATGGGTAAACACAACGATAAAGGCAAAGGCAAGGCCAGGGCCGAAGATGAGGTCAAGGAGTGGGGTGTAAGTGCGTCACAGTTGTCTCATCTTCGCAAGCTAATTAATTCCCTTTCAAGTACATGAGGTGGCCATCTATCCAATCTCTGTACAAGGAACTCACCAAGAATTCCTTGGAGAATGCCGTGGATGCTCTATGGAACAACATCCTGCAACTCTACTTCAGGGTCGAAAACAACTACGCCATCGAGGCCCAGGCAAGCCCGGATAGAAAAACGAAAACGAAAGCTGATTTCGCCGTCCGATATGTCCATAATGGCGTCCCAAAGAAGGTTATCCTAGTTGAGGACAAGCGTGTCAGCGATGAGGGCTCTGGTGCTGTTTGGACTGAGGCAATGAAACAGCTCACTGATTACATGATCCAAGCCCGACATGCAAATCGAGGAAAGAAGGAGTACATGTATGGTATTGTCACGGTGGGACATTACTCGCGGTACTACACACTCGTACCTGGTCGAAACGATCTGTGTGACTTCATTTATAAGTCCGAGGATATGGTCTACACCGGACAGCCATTGCATTTCAAAGATGACGAAGAGTGTATGCACACGCTCCTCATGGAACTAGTGAAACTGACATCTAAGTAAGCGATGGCCCGAGGAGCCAGGCGTTCTACTTGCATGTGGTGGAAGCCATTGAGTCTGGTCTTGACCCTACATATGTACCTACGTTGACCTTAGTTGAGGTACCTACTGAAGTAGTTAGGTAGCCTGGCGGGCTCTGAAGGCTGGGGACAATTGGTACAGTTCTGGCACCAGAAGGACATGAGGGGACGGGGCATGTTTGGTGGCAATTGAACGCTGTGTGGTCAAGTCTGATGCATTCAATGGTGATGTGCGTGCAGGGTGCAGGAATTGTCTGGTGTGCGATGCAGAGACGGTGTATAATAGTGAATTTCAGGCATCTTAACATGAAAACGGATTGGAGCATGCTACACCTTTGTGAGTCTGTTACTTGTGAGGTCTACAGTGGGGGTCAAAAGTGTCTGGTTTGAACAAGAGAAAGGTATCGCGGATCGCATTATATGCTAACACATACTGAGATGTGTTAGTATATACTTGGATATATTGAGCTGATTTGTGTATTCTTGGCCATGAGCAAATACATTTACCACAGACCGTCAAGCTAGCTTAGTATCTACATCTACGCTTGGTTTCATTTGATCTCCTCCTTGAGTGCCCCCCGTGAGAAGCAGCTCGTCATGTCAATGTTGCCATTTCCCAGTCCTTTGCTCTGTCTCACGACCTCACAGACAGTCTTTCGTTAGCAGCACGAGAAATTAGTCACTTTTCAGAGTTTTGAAGCATCTTTTGTCCTTTTGTCGTAACGTCGTTGGAGCAGTATCTGCGGACTCGTTATATCAGGATTATTCTGGCCAAATACGTGTCAATGCTTGCTTCCCCGTGTGTTCCCACAAGCAAGTTAGCCTTGATCCTCCAGAAATAACCATCCTCTCCAGGACCTCTGTCTTCATGTCGAATACTGGGACTTGACCGGCATCGGTACGTGTATGCTTGGAAATCCGGCGATCCAACTTCTGCTTCCATACCCAAGTCCCATCTCCATCTACTTCACTATCTGTGGGAATAGAGCCTTCGCAATAGTTCGGTTCTTGACTCCCCTCCACATTAGTCAATACATGTATACAGCCACCTTCATCTTTATCCATGTTACCAAATGAACGCATAAAGGTCCGGGGAGCGAGCGGCAGTGGGAAATTGAAGGCAAATCTTTGGCTAACTTTAGTACAACCTCGACCTACGGCAACAGCACCATGAGTTGTTCACTGGGGGCATGTACAGCCTGTGGTAAAAAGTATTTGCCCATCTCCAAGTATACACTAACACATCTAAATATGGCTCGGCGCATAGCGCGACATGAGATACGTTTGCCACGTTTAACCACTTTTGACCCCCAACTGTAAACCGTCCCTTTACACGGCGTATTGGTGCCAAGGCGGAATCCCGGCTGCTATTCTTAGAAGCCAGCTCCTCAAGCGGCTCTGCGCACTATTCCGGCAAGAGATCAATTATCATGCAATTGGAATACTTCTAGAGTTGCGAACCGTCTTTTTCTGGAGTCTCTATTGTGTTCTCCGATCAATGATGGCGACACTGCTGAGATGGGCCATCATATAACTTGACCTAGCAGCGATCACAAGGCGTCTAAGAATAAACATCACGATTGTCCGTAACATTTTCTATCCCCCTCACATATTTGTTCTGCATTGTTGACAGATTTGGATGGTTTCGCAGTCGCCCTTCACAATGCACACGGAAACGGCACCGCGTTGACCAATTTCAAGGGACCCAATCTCGCAGATATCACGAGTAATCATCCACACTTGAGTTTCTACCAGGGTTGATGAAAAAATGTATCAGAATTAGATCAATTTATGTTGCAGAATAATCCAGATCACAGCCTCAAGCCTCACAGATCAAGCTAGAAACCCCAAAAATTGTGGCGGCCCTCAATCAGGAAGCTGCTCAAGATTGACAGGGTGAGATCAGCCCTTTTGGCTTGCATTGGTCTACGCCATCATCCTGGCCATTGGACAGATCAAGTGAGCCGTTATGGTAATGCTTGAACGAGCATATTCCGCGCGGGTAATGTACCACTTGGGGCCTCGAATCTTTGCGCGCAACATGGCTGCATGTCTCAAATTCAGAGGCACCTGAGCAATTTGGAGCAAAGACCAGGAAAGCTGTAAACCTGTGCGGAGAAGAAAGCAGAGCCCAACGGATTCGGAATGACAACGTGCGGAGAAGATGTACAAGGACGAATCATGAGTTTGGACATGGTGGTTCATTGCCTTGGAGTTAGCCCCCCAAGTATAGGTTGGTCTGCATGCAATCAGCGATAATACGCACATGCCTCGTAAGCTGTGTTGAGCCTCTTCATGCTTTGTCTTGCGTTCCGTCACCGCCTGGTGGCCTGGTGTTCTCGGGTAACGCGTCGCCCATTCACGAGCATAAGCATGGTTCGCAATTGAGCTGCTGGCATAATTGGAAACTCTTCTCCCAAGTGTGACTTGACCTTGCCCAGTCTGTTGAGACTTGGGAGAGAAGTAATCGAACCAGATCCGCCATGTTTCCCATTGACAACGACTCCCACGGGAGCATCGCCGTGTCATGGAGCCAGGTTACATTGGCGACAGCATCCAATGAGCCCGTTTTCGTCTCCAATTTCTTTGCTGATGTAGTGTTTGCGGCGTCGCCGGCGGCTGCGCTCATCGTTTTGCTTCTGTTGTTGAATGTCTTGTCGTCCAAGAAAGCTGAAGTTGGCTCAATTCGCCGTCGGCGATCGGTCATTGTAAGTCAAACATTTCTGACATTTGCAACCGGGGGCTGGGGTTAACGACACGACTAACTTGATATCTCCATAGGTCACTCTCAGCTTATTACTGTCCTTACATATCGCATCATTGGTGGTGTTTTGCCTGCTCCCTCCGCGCCAACTCTTCCACCATGCGGGTGGTTTGCCGACATATATCGTGCGGCCATCTGCAACATTGATACTATTCTTGCTCTACTCGCGAAAACCCGCCAGCTATACCAGAATCACAGGGCTGTACCTGTTACTCACCACAGCTCTCGATACATTCCGTATCGTCACACTGGGATTATACACGTCCGCGCTGGCTCAGTACACAACTGAGTTTGTCCTGGTCGGCCTGCAAATCGCCATTACCGCCGTTTCGCTGATCTATATCATCTTCGAAGCATTAGTGCCTCAGCTGCCGAAGAAACAAGGTGTCGTCCAAGCTGATGAATACCACAGCAGCACCATTGGCAAGTTGCTTTTTGGCTGGCTGTGGGAGTTACTCTCGTTTGGGAAGTCAACTACCCTCACTGAGGACGACTTGAAGCCCCTGGATTACCATCCGGATGCCATTCACCGCGAGTACAAGGCCGTTTCGGCTCCAGAAGTTGCGCGCCAGTTTTACCGGAGAGCGCTTCTTCAATATGTCTGCGCTGCGATACTGAAGTTACTGGGAGCTGTGGCCACACTGGGACAGCCTCTGATCATTGGGGAGATTATAAACCACTTGACTTCTAGCGGTAGTTCCTACGTCGGTTTTTGGCTTATTGTAGCCATGTTTCTCGAGTAAGTACCTAATTTGGACAAAATTGCATTGAACCAACTTGTTTGCTAAGGAGTAATAGTCAAGCAGCAATTGCCTTGTTCCAAGCGCATGCATCTCATTTCACCGATCAAATCGACTATCGACTACGCTCATTCCTCCTCCACAAAGTGTTCCAAAGATCTTTAGCCCCTCTAGGAGGCACCGACAGTGTCGACACCGTGAGTTCGAAAGCGCTCGTCTATGCATCAACAGACGTCACTACCATCATCCAAGGTCCAGAAGTGCTATTCGACGTGTTTTCAGGCGTCGTGATCGTGGTAGTAGCCTCTGTTATGCTGTACGCACAAATTGGCATCGCTTTCATGGCCCCTTTGGGATTTGCAATCCTAGGCGTGCTTCTGCCTATCCTCATGGGACCGATGCTTGCTCGTAGCGAGAGGGCTATGCGGACAGCGAATGAGAAGCGCATCCAGGCTATGAAGCAGCTTGTTTCGGATGTACGAAATGTGCGCATTGGCGGTCTGCAAGACTTGACTGCTGAGCAGGTAACTCAATGTCGTGAGAATGAGATACAGCGAGGAGTCAATTTTCGGCGCACGCTGATGGTGGTGACGGTTGTTGGTATGTCCTCCGTTATCCTTCAATATTTGCTTACTTTAACACACAATGTAGCTTTGTCATTGCAATCGTTTTGTGTCCTGGCGGCATTTGGCTTCTTCTCTCTTACCAGTGGTGCCGAACTCGACTACACTCGACTCTTTACATCTCTATCGATCTTGGAAGTCATGATTGGTCCTCTTTTAAGTACTCTTCAACAGGTTCCATTTCTCGTCTCAGCAATTGTTAGCTGGAAGCGTGTTTCCAACTACATCAACACCCATGCGAGCGACGCATTCTTCATCAATAGGCGAACCCTAGCTGCTACAGGTGAATCCACAAACGAAACATTCCGCGATAGCGCAGATGACTCTTATGTGCTGAAACTGGATGGGGCAACAATTGGGTGGGAGGCAGACAAGCCGATTTTGAACGACGTCGACCTCACTCTTGCGCCTGGCCAAGTCCATGTCGTGTCCGGGAGTTCAGCATCCGGAAAGTCCACTCTTCTAAAGTGTGTTTTGGGCGAGGCACAAGTTCACGCCGGACATGTGGATTTACATACCACCGACCTAGCTTACTGCGATCAAACACCATGGTTTATCCCGGATCAATCACTCCGCGATACAATCACACTCGACAAAGCCTTTGACCAAACGCTGTATTTTGGCGTGCTTAAATGCTGCTGCTTAACTCAGGACTTTTTGAAACAGGAACGAGGTGACGATACTATTGTTGATGCCAAAGGCTCGGCGTTGAGTGGCGGCCAACGAGTAAGACTGGCTTTGGCTCGCGCGCTGTATGCTGAGCCAAAGCTTCTGGTTCTCGATGAAATCTTCACCGGCTTAGATAGAACTACTACTGCACAGATTTCGGAGAGCATATTTGGACAAGGTGGATATCTCGACACTCGGCCGGATATTGCTGTTTTGATGTCATCCACCATTGGTACTTAGCCACATCTCGACCAGCTTTTTGTGGATTTAACTAACAAATTATCTTTAGTTCCTCCCGCAGTGGCAAGTTATCAGAAAACAAGCGTCCTTCGAATAGACTCTGGAAAGCTCCTCGTTGTGGACAACCCCCTCTCCTCATCTATACCCGGCATCGGGAACAATTCCGTCGATGACGCTGCCGATGAACCATCCAAGAAGGAGGATACGACTCTATCTGGAACTAGCACTCCACCCGCAGAAGCTGTAACCAAGTTGCAGGACATTACTGGCGAATATGGCGAGTTCTTCAGATCGTTTGGCTCTTGGTTCAATGTGGTTGCCCTCGTGATTGGTTGTCTTTTATGGACAATTCTTTTCCGAGGCTCCGGTATGTTGATTTAGTCCTGAAGCAAGCTTTAGTCAATGCTGACGTTCAATATAGCACTCTGGCTTGCGTACTGGACGTCTGCGTACGAGGAGAGCGATGATGTTGATTCCGCTTTCTATGTGGGAGTGTATGCAGCGTTGACGTTTACCTGTTTCTTCATTCTATTATTCATCATCTGGTTCGTCTAGCAATTCTAGAGAAACGTCAGAATAAGATCTAATGTGTGCAAATAGGCTTTTCTTCATAGTCATGATGCGGGACAGCGGCCTCAATATCCATAAGAACATGTTTGCCACCTTTTTGCAGTTCGTTTCGCTTTCCTCGACTTGCTGCAGCCAAGTGCTAACAGATTCATCAGCTCCCCTGCCTCTGTAATTGAGAAGACCAAGGCCCAAATCATCAATAGGTTTGTTTCATGAACCTCCCATTATAGCATCCGCTCACCCACCTAGATTCACCCAAGACATCTCCCAGACAGACCTTCAACTTCCATTTGGCTTCATCAATTTCACCATCGGTAAGAGCCTGCGCAGAAATCCCATCGACCAACTCATTAACATAGCCAGGTGTTTCGGTAATGACGATTGGCCTCCTCTTAATCGGTCTAGGCGCTCCCTACAGTCTCATCCTCGCCGCAATTCTAGCTCCCCCATTATGGATGCTACAAAAACACTATCTCGTCACCTCAGTCCAACTACGTACAATGCAGCTCGGAGCACACGCCCCAATCATGTCTGCCCTTGGGTCCAGCATAGACGGTAGACTCACCCTGCGCGCATTCAGCCTCAACGACTCGATGATGGTGCGCATGTCCGACATCGTCTACCACTCACAACGACCTGCGTATCTCTTTCGATCGCTTCAATCCTGGCTAAGACTCCAGCTGGCTCTTGGTAACCTTCTCATCATCTTGCTCGTTACATCTCTACTCGTCGGTTTCAAGAGCACGGGTGAGCTGGATCGTGGGAACGAGCCGTTGTTGAGTGGGAGTGTTGCGTGGGGTGGTATTGCGCTACTGAATGCCATTCAGCTCACTGACGATATCAAGCTCATTATTGAATCGTGGACTAATTTGGAGAGTTCGATGGGTGCGATGAAACGTGTTCTTGATTACATTAGGAATACGGCAATGGAACAGCTGAATAGCTTGACTGGAGATCCTCCGTTGTCATGGCCTGCAAGAGGGGAGGTGCAACTTGATGATCTCACACTGGCATACGGGTGCGTATATATGCAGGATCACGTTCTATAGTAGCTAATTTGGGGTTATAGCGATCGAGAAGTCGTTCGGGACGTGTCGTTGAAAATACCAAGTGGCACCAAGCTGGCGATCCTGGGCCGAACCGGCAGTGGTAAAACGTCACTTATGCAATCATTTTTCGGTCTCATTCGGATAATTAGAGGTTCCATCAGTGTAGATGGCATCAATCTGTCTGATGTAAACAACAACTTGCTTCGATCACGACTTGTCGGAAACCCACAACAGACGTTCAGCAACGGAATGGCAACCGTACGGCGTAATTTGGATCCATCACAAAGACGTACCGACGACGACATTCGTACGGCCCTTGAGAAAGTGACTCCTGAAGTCTCAATACAAGACGGCGTCATTTCCATGCTAGATAGCAAGTGGGAGGACTGTAACTTCTCAATGGGTTGGCAGAGACTTATTGGTCTTGCACGGATGATGCTTCGGGGCTCGGCGGTCTACGTGCTGGATGAGCCAACAAGCGGGTGAGTTGATTTGTAACTGACATTGATTGTGCCTTCTGTGTAAACATCTAACATGAAGCTGTTTAGCATGGATGAAGATAGCCATGACACAGTCATGGACTGTATATTCAAGTCCCTTCCGGAGAAGACTGTCATTGTCATCACGCACACGCTAAAGGGGATAGAAAAGTTTGACTCTGTGGCAGTTATGGCAGATGGTGAGCTAGTGGAACATGATTCTCCTGCGAAACTGTTGAAAGATTCGTCTAGCCAGTTGTACCGATATGTGCACAATCCTTCTGGGAATGGTGCGAGCAATGGAGGGTAGCGTGTATGATAGTGACGAACTTGGATAAATAAAAAAACACCACTCGCATTTATAGCAACTAAACGATTGTGTCATGTTGCAAATGATTCAGTCTACAGTACAATGGATCAGGAGTCCGCGGTTTCATTGCCTGACTCCATATACGTCACCACAGTAATACTGCTTATAGGAATATGACCTACTGCCGTGTGTAAGAGGAGAAATTTTGGCATCTAGGAAATCTCAGGGAAAGCTTGAATAAAGCTCCCGGAGTGGTTGATGATAGGATCATGCGTCCGGAAAGATTGGCAATCGAGAGGTAAGATGAGGGTGTCGTCATTCACAACACCACCTTGACGAAAACTTGTTTCTGATTTTCGCAAGCATTTCCTGAATCTGAGCTGACACTGGTATCTGTGTCTGCCGCCGGTGAGACTTCTGTATAATTCTAGAGTTGCTCAATGGTATCTGTCCGACACAAACTTCAGCTGAAGTCGGCCCTTTAGGTCATGACATAGGTTTAGCTGAAATCAATGGCTTGTCCGTGCATGCAATGTTAGTTGTGAAGATCCCTTTACGTCTCCCCTTTACATCTGTCAACTTGTATATGACGCTTGTTAGGATAACCAAATGGATGCTGGGATGTCGGACAGCCATATCCTGAAACGAGAAAAGAGTACGAGTTTCTGCAGTAAGTCAAAATAGCAGAGAATAATATTGGATTTCCATAATCAATACATAACTTCTCCTTGATCCTATGATGGTTGTAATCATGACATGTTCAGCCGGATTGCTGCAACATTTGGTCTTCGTATTCGTGAAATCAAAATAGACTAATTTGCGAATCGATCTTCCATCTTGCATCAAGTCTTCGATATATTGGTTTTATGCCGTTGATCGGGCCGTTGAATTCAGGCATTTCAAGCTGTGTCGTGCCTTCCATTTCGGTCCGAAATATTTACCTCCTCTCAACATCCACGTCCACAGCCATCTCCATGTCCCTCCAACATTTTCCACCGTTTCGCACTATGTCGGTTAGAGCGGACAGCCAAGACTTTGCAAGTTGCAAATTTTCACTGCAAAGAGAGCAACTTCAGGCACGTGTAAATGAAAGCTATTTCTCGGCTAAAGCAGGCCACAGTCCTGACCCGCAATTACCCCGTCGTCGACCGACTGTCGAACTAGTCACGGCGCGAAATCGACAGGTAAGATGTGAGAGCTGGATTCGATCCACAGACTATTCCACCCAGACTGGTGTGACGGCAGTTGCCGGCTCCTACAAATCTGTGTTTTGCATGCTGTACAAGACCAGACCAGACCAGCCAGCCAGACCAACTTGCGTCAGCGTCAACAAAAGCCCCATGGGGTTGAAAGCTTGACCTCGTTAGCTGTGTCGGTCCGACGACCCTGGCAGACTGATCGCCCTCGTCCCTGGATGAAAATCGTCAACACCGGACGAATCGACCAAAACGGTAGGCGGGAGGTGCAGAAAAGCGTTGTGGTTGGTCTTGACCCTGTCAACTCGGCATAGATTTCATCACTCGGCATCACATCTACCATGCATCCACGCGCTTAGAGTGGACTGAGAGGCTCCAAAGGCCCGATAAACTCTGCCCCGAAAAGGACATGAAGCACCAGCCTTGGCCTTGCTCAGCTTCACCATTCGGGCTTGGCTCAATAAGCAATCCGGTAGACCCATCCCCGTCCCAGGAGGTGCCCAGGAGGTGCCCAGAAAGAGCTGGGGAAACGGACCGATCTCCCCAGTACCACGAGTCCACGACTACAAGCGAGCTGCAGAAAGCGGGGCGATGGGCATGAACAGTCAAATGACTACATCATGTCTGGTACATTGGCAAACCACAAACAAAGCATCTGAAATGTTTATGGGTCGAAAGTTTTGCAGTTAAAAGGGCTTCACACCCTTGGTTTGTTATCGACATGAGGACTTGAGAGAGACTGTACCAGCCGCGTTCTTGGAAAACTATCCACTTGTTGTCAGAGGCAAGCCAAAATGTACAAGAATCTCCTTGGTGCCCTGGCTGTGGCGGGTTTGTGGCTGGATGGGGTTGCAGCACGCCGCCGTCTTTCTTGCAGGGACGACTTGAACACCTTCATCACCAAGCAGAACGACATTTCTCTAAAGGGTGTTTTGGCCAATATCGGCCCAGATGGATCCAAAGCTCAGGGCGCGGCAGCTGGTGCTGTAGTAGCCAGCCCTAGCAAGTCGGATCCAGACTGTATGTATTCGCCCTATGCTGCCTATCCAAGTATGGAAGACTGATCTGTCGCATAGACTGGTACACTTGGAGTCGAGACTCTGCCTTGACTTTCAAAGTCTTGGTTGAGCTCTTTATCGGCGGAAACAAGTCTTTGCAGCCCAAGATTGAGCAGTACATTACGGCTCAGGCCCATCTTCAGGGAGTCATCAACCCTTCTGGCGGGCCAGACTCTGGCGGTTTGGGAGAGCCCAAGTTTCATGTTGATCTCACCGCATTCACAGGATCTTGGGGTAGACCACAGCGCGACGGACCTCCTTTGCGAGCCACTGCTCTCACCATCTATGCCAACTGGCTTATTGCTAACGGCGGAACCTCTGAAGCTACAAACACGGTGTGGCCAATCATTGCCAAGGATCTTGCTTACACCGTCCAGTACTGGAACCGAACTGGCTTCGATCTGTGGGAAGAAGTGAACGGATCATCTTTCTTTACCCTGTCCGCCTCGTACCGTGCTCTGGTCGAAGGCGCTGCTCTGGCCAAGGCTCTCAACAAGCAGTGCCCAGATTGCGAAACCAACGCGCCCAGAGTTCTCTGCTTCCTTCAGAGCTTCTGGGCCAATGGCTACGTCGACTCCAACATTAACGTCAACGATGGCCGGGTCGGCAAGGATGTCAACTCCATCATCTCGTCCATTCACACGTTTGACCCTGCGGCCGCATGCACCGATGCCACTTTCCAGCCCTGCTCTTCTCGAGCGTTGGCAAACCACAAGGCTGTCGTGGACTCCTTCCGTACTATTTACACCGTCAACAAGGGCCGAACAGCTGGTAAGGCTGCTGCTGTAGGACGCTACTCGGAAGATGTTTACTACAATGGCAACCCTTGGTACCTCGCTACAATGGCAGCCGCTGAGCAGATGTACGCTGCCGTCTATCAGTGGCAAAAGATTGGCTCCATCAAAGTCGACGCCATGTCTCTGCCCTTCTTCCGCGATCTCGTACCAAGCATTGCCACGGGCACTTATGCCAAGAACTCTGACACCTTTACCTCAGTCATCAAGGCGGTCACGGCATACGGAGACGACTTTATCAACGTGGTGAAGCAGTATACCCCAGCAGACGGCTCTATGGCTGAGCAGTTTGACCGAGAAACCGGAGCGCCCAAGTCTGCAGTACATCTGACCTGGTCTTACGCATCATTCGTCGGGGCTATTGAACGCCGCTCCGGTGTTGTTCCGCCGTCTTGGGGAGAGCCTACTTCCAATACTGTTCCCGCGGTCTGCGAGGCGCCTCCCAGCTGCGACTCCACCATGACTTTCAACGTCAAAGTTACTACAGTCCCCGGAGAGAGCATCTTCGTCGTGGGCTCCATCACCGAACTGAAGAACTGGTCGCCCGCTGATGCTATTCCCCTGGATGCTTCGCAATATACGTCCAGCAACCCTCTGTGGACTGCCAAGATCAAGCTTCCCGCAGCCACCAACTTTGACTACAAGTACATCAAGAAGACGAACGACGGAACCGTCATTTGGGAGAGCGACCCTAACCGTAGTGCGACCTCTTCTACGGGATGCAATAGCAGCGGAACCCTGAATGATCAGTGGAGATGATGTTTCGTGGGATAATGGGTACTCGGTGCTCCCCGCGACATGGGCCAGATATCTGGGACTATGGTAGCACCGCGTTTCAGCCTGGCTTGTTTGTCTCAGCATAATCGTTACACAAGATCAGTAAATGAAATAAATAATATCCGGATACATCCGGCTAATTCGGACATGTATTATCCTGTATTATCCGTCTGGTGTGTAGTGTGTAAGCCATATCATGTCTTATAGAAAGATGCCTCGGCCCACCCCCGCAACCCATCTCACCTCATCCACTTCTTCTCCAGACTCCAGAGCGCCTTTCAACAACATAACAATCACCAGCATTGACATCCAGAAATTCATAAAAATGGCAAAAGTCTTTACAAGTCGTGACATAAAAACCTACGTCGACCACGTCAACCAACACGGCTACGTCATCATCCCCAACGCCTTCTCCCCGTCGCAAATCGCCGACGCAAAAGCCGAACTCGCACGACTATCCACCACACCCGACGCCGGTCCCGCGGTGGAAGCAGGCCGCAATCCCTTCGAGGGCCTTCAGACGCAGCGCATCTACGCCCTCCTCAACAAGTCTCGTGTGTTTGACAATTTTGCGCTTCACTCCGCTGTCCTTGCGCTGAATGACCACTTCCTCGACGATGGGTACCTCGTGACTGCGTTTCATAGCATTAATATCCGGCCGGGGGAGAAGGCGCAGAGTTTACACCACGATGATGAGTATATTACTGTGCCGAGGCCGCATCGTCCTTTTGGAACGGTATGTTTTTCACTCTCTCGCGCTCTCTCTTTTGGTGACACATGTTGATGGTGTAGGCTATAATGATTGCATTGGATGAGTATACAGAAACAAATGGATCGACAGTCATTATCCCCGACTCACACACCTGGGGCGACAGGCTGCCCAAACGCTCAGAAGCACAGTCGGTGGTCATGCCTGCCGGTAGTATAATGTATTTTATAGGCACGCTGTGGCACGGCGGCGGGGAGAACACCTCGTCTGAAGGACGGCTAGCACTCACAGTGCAGTACTGCCAGCCCTGGATGCGGCAGCTGGAGAATCAGCAACTTGCGGTCGACTGGGAAAAGCTAGATGATATTCCGCCGAAGTTAGTCGCCATGATGGGGTACAAGGTCGGCATGCCGTTTTTGGGATACGTCAACGGGCGGAGTCCACGGACGAGGGTGGCAGAACTGATGGAAAAGTGGAAGGGGAAGCTGTAATCACGCGGCGAACGCATAGCTCCCCAGTTGGGCGTATAAGTCCCAGAAAGTGGTGGGCGTTTGGAGGAGTTGCGCAGTGCGGTGTGCCATTTCCAGGCCGCCTTGGGCCATGTATTGTAATGTGCTGAGGACCCATGTTCGTGTGGATGGGGTGCGGGAGACGGAGGCGGCGAGGTACAGCGGCGGGAGGAGCGTGTAGCATTGTAGGGATTGGGGGAGGGAGAAGCCTTTGGAGGTTGTGTCTGGGGTGAGGAATTGTGTTGCGCTGGCGCAGATTTCGTTTATGCTGGTTTCGATGAATTGTGTGCATTGTGTTTGTGCTTCGAGGGAGGGGGAGTGTTGCTGTGTGAGGATGTGGAGATGGATTCTCATGATGCGAATCACGTTCCAGACCTGCGTGTAGAATAAGTTGTCGTACACGTCGTAGCCATCTCCATGAATAAACTGGTCCGTCAAAGCGCTCTCATGGCGAAGGATCCGCTTGGGATGCCATTTCGGAGGTAAAGACGCCTGTAATTGTCGAAACTGGTCGTCTAATCGTGTCGCTTGGACGACAATCTCCCCTGGATCCATCTCGTTTATATCAGTAACGAGATTAATAGCGTGGACATTAAGCGTCGTGACGCCCCATTTCGGATCCTGCTCATACGAATCGAGACTCTGCTTCAAATAGTCCAGTTCAGGGGGCACTCTCACACCAGCAACACCACAACTTATCACCAAACATGTGTACAATCTCTGCGCAAGCCGTCTCCCAATATCCGTAGACAGGTTCTTCTCCCCCCGGAGTTCAATCAGCGCAATCGCCCCTTTCATATGTCTCAACCACGAGGTCGCTGAGTGCGCATCCCTACACACCAGCTTCTCATAGAGGTCTAGCAACAGCACCGCTAGGAGGGTATCATCTCCGACAGCTTGATGCGGAGTCGTAAGCGCCTTGTTCACGAGCTGTAGCGCCGTGACGTACCGCTCCGCAGCTAGATGCAGTAGATTCGAGGCATTGCTGTGCCGGACCGCCATGAAGGCTAGACTCGCGGCGTCCACAGATACATCGAGGTGACTGCCTTGACGGGTGGCTTTATACAGAGGGCCGAGCATGTCGTAGCTGCGCGAGAGGCCGGAGACGTAGTGTGTGAGGAAGTCGTGGCGGGCGATGATGGTCCATGATGGGCGTGGTGGTTTGGGGATGCTGCGCTGGGCTTTGGCGCGGATGGAGGGTGTTTGGTCGTGGAAGATGAGGTCTTGGGGGTTGCGGTAGCCGAAGCAGGAGAGGTGAGCGCGTTGGCACTGGCCGCATTGGGGGCGGTGGAGGTCGCACTGAGATTAATTGTTAGATGGATGAGGTTGTGAGATGGGAGATGAGGTTGTAGTGTCAAGTGGTTGGTGGTTTGCGTACCCGGAGTTTTCGCTTTCTGCATGGGGCGCAGTCTTTTGAGGGGCGGCCGCGGTTTACCATGCTGATTTGGTTTATGAGAGGGATGTCTTTGGTTGATGTTAGGTGCTACAATGTGGTTGAGATTGATATCTTGATGGCTTGACTTTGGTGGGATGCGGATGGCGGGGATCTAAATCCGAGGCATCTAAACTCCGGGACATGCAGGCACTTTGCCGGTATCTCACAAAGTACTCTTCATGATGAATATAAGATGACATTTTTAAAAATTTCTTTAATTTTGCCTCTCGACTTACACGGCCGCTACATTCGGCACTTGCATTCTGTACAGGGTATTACCGCACAATACCGCGCAATAATATCCCGACTGGCATGTAACAGTGATCATCGCCCAATCCGGATCTATTCCTCCCAAACACCCAACCAAAGTATACATAGATAATTTCAATTAATCTAGCTCTATACTACGTACACCAGCACAAGCCACACACCACCTCGTCAGCAGGCGAAGCAATCAAACTTCTAGAAGCATTTCCCACGCAGACGAGTCAGATTCAGTTACACAAACCAAAGCCGGGCACCACGGCACTTCACCACATCTCCCACAAGTCACGCTCTCTAATTACGGAGTATCCATGCACAGCCCGACGATTCGTCACGTCCCACTTGGCCTGTACGCCCAACTCGCAGCGCCTCCATTCCATTCGATGCAAACTGGTCTGAATTTCGAGATTCGAGACTGCCGCGACGGGAGAGCAGCAGACGCCATCGTGAGTCTTGGCACGCTAACCCTAACCCGATTGAGTAGCATTCGAGCGAAGCTGTTCGTCAAACGCGTGGATGACGGCCTCATCTATTCAGTGGTCTAAACTATTTAACAAGCTTAATTCCATCGTGCATTCAGATCATTCAGATCAAATACTTTAACTCAAACACCACAACTACCTGCAACACATCTGTACAATCCATCTTCCTCAAACAATTACATCTTGTACACTCTTGCTCAGCACCTTACACTCTTCCTCATACATAAGCCATCAAATTACATCACAATGTGCTGGCCCTCAAGACACTACGAACGGGACCACCGCCACCACGACCAATACTACAACGCCCGTCCCGTAATGGACTACTCCGACTATGAGCGCCAGCGCAAGAAGCGCAAGGACAGGAAGTACGGATACGTGAACCCGGCGTTCTTTGGAGGTGCTGCCAATGCGCCTGCCGGGGGAGGTTGCTGATTTCAGTGTTGGACTGATCTTCGTCTTTGTATTATTCTGGGCTTGCTGATGGACTGATCTTTGTATTTGTATTCATCTTGGCTTGCTGATTTTTTCTTTGCATCTGTATTTGGGTATGGTTATAGAATGGAGCGATCTGGTGTAGATGGGACGGGGGAGGACTATCGGGATATATTAGACTCTCATTCCGCAGCAGATTCTATCTGTAGACAATAAATTCCATATGTTTGTACTCCCTTGAAGCCCGTCCCTTCACATTCAGTAACTCCATGCCATTCATACCATGAAAACCACCTACACAAACCTCCCTACATTCCACAGGCCCTGCAACTCACCAAGTTCCCCATCCAGCCTCATCCCCGTCCCAGCCCTAATCTTGCGAAAACACCCCATCAGTGCCCCCTGCTGCGACCCGTGCGTCATATCCCGCGCGATGAACAGCAGCGCCGCCACCACCACCGGATCCCATTGCTCTGCAAAGTCGTTGGTGCAGGCGATCCCCGCAATCGTCTGGACATGCCAGCTCTGCGACGTCGACGACAGCTGGTAGCCCGACAGCTTCAGCAGGCGGGGCTTGTGCATCAGCAGCAGCAGCGAGGACACGTGGTACGCGACGTTGGCCTGCATCCCCAGCGCGTTGGTGTACAGCTGTATGGGGAAGGATGCGTCTGCGCGGGTGTCGATCTGCCCGGCTTCGATGTTGCCTATGTCGAGGATGGGGCGCATGGGGACGGGGCGGCGGTCTCGCCAGGTTTGACAGCTCTTCCAGAGGGCGAGCCACTTTGCTGAGCTGCTGGGGTAGGAGGAGTAGGAGGGGACGGTCTGGTGGGCGGCGTCTTGGAGGAGCGGGTGGGTGATGGGCTGGGCTGGGTCGTGGGTGAAGTGTAGGACCATGGTGAGGTGGTAGAGGGACCAGGTGTATGCTGCTCGGGGGGAATCTGGATCCCATGATGGGAAGTCTTGTGGTGAGTAGAATGATAGTGGTGTGAGGGGCGGTTGTCGTAGTATTATGGAGGATGCCAAATCTTTGACACGAGTGTTAGTTTGTTAAGAGTGATTGTTGCTGGAGACATACCAAATCGTGAGTGAAGCTTGCACAACGACCGCAACGGCTCTTCTATCGACAACGCAGTGTGCTCTGAACTCAGCAAACTCATCTCATACGACGCATGATGCCGCCACTGCAACGGCCCAGCACGAAGATACTCTGCAACCCCAGCCAACGAATCCGCCACCCTCTTCGCCGGCCCATCCAGCGCATGCACCCTACTATTCTCCTTTGCCACCTCCGCAGCATCCCGTCGCCCATGCAGCAAATTCATCTGATGTCCAGCCAGTTCAACGATGACGCTCTGAATCGGCGGATGCTCCTGCGCGAGATACATAATGTCCACGCCAAGCCTCGACGTCGGATCCCCGGCCTCCATCCACGGAACCATCATGTACCGAAAGTGCCGTAGCAGGGCGCCCTGTTTCCTGCCCGCAGATACGTTCTGCGTGTCAAAGTAGCCGTCCCAGTCGACTAGCGGGCGTTCCTTTTTGCGGTCCTCAGCTAAGGGCGCGGTGGTGAGGAGGGAGTCGATGGTGATGCTGCTGCTGCTGTAGGATGAGCTGCGGAGTTCCAGCTGCTGCGAGAGGGAGTCCGAGTCTCTGCGGTTGTTGCCGTTTGTGTCTGATGATTTTGAGACGGGCGATATTGGTTCATTTACAAACTGGGTGTGTTAGTTGATGCGTCTTGTGGAGTTGCACGGTAAGATGCGAGGTGAGATGAACTACCTTGATACGAGTGTAGGAACTACTCCTCGGCTTCGCAGTCGCAACATCTCCAGCCGTCGACTTGGGAATAAACTGCAAATCAGGATACGCGCAAGTCACGCCTCTAGCTTCACAGCTCGCGCATCTTGGTTTGCGCTCATCACCTTGATCTCGTTAGTCACTCACTTTTGCTTTTTCGTTTCATGTCCAGATGCGGCTCTCGGGCGGGGCTGGCTAGGCATCATGCACGATGGAGGAAACCCGATTCACCCGGGTCAAAGTGGGAATGGGAAGGGGAAGGGGGAGGGAAGGGGGATAGTTACATTTCCGTCGTCGCTTTCGACATGAGAGGCATCCTGTGCGGACGCGCCGCTTATTCTCGGGGATGGAGCGAATCACGGGCATATGGGGACATTTGATGTGCCGATGGTCATAATCGGGTTGAGAAGTTGTGCTTGATGCTTGTTTACGGGGAGGAGATGTAAGGTTGTTGAATGTTGTTGAGAATGTCGCTGGTCTGTGGGTGTTGATGTGTGTCGATGTGATTGATGTCAAGTGTTTTCTGGGGTCAAGGCAGGTGTGGGCAAATTGATTGATTGATTAATGTGGGTGCATGGTCGGCTGGACCTGGAGCCGATGGCATGGTTATCAAGGATCAGTGATCACAGGGCGAGACGTTGAGGACAATAAAGCTGGGGAAAAGATGGGCGACCAGTCTTGACCAGACCAGAGACTCCATCGGGTGGCGCCGCCTTCGGTCAGTCGCGGTCTGCCAAGGAATCGTCTTCAATGTTGGTGCCAGACTATTGATACCAGACATATATAGCTGTGAATCCCCGATGTTGTAGAAAAAAATCTGTAGAATATTGTAGAACCGCAAAGTCTTCCCTAGCTGTGAACTTTCATCAAATTGTTTAGTGTCATCCATTTTGACAGGTCACGGGGTCTGGTGCCTGGATTGTTGTCCTATTTCACTTCTTCCATCCTTCGTCCCTCACACTCTCCTACATTCTTCTTCCAAAATATTTCTCCCTTACTTCTTCTACACTTGATCACAATTGCTCAATGTGCTTCTCAACACCAGCTTTGTCCGCCTCGACACGACCTTCAAGCAAGGCTGTGAGGCCGACTTCCCTCTGTGCTTCACACAACAGCTCTGCATCTCTCTCACCTGTATGACTGCCAAACACCCGATCCATCTCTTCAAGGGTCGCATTCTTCGTCTCGGGCAAGAAGAACCACACCCAGAAGATGCCTGCTGTGAGGAACACCGCAAAGAAGATGTAAGTGCCCCATGCCCAAGCCTCCAGCATCGGCGGCACGAAGAACGCAATGGCAAAGTTGTTTAACCAGTTGCTCATAGCACCAATCGATGCACCCTTGGCTCGAATGGACAAGGGGAAGATCTCCGAAATGAGTGTCCACGAGACAGGTCCCCATGTGGCTCCGAAGCCGGCGATATACACCCAGATCAACGCTGTCACCCGTCAGTCTCAAGACACCTCATGCATGTCAACAAGAGTTTATGACTGCACTTACCGACCGCTGTCCAGCCCGCAGCCACGTGGTTAGGCCAATCATGTCTGAATTTGGCAACAATAATGCCGACTATTACCATGCTGACCCCCATCACCACGGATCCAACAAGCAGCATTGGCTTTCGTCCAACACGGTCGATGATTAACTAATTCAAGTAAGCATGCTTCTTTCTTTCTTGTTATACGCTTCCCTCTCTTACCATTGCCGGAACTGTGCTTATCAAAAACACAACGCCAGTCACTCCCGTCGCCAAAAGAGCTATGGTTCCACCGGTAAGTCCCAGACTCTGGAAGACGTTTGTCGCATAGTAGATAACTACATATTGTTAGTTTCATGTCATTAACGAAGAGAATAGGGCTACATTCTCGCGTCGATCCCGCTCCACTGTTGCCAAAACATCACGAGAAAACCCGTGATAATTCGCTTGGCGTTGTCCTTTGTTCGGAAGCAGTTGATATATTGGGCGATTTGCTCACGGAAGGCGCTTTTGCTGCCCTCCTCAGCCATACGGGGGAAATCTCTGGCAAAGGCCTTCTTTTCGAAGACGGATTCGGCCTTGATTTCGAGAAATTCGACTTGAATGAGCTCGTGGTCAACCGGCAACTTGCGCATCCAGGCCAGGGTTTTCTTGGCCTCCTCATCGCGGCCCACCTTGACCAGCCAACGGGGAGAGAATGGCATAAACCAGATACCCAGGGCCAAGGCCACCGCGGGAATGCCTTGGATAATCGAGGGCAGTCTCCATGCCATATCAGACTGGGAATCGCCTGTACCGCCGATGTAGTTGCTGCCGTAGCCAGCCCAAAACGACAGCATGATTCCGAGAATAGTGGCGAACTGGTAAAACGACACCAACAAACCTCTCATCTCAGGAGCAGATAATTCTGCATTGTACAGTGGTCCGACACCGCTGAAAAGTCCTACACCGAGACCTGTGAAGAATCGACCGGCATAGAGCAAGGCTGGCAACCCCTCCTTGGCGCCAATATACAGGTAGCTACCCAGGATGACCCAGCAGCAGGCAATGAACATGGTGTACTTTCGAGAGATGATCTCTCCCAATACACCTGCAGACAGAGAGCCAACAATACCGCCAAGCTGCAGGACGGATGTGAGCCAACCTGTCGCAGAGGACGATTGGACCACTGAGGGGAAGTTGTTGACGAAGCGCGTCATGACAAGCGATTGTCCAAGGACACCCTGTTGATATCCATATTCGAAACCACCCAGGCTGCTCAATGTTAGATCAATCGACTTCAAATGACACGGAAGGTGCGGACTTACGAAGCAAAAAAAGCGATGAAAATGACCTTGGGATTAGATCGAATCGATTCCCACAGGGATTTCTTTGCTGCCAGAACTCTCTGGGCCGGTTCCAATGGAACATTGGCCGATGCAGCTTCTGTATCTGAAGGCATACTGGACATGTTTGCAGATTCAACTCAAGTTGCAAAAACTGGTTGATCACCTCTTCTCATTCCCCAATTGAGGAAGCTTGCCGACCTTATATATTACAGAAATTTTGCCTTTGTGCCCCGGAAACTCGACCCCGTATCCCCATCTTTGAGTCAGTCACCCCATGGGTCACATCAGTCCGTGATGGTACTGTACCTTTTTACTTTTCGACGAGTCAACGAGTCTTGTCGGTAGAAAAACAAAGGCGGGCTAAGCTCGTTCGACGAGGTGCGTAGGCTACGACCCCCATTTAGGGAAGCTATGCCAAGGGAGGTGGGTCATCGGTGGCCGCGGCAATTGGCCCACGGCTGCACCAACCCGGAGGGATAAGTTGCCGTTTTGGGCGCCGTCTGGCAAGCAGGATTCTGAAGTTTTATTATGGGAGGTTGTGCTGGGTTCGAGCAGGTTTTGATATTACGGCTGACCTGCACAAATCTGTCAAGTCTTGGCTCATTAGTGGTATAATGCGGCAGTCGGCACAATGGTGATGCACGACGGTGATCGTACCAGAGTTTGGTGACGGTAGCGAAGATTTGTTGTCGCGTAGAGAGGTGGCGTCGAGCAGTGCGCAGGAAAGGCTAATAATAATGAAGTTGACATTTTAGCGAAATGATATTGAAGATTGAATACATGCACTTCAGACTCGGCACAGATATATTTCTACACGGCGCTTTCCGCAGCCCAAATCCTCAGTACCGCGCTTGCCCCAGATGAATTAGACCAGACCAGACCCGACAATTGAAATTCTTTGCGCGGCAATTCAATGCTCACCACGCCTGGTCGTGGCTTCTTCAACCGTTCGACTTCCACGAGGCGGGTGGGGCAATCTGGAACATTGAGACTAGCGACGAAACAACTTGGGCAGGACCCTCCGACTAGCGCCTGCATCCGAGTGACGGTGTGGAGCCGACATGGTCAGGTCGAATGAGTGAGACAAACATCAAATGACACTTCATTTCATTTCATTCCCCATGGGCGGGCGACCAACAGCACCTTAATGCTCTCTCACATGCCTTCACCACCAGATCCAGGTCCAGCTTCAGCAACAGTTCCGATTCCGGCTCCATAGTGCTGACGCTTCTTCCGGCATGGTCATGACATTTCGGTTTAATTGATGATGGTAGTCGTTTAATTGTGAGCTGGTCAGCGCTGAATAACGCTGCCACACACCCACGCACACCATGGCCGACCACCACGAGCCACAGTTCCTGTCACCAGGATCATCATCCACTGCGGATGAGTACTCGGCCAACCCACGTTTCATTGAGCTCCAAGAAGAGCTTCGTTGCGTCCTCTTTGCGGGTGTAAATTCCCACGATCCAAGCAAGGCTGCTACCCCCGAACCTACTGCTGATGAGCAACGGCAAGCGGAGGAACTTCCGCTCTTTCAGTCCAAGTTTGACTTTTCCAGAGTTCCCGATATACCCAAAATTAAGCTTATTCACTATTTCAAGAACTGGATCATCGAATGTGCGCCGTATCTTGACAAGTTTGACGATGAGAGGCACTTTGGCATCCATGTGCCCATCATGGCTGAACGATCGCCTCCGTTGTTCTACGCCGTGCTGGCATTTTCAGCACGCCAGATAGAACGAAAAGCACTGTTGGAAAAGAGTTATGACAGCCTCGAGCTGTACCAAGAATCCATCAGATTACTTGCGCCAGGCTTGCAAGCCAAAGACCCCAACATGTTGGTGACGGCTTGTATCCTCGCCGTGTTGGAACTCATGTCAGGCAGTCCTCGCAATTGGCGTCGGCACATTGAGGGATGTGCAACGTTGTTCGAATTCTTCGAGATTACCGGGTTCTCAGGCGGACTGCTGCAAGGCGTGTTCTGGTGTTACGCTCGCATGGAGCTTTGCGGAGCAATCATATCTGGCGGCGCGGAGAGCACAGTTCTGCCGTTAAACAAATGGGTACCGCCATTGCCAGCAGGCTTGACGACCAACGATGAAGCAGATGATTTTGCACGAAGAGTATTTTATCAGAGTGGACGAGACAACACGGGCATGCATGCGAATTGGTCTGTGTACTTGTGCGCCAAGGCATGCGACCTGATGTATAGAAGGACGCGATATTTGGAGCTCCAAGAACCAGACGAGCTGGATACTAGACCATTTACCGACCAGTGGACCAGACTATGGGAAGACTTGCAATTCTGGTTGGAATCCCGGCCATGGTCGATGCTGCCCACTGCCACAACACCACCTCCAGAGCCGTCCCAAGAGCAAGTCTTTCCGACGATATTGTTCTCTAATTACCCCGCAATCTCATCTAATCAGATGTATCATGCGGCGTGTATTCTGATGCTGGAAACTCGGCCGCCGGAAGTGCAATTGCCGTCTCCACAAAGCTCACCAATCTGGCATGCAAGAAGGGTCTGTGGGATATCATGGACGAATCCCCACAAAGCGAGCCTCATCAATGCCATCCAGCCGCTGTATCTGGCGGGGCGGCTATTGACGCACCCAAGCGAGCAGGTTCAAGTTGCAAGGCTGTTTCGGATAATCGACAGGACAACCGGGTGGGGAGCCTTATGGCGATTGCGGGACTTGGAGGCCGAGTGGGGATATAAGCCGGGCGAGATACTCGGCAGGATGAATGTATGATACTTTATATGATGGATATATGATGGATAGATATGACCAAAAAGTGAGGCGGGACAAATTTAGTTAAAGGACTACTCCGCAGCGCGCAGCCAGACAAACCGCCTCATGGGAATATAAGTGATGTCGCACAAGGTTGACCAGCTGACAACGTAATTTATTTTAGGCATTTCAATTTCAGCCTCAACGCACCAAGCTGAATGGAGCGTTTTCTAGCGAGCCTCGCTACGTCTTGCCTGTGAATGGCTGCACAGCCTCTTTGGCCAAGAGAAGGACGATGCGAATAAAGTATTAAATAAGGTTGATTGCCCATGTCTTTTGCACAACCAAAACAAAATAAGAACAAACTTTATTCACGGCCGCTACATCATATTCTAGCATCAGCGCATCATTTTCATTTATACACTTGCTTATACCAGTTATACAATTACACACAAGCATCTGCACAACATGTGCTGGCCCTCGCGACGACCCCAACAATTCAATCCCCACGCGCAGTACTACAATGCGCGTCCTGTCCCTATGGAACAGTCTAGATATAAGAAGTTGAGACGCGGGTTTGGGTATTCGCCTGCTTATGCGGCCGGCGGTGGTGGTTTCCATGGTGGTGATGGCGGTGGTTCCCATGGTGGGCATGGCGGTGGTTATGGAGGCGATGGCGGTGGTTGCGGCGGAGGTGATGGTGGTGGTGGAGGAGGGGGAGGAGGAGGAGATGGAGGGTGTTAGATATGGGATATGAGTGGATATATATTTATGAGGTATGGTTATGATTGATGTTGTTCTTGAAGTGCAATGGTTTGTGGTGAGGATATGTTGATGGCGTGATAGATCTTTGGGGTGATGTTGGTTTTATGCGCTTGGGGGTGTGGTTTATGTTTTAAGCGTCTTGCCTATCGTTGAATTAGAATAGTATACCAAGATATGTCTATCACAGCTGTATTTGCTTAGACTACCTTCTTATGAATGGACCTTGTCTCTTAAATCGCATCCGCTACCTCGACGGCGCACAGATTCGTGTCCATTACGGAGCGTCAGTGGTTAGTTTTCATATCGGAACTGAAATAGTGACAAATGTTGAAATTCAAGAGGGTCTTGTACAAATACCGACCCGGACGAACCTTAAGCAACGGTTAACAGGAGGGAGATCAACACTACCTCCTACAGAGAGGCATCGGTTAAGGTGCCAATACAGCATAACTTGAACTATGTCTCTGTATCGATGGAACAATCCCTTTTGCTTGCCAAATGACTTAGTGGTCATTGTCTTTGACATGAGACTCACCACACAGCAACCGCGAGAGTTAATCTCACGGTGAGACAGACTATATTCTGGTATTTACACACCTCCAAGGCAATGTGCTCGGGGTAATCGACACCAACCGGCTTATCCGATTAAGCAGACGAGCAGTTTGACTCTGAAATTTGTCACTATTAATAGAGGTTCGTTACCGTTGTGCCACGCATTCATCCTTGGTCAAAATGGCTCACGGCGTTATCGGCGATGGCCTAGATAGCCTGCCTGCTGCATTTATATGCGGCAGACTAAACGACCGTAGCGATGCTAGGAGCAAAACTTCCGGATATCAACACAAGTAGGCATGGACTCTATGCATGATTGAATTTGAAGAAAGGTGCATATGAAAAGCCGCAGGCATGAAATATAGTCCAACACATTCAGACGCCAGTCTCGGCTCTTCAGACCACAAGTCCCACGGTACGGAAGGAAAGAAGAATAACGATAAACACTTTCAACGGATATATGCAAGACCATCTCTCTGAATCGGCGAACTATTTCTTCGCCTGGCGAAACGATCGGATGGCCTTTATTTCTGTATCGCCCTTGAGTAGGTGCCACACACGGTAGCTTTCAAGTATACAAAGCTGCACCTGTAGAGCGGCATCATCATGTCCGTTACGCCTGGAATTTTCGCGATGTCCGCTTTTGTGCCTGCATGTACAGCAAAGGCGCTTTAGGCATGTAAATAAGGTTTACACAGCTGCACCTTCGAAGCTTATAACGAATAGTTTCATCATAATTACAGACAGACCATTCCATCATCCATTCTATGGATAGTTGGAGATTACGCTGCTCTCTTGTATCAGACCATTCGCAAGGATGTTGAGTGATATGCAGAGCTGGGTTGGTTTCCGCATGGACTGACAGCCCCGTGCAGGATCCGCATCATAGGAGTATTAACATAGCACTATTTAACGATCATTGAATAAACGGTGCTTTCATACATATATAGACAATTCTCAAGCTAAAAGTCTTCATGATAGTCTGTTTTTGCTCTTCGCAGCATGCACGATACGGGCGAACATCTTAGCCTCCTGCACTTAAGCAATATACCATGCCAAACTCCATCAACCCGAACATGCACTTCTGGTAAGCGGCTCATCGCCCCTGCTCGGTACATCGCCCTTGATACACCAGATACGGCAAGTACTCACGTGCACCGGAAAGATATGTGGAAGAGTTTGCAAGCCAGGACAGCGCATCAAGCCTCAATGCAATCCTGAAGATAAGGCAGCCACATCTCAGAGGGGGAGAATCGACGGCAGCACGACCATTTTCTACTGGATAGGAAATACCCTGGCCGCATCTATTTTGATGAGTAAAGCATAATGAGCATACAGTGCAAGACCCTCCACTCGGTTGATATCGACATGCAAAGCTAAGGATTAGACTCGCCGAGTTATTTCTGCCGCTTAAACAGCACGATGGTATGGTGAATGGGCTAGTCGTGTATCTAGTATCCGTATTCTACGAAGAAAACTCACTGCATCGTAAATGGGGCACGTTGGTGCATTTATGCGTGGCTTGCCAGCAACGCAGCAGTGCCGGTGTGCCGTTCACGTCTCAGAATGAGGCTCAAGGTCATCCGCTCCCAGTGGACCGAAAACCACCATTGAAGCCTCTAGAAGTAACTTGAAAGGTGAATACGAGCGGCTTCGTCTTTGCATTCTAGGCTCAAGTTTGACTTGTCATTGGTGCCTCACACGACACGTGTCGACCTAGAACATCATCATGAGGACAACTTCGGCTCGTCGGGCTGCAAATAAAGTTAATTTCTCAAGCTATCTTTGAGATCAAGTCCATAAATACGGGCTTGAATAATCTTGCAAAGACGTATGCCTATTTGATAGCCACCAGAGATAGAAATCAGGCAAAACAGCCACTTACTACGTGGACTTGCATCCCCTGTATAATTGCCTGAGCGTCAAGCAAACATAGATGCTCTAAAATGAATAGATTCCTGAGTCTACCCTCCAGGAAACTAGCTATAAAAACGGCTCCCCTTCCACAACTGCATCCAGGTTCCTTAGACATTAAAACTTAGACGCACCTTGCCTATTTAACCAACTACAAACATAACTTGCTTATACCAAAATGAAGTTCAGTCTCCCCATTATCGTGAGCATCCTCGCCGCCACCGGGTTTGCCGAGGAAGAGAAGCGAGCGCCCGCCCCCATGACCTTTTACTCTGAGACACAGGGTACAGGCGCTTCTGTTAAGGTCAACGTTATTCTCAACAGTTGCCGTAAGTCGCCCTCTCAAACCACACACTCCAGGCGCTAACATGGCGAAAGGACGTATGCCCGCTGGCTGGAACAACCGAGCCTCCTCCGTCTACAAGCCAAGGGGATATCGGTGCACATTCTACGAGTAAGTTTTCCCCCCTGCAAACTAGGTACGTCTCGATGACTTATTCAAATATCATAGTGGTCCCAACTGCGGCGCTAGTTCTCAGAGCATGGCAGCCAATCGGGAGCTGTATTGCAGTTTCGGCTCGTTGAACAAAAAGGTCGGCAGCTATCTCTGCAAGTAAGGCAGAGTACCTTGTTGACTCTGGACACGGGGCTGATACCAACGGGTGTCTGTCCTGGGTCATGCCGTGAAGCAAGGGTGCTGGTTGGGAACATGCTCCAGAATAGGCTTCGGCGTCAGCATGTGCCACTTCACTTCTATTCTCTCTCTAATAGTAGCTTACTCTTTAATTGAACACATCAGTATATCCTAAGTTGGTCAGTTGTATTGTAAATTATGTTCAACGTGGTGACGGACCGCTTCAAGTTTTGACAAGCACATGCTCAGCACAAGATTACTTCAGCGAGGCTTTGAAGTTATTTAGTACCTTGGTTGCCTTTGGAGAGATCAACAGGGACTTGTAGCTAAATGAGCTGTTGGGAGTTGGGATGAGGGCTGTGTGAGTCCATCAACGGAACCCAAGAGGATGCGGCAAAGGCAGAAATCATAGACTCCAATAACAACGTCAATCACTCTCCGGAGTTAAGCTCACCACGGTACTAATTTCTCGCGAAACATAATTCCTTATCTCCTTCCGTCATACAACATGTCATCAATCTTTGCAGATGTATATCGGCGCCACAACGAACAATTACCCAAAGAGGCTAGCCTTCCGGAGTCCACAATTCGGCCTCAGCCGTGAGTCCGTCACATCCGCCTTCACTCAACCACCGATCACGTCCGGAACGGGCTTCATAAGCTTTAGCAAGAATATTTACTTATGTCCGTGATTTATCTTCCAAAATGAATATAAATTGACTGCTTTCCATTCACTTGCCATCCTCCCAACAGCCCAACTCATCTACCACCAACCCACACCAACCTCCATACCACACTTACACCAACACCAACATCATGTCCTTCCCCTACAAAAACATCCTCCTCATAGGCGCAACATCCGGCATAGGCGCCTCCCTAGCCGACAAACTAATCTCCCACGGCGCCAGAGTCACCGCCGTCGGCCGCCGTCAAGACCGCCTCGACGCATTCACCAAGAAACACGGCGAAAAAGCCAACGCAATCCAGTACGACATAACCGACACCGCCGGCCTCGACAACTTCATCCAAACGTACGTCTGCATCCCTCCATCATCATATCAAACTAACTCCAAGTCCCAGGGCAACTCAACACCCCATAGACTGCGTGTTCCTCAACGCAGGCGTCCAATCACCCATACGGCTCTCCCGCCCTTCTGAAATCGACCTCGCGGCCTTCCATGCCGAAATCAACACCAACTTCACATGTATCGTGAATCTGTGCGTGAAATTCGCAGCCGTGCTGCTGGACAAACCGTATCCTACTGCCCTTGTTGTCACGGGCACGCATCTCAGTCTTGTGCCGGCCGCGACGTTACCCGCCTATAGTGCGAGTAAAGCTGCACTGAGAGCGTTCTTCGACTGCTTTAGGAGACAGAACCAGGGGAAGAATTGTAAATTTATTGAGATTTCGCCGCCGGTTGTGCAGAGTATGTTTTATGCGTGAGAAAAGAGGATGTTGCTGACTTTTATAGGTGAATTGCATGATTATATGGGACAGGGGGGACGGAAGTTAGGTATGCCGGTGGATGAGTTTGTTGATCTGGCGTATGGGCAGCTGGAGAAGGGGGAGGAGCATGTTAATGTTGGGCAGCCGCTGGGTGCGACGGCTGAGTCGTATGCTGAGTTTGTGGGGGCGAGGCAGAAGATGTTTGATGGTATTGCTGAGGCTACGCTTGCTCATTTTGAGCATTGAGAAGTGGATGAGTGGAAGAGATGGTTGAGGTGTGAGATTGTGCATGGGGGGAGTGTTGAATCTAGTGGACTGCAGCAGGAAAGCTCATAGTCATATATCATTCAATTGATTGGAGTACGTTACAAGTATACTAAAGTCACACAGGCTGATTGCGGTCTTCCTACACCGTCGTGGCCGCTACCAATCCCTGCCCTTCGGGATGGCATTCGAACACGGCCACGATTCAAATCGCCGACACGTCCTGCCGGCATGAGCATGTTTAGACGTCGAGACCGTCGACGACAACGCCCTTGTTCCAGGTCCACTGAGTGAGCCTGGCCACCTCCACCGCGCATTCCTCATCGACCAAAGCGCTGACAAGATACAAAGCCGCATCGATGCCAGCGCTGACTCCCCCAGCCGTGATGACCCTGAGACCACCGAGGCGCATGGCTGCGCGGCGGGCAATGGATTCGCGGCGGGAGTTGGAGCCCTTGAAGGACATGCTGCCCTTTCTGTGTGATTGTTAGCCAATGTGCCTTAACAATAATAGGATTTTCTCCAAATTTTCTGGAGGTAGAGCTTACCGAGCATTTGAGGGTCGTCGCCCAGAGTCAGACTTGCGACGGATGTATGGGTTTTCGTCCTCATCTCCGAGATCGAAGCGGAGGTTATTGACGACGTATCGGGCGTCTTCGACGACGTCGGTACGCTCAGTCATGTTGCGGGTGGCAGCTTCGCTGCAAACAATCTCGAACTTGGTCATGTAGTCGGGGTGGGTGGTGGCAGAGAGGCCAGAAAGGATATTCTCCCGGGCGAGGAAGAGGGATCCCGTGCACACGGAGAAGAGTGTGCGCTCACGAGCAGGATCCTTCTTCTGCAGCTCGGCGAAATTGTTGATGAGGCCAAGTGGCTCAGCGTCCTTGGCGAGAATCTCATCCGAGTTGCCGCCGAGAATAACGAGGACATCAAACTCCTCGAGACGTTCGTGTGCTTCCTTGAAGGAGATTTGAGAGCCAATGATGGCTCCCTGGGAGGAGAGGACCTTGGGCTCAGCGCCAGCAAGAGTCACTTCGAAAGCTTTGGAGGCTGCCGGGCGTTAGCCGCGAGGTCGTTCATTTATACATCCAGATGCATTTTGTAGAGGCCACTTACATTCGTCCTTGGGGTCGTGCTGAGCCGAGGTGAAAACCTCCATTGGCCCGGCAAAGTCGAGGAGATCGAACTTGGGGTGCAGGGCAAAGAGGACATCAATGGGCTCGTCCGCCACCGCGGACGTCTTGTGTGCAGCCATCTTGCCGGTATTGAGGGGATGTGAGTTAATTGGAGGGTGTTGGGGTTGGTGTTGTCAGTGAGTCACGGAATGGGCGGTGACTCTGCGTGATGTTTTTGCTTGAAGTGGTGTATTCAAGCTGTTTCGATGGAGTTGGTATTGGAAGTGACCAGACGACGGAATTGGTCAGTTACGGTCTCTTTATGAGGCCTGTGAGGAACAATGGGCAATTGGACACGATACGTGGTAGATGGAAGAAGAGAGAAGAAAAGGAGGGGAGGGGAAAGGAGAGGCGAGGTGAGGAAGACGCGAAGTATATATGCTCACACACGGTAGTGTCTGGTACCAGACCAGTCCAGACGTTGCTAAGGTGGGATGTGAGCACAAAACGCGGGGAAGAGACACAAAGCAGACGGACCAGTTGACGATCAAGGAGGGGTCCAAGCCTTGGGGCCCTAGGATAGCTTGAGCTCACAGCTGGCAACGGGAAAAGATGACACTTGAGCCAATGAGCTAGATCTAAAGCGATTCATGAGACTTGGGTGTGGGCTTAGGGCTTGCCGGACTGGGTGGAATGGTGGTATGGTCTGGCATGGTGATGGACAAGGTGTAACTCTGGATGTAAAGTCAAAGGTACAAGGTACTTTGTGTCTGAGGCTCACGCGATGACGAGGCGCTGTCCCGGAGGTCTCAGTCTCATCTCACCTTGGCCGTGTTTGGAGGTCAACAGGGGTGGAGTGCACCAGTCCGAGCGATGCAAGAAATAGACGTCATTGAAGGGATGAAAGGGATCCAAATGCAATTCTCAGCGATGTTATTTAGATCTTGAGGTTGCTGCACAAGCTTTGTCTACATTGACTCGCCACACCAGGCATCACAACCTCGCTCAGCCAAGGTGAGCAAAGAGGGGATGCATGGCTGAAAGGGGCTGGGAGGCAACTGTCCAGGCCTGGGGCTTGATGGAGTTGAGTGAGCCAGAAAGCGAGAAAACTGCCTTCGTCGCATCGATGGACAACCATTGACCGCGTATCATTCAATGGATTAAATCAAGCAAGTTAACTCATCATGTTGAGCCGTCTCTGGAACCATCAATTGACCATTTTACCTCAAAATTGGGGTCAGAATTGGGTCCGAAGTATGGAGTACATCCAAGAGGGGCCGACGTGGCTCCCGCAGCTCGATGCGGCAATCATTTCCTCCGCAGTCGACGCACCCGTCATTTGCTCATTCACTGAATTCTAAATTTGCGTCTGGCATGTCCGTCACGTCGCCTTGGTCGTACCATTCTGCAGAGTGAGGCGGCTCGGATATCATCCAGCATCAAGCTGCTCCTAGGCAAGCTAGGTCAGCGTTTCCCCATGCCGCAGCATCAATCATCACCTGTCCAATTGCCTCCGTATCATCCCACTCTCGACTCACCTCTCCTCTCCTCACCTCATTCCGTCACTTCCACTTCGACCAACCCATGTCCCATCAATGACAGCTTAGCTCGTGGGGTCGGGCCACGGGTCATGCGGTCGTCGATTTGCGGGGTTTTAGGGGCGAAAGAGGGTCCATCGATCAATTGATGTGTCCTTTTGTGCAGAGCTCCCAGGTTGGAAGTGGGGATGCTCCTGGTAAATGCTGCGATGAGCAATTGAGCACGTTGGTCATTGTGTGTTGTGTTTGACGTTTGGCGGTTCATGTAGAAATAGGAGGTGCTAAATGCGAGAGACTGGCCATCTGGGAGCTGCACATGCACAACTTAATGTATGGCAAGGTGCGGAGTACAAAGTACTTGGTATCACGGGCTGCCGTGCGTTGCCTTCTCGGTTCTAAAGTTGCTGCCTTGGTCGGCCGGCAGCCTGAGGATCCACAAGCACCAGACCAACTGACCAAACCAGTCAAAGACCAGTCCAGAGTTGACTGAGCTCGGACAGGGACATGGAAGCTCTGGCAGCACCAGAGACCCTCGACCCTCCAATATCCACTGCCGCCAGCTTTCCATGTCGTGCCCGCCCAAATTGCAATGCCGTCACTGCCCTGTCCAGTCTGGCCACTGACCACAGCCCACATGCGCCTTCCCTCACACAGAGCAAGGCAGAGTGTCCCACTTTATCAGCCCCCCACCTTCCACCTCGCAGAGCTTGATGCTTCATGCTTGATGTGTGATCAGCCCAAGAAAAGCTCCTATGCCATCATTCAAGCTTTGCTCAAGCTGTCGTGTCGCACCAGCTCTCCCCAGCCAGATCCATCTATCGATATATCCCTTTGTTCGATATCTGGTACCCGTCTGCACGAGTGCCAGCTCAGGCTTGCAGCTCCGGCTCCAGCTGCAAGTTGCCCCAACACCAACTTCAGCCCACTTGATCCTGAGCTTTGATCACCAAAGAAAGCTGACATAAAAATCGCCCGAGCCTCATGTGGCCAGGGCGACAGCCTCCACGATGGCTTCAACAACGTTCGTCATTGTCATCTCATCTCCGTATGCATCATCATGTTCTCTGCTAACGGGCCAAATGCTGCAGATCGTTAAAGGAGCTCATCAAGGCCATCAATGCTTTCCTGGCCGATCCATGCCTCCCACTGCCAGATACCCTGCTCGACACTCTCACCGCCTTCACTCAAAGGCAAGAAGAATATGACGACTCCGCAGCCGACCAACTTCAAGAGAACCTGCTCTCCGTCTTCGAGAAGCGAGTCAAGGGTGATTCCGATGCTATTGGGCCCTGGATCGCCGTGCTTCGACGACTACTTCCAGTTCTACAGACTCCCGAGCGAATTTTACCTTGGTTTGATGCGTGCAGAGGCGTCTTGGACCGGGTCGACCTAGACAAATACGTGGTAGACGAGACCGTGGCCTCCCTCATGGACCTCATAACTCTCATCGACGAGTATCAGGTCACCTTTGCAGCCGACTCCGCCGCCAACCGCATCATCGAGCGACTGTTCGAGGTATGGATGAACCGTTTCTATCCCGCTCTTTTGGATGGCAATACTTCGTCCGAGTACAATGAGAGGTTGATTCGACACGCTCTGTGTAATTTCGGGAAGAAGCGACCCAAAGACCTCTTCACTGCCATGGACGGCTACTTTGTTCAAAAGAAGTATCGCAAGTCGGCATTGAGGTTTCTTTGTGATTTCATCCAGAAGCAACCACCACATCTGCACCAGGTCTTGCATACGTCCCTGTTTGGCAACATCATGACTTGTTTGCAGCAGGATACATCAACGACAATCGTCTCGGCTGCGTTGACAACTCTCATCATGCTGCTACCGCACATGCCCAGCTCTTTGGTGCCGCATTTGCCAGTCCTGTTCAGTATTTACGGCCGACTCCTTTTCTGGGACCGAGAACGCTCACGGCCAGCCGAGTCTCCCGATAGTGACAGTGGCGGTCCTGAGCCGATTCCCAAATGGGACGTGGCTACCTTTGACCCGGAGGTTGATGATCAGTCCATCGCTCACCTTGCAAATTACTACACCATATTGTATGGCTTGTATCCCATCAACTTTATGGATTATATTCGCAAGCCGCAAAGATACATGCGACATGCAAATGCAGCAAATGCGGATGAACTGGAGGTCCAGCCAACCGAGATGCGTCATCGGTCCGAAACCTTTAGACGAAACCATTTGCTACATCCCAATTTCTATTCTCTCACCATTGACTCAGAAAAGACCGACTTTGGCCGCTGGATCAAGAGCGAGGCCGCCGAAGTGGTTGCCGAGTGCATGGGCCTGTGCCTTGAGACGGATTTGTATAACTTTGCGGATCTTAGTTCAGCANAGGTATATCTGGGGCTGCGAATGCGGGTGCGGTTGCAGATGCCAACGCTGCCACAGCTCTTGACAGCACCTTGCTGGAAAAGTCCAAAGCTGATGCTGCCCTGTTGAGTGGCTCAGGGGGGAAGCATGAAAGCTGGCGCAACTCCCACCTGACCACTTCAGACTCAGTCTCAAGTAACCAAACGCCAGTGACAATGATGCGCCGCAGTTCGCAATCGAGCATACCCTCACATCGAGATTCCAATGGAGACGGTCGATCGAGAATGAGCGGCACAGATAGTCCAACTTTGACACTATCCCCATCACATCCCCAGTTGCAGGACCTGCTTCAGTCAAACAAGGCCATCAAGTCAGGCTTGCACCAGACCTTGGCAAACGACAGCGTGCCATCGCTCACTCTGAGTCACCAGGACTCCGTCGCAGAAAAAACCGCCCCTGGGCCGTCATCGTCGGCGACAGCACCGCTTCCTCTGACATCCCACTCGCCATTTTCAAGCTCAGAAATGTCCACCCAAGTATCACATCTGCAGAAGCAAATTCTTCTGTTGCAAAACGACCTCAGCTTCGAGCGGTATCTGAAACAACAGCACATGGCGCACATTGGTGACCTTCGCCGCAAGCAAATGGCGGAAGCGGCAACAGAGGCCGAGACACAAAATTTGATTCTGATGAATCGAAACCTCAAGAGCCGATTCGAGGATGCTAAAAAGTCCGAGATGCAGGTCAAGAAGGAATCGGAGAAGAGTCGTGCCATGGCGAAGAAGTGGGAGGCCGATTTAGCCAACAAGCTGAAGGATTTGCGAGACAAATCCAAAAAGAAGCAAGCCGAAATGGAAGCATTGCAAAGGGAACTTGATGGGTCCAAGCAAGAGGGCGATAAACTGCGCAAGTTGCTCTGTGCGGCAGAAGTCAAGGAGCTCAACTGGAAACAAAACATGCAGTCTATCGAGATACATGGCGCGGAGATTGACCGACTGAAAGCAGAGGTTGAGCGGCTGACGAGATCGGAGAGGGACACTCAAGCAAAGGAGCTGGAACGACAGCAGGCCATAAACTCTGCCAAAGAGACTGATGGTCTAGCTGAGTCGCTAAAGCTTAGGCTAGCAGCGCAGGAGGGTGAAGTACAGCGGGTCAAGAAATTATTCCAGTCGCAAATTGTTGCTCTGCAGGCACAGCTGTCAGAAGCTCAAGAGGAGCGCGAACGGCCCGGGGCCAACTCGAACATCGCCGTGGAGAACGCTTTGGCAGCTAGCAGGGCTAAGCAAGCGGAACTGCAAAAGCAGTATTCTCTACTAATGCGCAAGTATACAGCACTACAGTCGTCATTATTAGACATGCAGTCTGAACAGCCACCAGAGCAGCCGCGGCCAGCAGCAGCTCAACAGCAGCCAACAGAGGCAGACTATCTGTCACTGTCGTCGAGCCCCGGTTTTGTCAAATCCCGGCCGCATCGGGCGCTGTCGAATGCAGAAGCCACGGGGCACAACATGAATTCGCCTGCTGGCTCGCAATCTGGCGGCTCTACAACTGGTGCTACACTAACGCACGTTGGGAGTGGCTCGCAGGTTGAGGTGCCTGGAACGTCCATCTCTCCAGACCAGCGGCATTTTGGTAAGCATCGAAGGGCACTACTAGACAGGAGCAGGTGACTAACAGTGATCCTATAGGTGGTTTACAGAGTCGACTTCGCCGGGAGTCTCGCGACAAGGGCAAGGACGACGGCAGCAGTGGCTCAGGCAAGCCTAAGAAGGAGAAGAAGTCGTCTGGGTTACGGGGGATCAGGGGATTTGTATAAGATGTATGAGTGACGAGCAATGGCATTACGGGTTTGTGATTGTAGCGTATTTGGAAGCTGGAATAGCTGGACGGGAATAGGCGATTTGTCAAAGAGGGTAAATTTCGAGTGTGTATGCAATGTCTTGGCCGGAGAACAGAACAGAGCCTTCCATGTTTGTTACATATAATGCCGCAAAAGGTCGCTATTTTTCCGTCTATAAAATAAATCATGGAGACGAAAACACTGACCATCATAATTAAATGTGGATTAATAGCATGTTTTGCCGTCGAGCACTGGTAAACGAAAATCTGACAAAGCGTAGGGTAGGCTGCGAAGCTGTGGCTATCTTGACCAGCAAGCAGTGCCGCATTCCGAGGTCACAGCCCATACGACTGGCATGTGCGTCCATCGAACAGACAACCACGCTATCCAGTCAAGCGCCGACAGAGTTACAGCCTGGTCAATTACTCGGTCAAACTACGTTGGGACTGCGTGGTTGGACTGCAGAAATGTGGTGACTGATGGCGTCCACACACACAGTACCTGCATTACGTGTGCCTGAGAGGGAGGGCGACAAAGTTTTTTCTTCTGTGGAGGCTGACGCCTCGTGCGAAACAGGCGGTTGTGTCGGTGTCTGTTCCTGACTTTTGAAAGTTTGTGACTGTGGACCGTTTCTGTGCTGTTTTTCCACGGTTTGTTGGTTACCTACAGTAGGTAGACAGTAGTAGTCCGCGAGCTGTTGGTGATGTGACTTGCAATGCAGAGAGCGAATGCAGAAGAGAACAAGTTTGTGATGTGGAGCTCTGACGTGATGGTGTTCGTATTCTCGAGTTTAGGCGGAGGGGAGGAAGGAGGGATCGAGACGGACTTGACAGAAATAGATTGTGCCTTTTGCGGAGCACTTTTTCCTGCACAACCTCGCAGTGTTGGAAATTTTGACTCTGTGACGGCATTCGTGTTGCATTTTCTCATCAGCTTCTTTTTCCATTGTCCTGTTCCAACATGGCACCATGATCTCATCCTACTCATGTTTCTCCTTGCCATCTTTGGTCTCAGGCACCCGGCTCATAAATGTCTCTTCTTGTCTTGCCTTGCCTGATGCCCCACCTCCTCGCCACGATCCGGCCTCAACTCCACCAACAACCAGCCATCCATCGTCTGCCCATCCCAAAAATGCAACGGCATCCACACGACTTCCCACCGTTCAGCCAGTGACGGTCCAACGATGGCCGTCAGGGGTCCAATTCTTGGTCCAGCGGGAGACCCGGTGCGCGGTCCCTGGCCAGCAGCTCAATGTTCCCGATAGGGTCCATCGATTGTTTCTGTTTCTGGTTTCTTCTCAAAGCAAGCACCTTGGCACGGCATGGCAGGATGTGGCATGGAACCAGGGCCCCCCATGTTCCCACTCTGCATGCCCGATGCCATCGATTACGAAGGCTCTCTTTCTTTTAAAGCTGCCTCGTATTCACTCTCTGCTCCTCTTCCTCCTCCCTTCATCCTGGTTATAACCTAGAACCTGTCTTTCGTTGAAAAGTATAGCAAAGTCTTTCGTTACTCAACACCAAAGGAACATCAAAACAAAGAGTCAGACTTACAATGCCCTCCCGCCTCCTCACCTTGGCTACCGCCGTCTCTGGCGCTGCCGCTGCCTTCCAAGGCTTCAACTACGGTTCTACCTTCACCGACGGCAGACCAAAGTCGCAGACCGACTTTGAGAATGAATTCAAGACGGCGGCCGGCCTAGAAGGCACCAACGGCGGCTTCACCAGCGCTCGTCTGTACACCATGGTTCAAGGCGGCACCGGCAGCGATCCCATCTCTGCTATCCCGGCTGCCATCAAGACCAAGACCAGCCTGCTTCTTGGTCTCTGGGCCTCTGCCGGCCAGGCCTCATTCAACAATGAACTCTCTGCCCTGAAGAAGACCATCGACTCATACTGCGGTCAGTTGGACGGCCTCGTGGCCGGCATCTCAGTCGGTTCAGAAGACTTGTACCGTATCTCACCCATCGGTCAGGCTGCTTCACCTGACCCCGGTGCCTCCCCCACCCAACTGGTAAACTACATCAAGGAAGTGCGCAATACCCTCAAGGGTTCGTGCCTGGAGAAGACCCCCATTGGCCACGTCGACACCTGGACCGCCTACGTCAACGAGACGAACAAGCCTGTCATCGATGCCATTGACTTTATTGGCATGGACGCCTACCCGTACTATGAAAACACCAAGCCCAACGGCCTGGAGAATGCCGTCAAGCTCTTCCAGGCTGCTATCGACAACACCAAGAGCACATCGGGCGGCAAGCCCATCTGGATCACCGAGACTGGCTGGCCTACCAGCGGTCCCAAGGACGGCTCTGCAGTCCCCGGCCTTGACGCTGCACAGACTTTCTGGCGCGAAGTCGGCTGCCCTATGTTTGGTGTCACGAATGTCTGGTGGTTTACTTTCCAGGATGGCGCTCCTACTGTTCCCAGCCCTGCGTTTGGCGTCATTGGCTCTACGTTGACAACCAAGCCTTTGTATGATCTTTCTTGCGATGGATACAAGAACAAGCCTTCTACCAGCCAGCCTGTGAGCTCCAAGACGTCGGCTCAGAGCCAGGATCCTCCTGCCACTTCTCAGACCCAGAAGCCAACTACTTCTGTGCCTGTTGTATCCCAGCCCACCACCCAGTCTACCACCCAGGAGACTGAAGCACCCGGCAACACTACACAGGGCCAATCTACCGCCGCGCCAGTAACTACCCTGAGCACCGGCACGGGTGGTGGTGGTGTCGTCAGCACCATCAATGGCGGTACCACGTTCATTCCTCCCGGTACTTCTACCGGAACCGGCAGCCAGCCTACTGTTCCTCCCAACGCGGGTAGCAAGCTGAATGCTTTTGCCGGTGTTGCGGCCGGTGTGGTCATGGCTGTTGCTGCTTTGTAATGGATATAATGTATAGACTTGTATATGAACAGTGATAATGAACTGGATGGATAAAATAGGGGTATGAATTACGGATTTTATATTAATCTCTATACTGGTTGAGCTTTGCCCTGGCTTGCGTGACATGCACTTTGTATGTGTTGTACCACGGGATGAGTAGGTGTAATTATTTAGTATAGTCAAAAGCCACGGATTGTATATTGTAGCATGGGATGTAACCGAAGTGATTATTTGATCAGATCAAACTTACAGATTGTGTATCTTGGCACTGTACTATTTTTATAATATGAGTAGGTACAGGTTGCGTATCATGTAGTATGAGATGCAACCAAGGCAATCATGCAATTAGACCAAAAGTGCAGACCGTGTATCTTGTAGTATGGGATGTAATGACGTATTTGGATTTAATAAGATGAACTGCGGAATCACGATGCAACTTGAACACGTTTGCATATACCGGGCAGGCAAGCCGTGTTGGTCCATGGGCATACCTCACACACCCAGACCTATCATTTATCTTGATTTATCTCGAGCATGAATTTCAGTCAATTGCAACTCAGCATCAATGTACAATTATATGCATCGTCACGCAACTAGATGAAATTCGGCTCGGACAAGGCTGTCCGCCGCGTCGGTCGGCGCAATCGGAGCTCCACCACATCTGATTCGCTGGCCACATTCCAGCTTATCCCCGTAGATAGCTAACTCCTGACAGCATTTCCTCAACACCATTTGTACACGTGCAACCATCATTCATCCGCGTCACCATCAATCACTACAATGACGCGTCTAGCAGCTCTATGGCTGGTCCTCCTACTAACATGCGTGTTTGCCGCGCCTCAAAACGTCACTGGCGAACATGCCCTCCAGGCAATGAGCCTAGATGACCTCGACACCCAGCTCCAAGTACGTCCAACACCAACACGAATTTGCCAACCAATACTAACAGAGCAGACATGCCCAATTGTGCAGCAACTCTCGGCAGTTAAGCATGCGCACCACGCTGCGGCACCCTCGTCCTTCACGACACGCGCTTTCGCGGTCCTCTTTCCTGGTTCGCCCGCTGTGAACGCCCTCCTCGCGACGTTGTATATTTCTGGCCCGCCCAACTTTCTGCTGGCCTTGTGTCCGACGAATATCGATCCCTCGTCGCTGAGTGTCATGGTTGCCTTTGCGGTGGGAGGGCTGCTGGGCGACACGCTGTTCCACTTGCTGCCGGAAATATTCTTGGGCGAGGATGAGGCTGACAGAGCGAGGTTTGTGCTTGTTGAGCCGAATCGGAATCTGGTGCTCGGGCTGGCTATCTTGGTTGGGTTTATGACGTTTGTGGCTATGGATAAGGGTTTGAGGATTGCTACGGGTGGTGCTGGGCATGATCATTCCCATGGTCATGCGCATGGAGGTGATGCGAAGGCCGTTGCGACTGGTGCCGATACTGGGAATGGTGAGGTGAGGTCCAGGAAGAAGGGGAAGGGTAAGAAGGAGGTTGTGCAGGAGGAGAAGGAGATTAATCCGAGTGTTAAGCTTGGTGGCTATCTCAACTTGATGTGAGTGCAATGCTCCCTGGTTTGGTTGCAAAGTTGGTCTGGTTGAGTGCCAATGCTGACTTTTGCAGTGCCGACTTCACACACAACATTACCGATGGTCTCGCCATGTCGGCCAGTTTCTACGCATCGCCAACGATTGGCGCTACCACCACCGTGGCCGTGTTTTTCCACGAAATTCCCCATGAAGTGGGCGACTTTGCGCTCCTCGTTCAGTCTGGCTTCTCCAAGCGGGCGGCCATGGCATCGCAATTCGTTACGGCACTGGGTGCACTGATGGGCACGCTCATTGGTATCGCTATTCAGGAGTTTGGTGGCGGTAATACTGATGGTGAAGCTTCTATGGCACGCAACGCTGGATTATGGGGAACAAGTCTGGTACGTTTGAGTGATGACATCCATACCATTTGATCGGGAGCTAATGTGATTAGACGTGGGGTGACATGCTGCTCCCTTTTACCGCCGGTACATTCCTCTATGTTGGAACCGTGGCCGTGATTCCCGAGCTGCTGGAGACGGGCCCGAACAAGATGCAGGAGCTTCGGAAGACGCTGGTTCAATTCTCTGCCGTTGCGGTCGGTGCGGGTATCATGCTGTATATTTCGTGGCATGACTGAATGGTACGATTTGATAGCTGACATTCACCTCGCTGGGCGGACCATCCCTGTGGCGAGCAGATTCATCCGGAAACTATGAGATAATGCATCAGGGCGGTTAATTGCCTCAAAATCCGGTGCAATCATGCGCGAGACGCTAGAGAAGGGATGGTGGGAAGACATCGCCATGCATTTAGACGGAGTTCTCGCGGCCTTGCGTAATCTCGTAAGGCTTTATAGCTTGTAGAACCATCAATATAGCTGTGTCCAAAAAGCCTCGACATTTAATTCAACCGTGCAAGATGTCATTACCTTGAATACAGGTGTAGCCGAATGATTCATGCCAACTCAGCGTGGTATGATGTACATATGTTGTCTACTTAATAGTGATGCATGAAATTCAAGCACGCAGTGATCATGACGCCCTAGAATGGATCCTCAGCAATTTTTTGTTGGGCAAGTGTAACGAGCTACCCTGTAGATGAGTCGAAATTCATGAATCAACTTGCATAGCGTGCGCAGCTTTAATACCTCCAGCGAATTCGCGATAGCTATTCAGCTCAATAATAGATGCTCTGCATAGAGATGATTGCTTCTGCACGCTGCATGTAGGAACCCCGTTTCGCAAACTTGGACTGCCTTGGCAGTGGTGGAAATGGAAGGGCGCCACTGACGCTTTGAGGTGATTCCACATCAGCTGTGTCGATCTCTTATGAGTGGGAGGCACAATTTTCAATTCGACACATGCTTACAAACAGAGGCATCAAGGCTCAAGAGCAGCAAATGCTCACTGAAGCTGATGGCCGTAATCGAACATTATTAATGTTTCTGCCCTCACGGCATGTCATAACAGGGCGAACAAACAAACTTTGGTACTCAAGGCTCAAAAAGGCTGGGATCGACCTCAGCAGTGCCAGTGAAAGGGCGTGAGAAGGTACACTCATGTGTGTGTCTCGATGTACCAGAGCTTCGTTGACACTGAACGGAATGGGCAGGCCTGGTCTGGTTGCAGTCCGGGAATGACTCCGGGGATGTCGAACGCGGTGAGGTGTGAGTGCTTGTGAACTTGACCATGCGGAAATAAGAATAGAACACCGCCTTTGGTGTGGCGGCTTCTATTGCCCCGAATATTTTTCAGGGTCCTCGTAACACATTGAACACCTGCATTAACCACCACCCTCAAGACTCAGTTGTGGTGGGAGGCTTGCGGCAACGCCGTTCATATGAATCCTCCGTCCGGTCCACGGGAACAAGCTCGCCGCCAACATCGGCCATACCAGCCATTTCGTGACGCTCAGCCAGTCGGCGGGTTTCATGCCGAAACATGCAACATCTGGAAACGAAGACCGGATGTCTGGAAGCTTGACCTGGCGCGGGTCAGAGCGAGCTTGAGTCAAGGATCAAATAAGGATACTGCGCTAACCCAGACGCGGCCATCTGCTGGCACATTGTGCATCAACAATGGGGACAATTCAGCAGGGGCGTGATGAAGAAACCCATTTGATCTCATTTTCGATCAAAATCACATCTTTTGTTGATGCGACCACCATCGCATTCTTGCCTGTAGCCTCACACAACCGTGGCCATCACGGCTGCCCGTCTGTCACAACAGAAATACGTCAAGGTCCCACCAGATGATTGAGCCTTCCAGCTTGAGCACTTGTTCGAAGTGAGGCGGCTACCAGTGTGTTTCTGGAAACAACCATCCAAATGCCACGTCAGGTCGGGCGGAAAACACGGATTGGCCTGCCGTTCGTTGTGATGACTAAATATTTCGTATGACTATGAGGCTGCTGAGGCACTGAGTTAATTTTGCCAGCCACGATGAAAAAACGCATCTTGGCTTGATAATGGTGGGAGGGTGCGTACACACCCTTCCATCCACGCAATTTGCAACACTTCGGACCGCCGAGATGCATCGCGGGCACTAAAGGGGCAAAATTGAGTCCAGGGTTACGAAAGGAAGTACCGGTACTGACATGGATGGTCAGCTTTATTATTATTGATGAAATAGTCAGGCTCCTTTCCTGGAATGGGCTGGACATCGCGGTTCACGATAGTTGATGAGGGGTGGATGGCAGAGTTTTCCCCCATCAATCGCCTAAAAAGCGATATCGGAACATGACCGGCCGGCATCAATCTGCAATCTGACCAGGCGCGCTGTTGTCAGACACATTCCATAGTTAACATATGACTTCCTGTCACCAATTTACCCGAATCTGGTGACCGGCAAAATTTTACACATTGCAGTTCGCGATGCGGATGCAATACGCGGCATTTTGTACCAGTGAACCTGAGGCACAGTTAGGCCGCTTAGCTGAACAGAAGGGGGTTGTAGCCACGCAGTAAGTTTGTGTGGTGCCAACTGGGCGGGTGAATTTGCGAACCTTGTCTGTGGGCAAATGCCTAGGAGAAGTTTAGAAAAATGTGACGCCGTAGGTGAAGAGTGATACTTCATCAATCAAAATCAGTCAATTAAAGACGTCAATGTCACAGTTAATGCGATGTTGAGAGTTTCAGAATCTGACAAATGAGCTCATCCCCGCATTCTGAAAAACAAGCTCACAAGTGAGAGGTTAGCACAGATCCCCAGATTCCGTCGTCTCTGCAACAGCGTACAAAAGTAGCTGGGATCTCCGAGGAGCGGGCCTCTGTTGGATCAAGGACGGCTTCGACTTTTTGGTGTTGTTTGGTTTGCTGGCTGCTCTGCTTGTGGCCCTTGGCACCGTTCCCTTGCCATCTTGGCTGCTTCATGACAGGCCACCAGTGGTCAAAAACTGCCCCTGTTGATTCGTATTGCCCTATTCGGGAGGGCGTGTGCTACTGGCCTCTTTCCGATTCATTCGCCGAATGCACCCACTTGATGAGGCTTGCCAGCCCACATCTTAAGGTCCAGACCAAAGTCCATAACAGGCTTCCAGATATTCCAATTGTTCCCGTGGCCACTGGCCCTCTTTTCGTGGTTTGGTAGAAGGGCATGTTCTTTCAAGAGAGGAGCCACTGCTTTGCAGCATTTACTTGACCGCTGGCAAGGTTTCTGCGGTGCCGGGCATGCACCCCAAAACAGGGGTCCAGGACGGGGGAACGATGTTCAGGTCGTGCCACCTTGGCTATTCTCATGATGTTGGATGATATCTGCGAAGTGGAGGTCGTGGAGTTGAAGCGCGGTCAAGTATGCGAGAGGATTGAAACCCAACCGCGGTAGACCGTGGTCGAGGCCAGTAGGCGGGTATTGGTATTAGTGATACCGGAGCAGCGCCGTTGTGTTGCTGATTTTGCGGTGTGAATGATGCTGTTGATGCTGCCAACCTGGTCAAATGGGGCTGACAGTATGCAGATGATAGTCGCACTCGTGGATGGCGACATACTAAACAGACCAGCGAGACCAGTTGCCAGGTTGGAAATGTGCAATGTTGGCCAGGCACCGAATAGTGCGAAATGCACTGGGAGGCTCCATTGGAAGAAATGGAGAATGTGGACAAGTTCAGTCAGAGTTGATGAGCGATGAAATCATGAGCGCCACATAGATTGCAGCTTATTTCAAGGACTCTGATACCAAACCGGCATTAAAACTTGTTAAATCAGCAGCTGAAATCGCGATGGAGGTGGATATCGAGATGATGATGCAACCTGTAGCGATTCAAAGTGGCTAATTGTCCCTATGATGATGGGGAGCAAAGAGAATGTTTTTGTTATGAGGAGATTGAGCTCCGAATTCCCCACATCTAGTCAAGATGCTTCTGGTCAAGCAGCTGACATCGGTCTGGTCTGGTTTGGTGCAACGTGCAGCAATAGGCGCTGTCAGTGGTGCTGGCCAAGTTCCCGATTTGGCCCTGGTCACTCGCACTTGCAGCTTCAGGTCTGGTCAGTGCACAGGAACCGGTTCTTAGCTTCCACATGTTGCATGTTGCGGCTCAGAATCTCCGTTGATCTCCCACCAGCCACTGCCTCAAGGAGGGTTGCATCCTCCAGGATCACTGCACAACCGTGTCGGAGGAAAAAAAATAGAGCCCAAGCCATCATGGCACATCACAGATTGTCGATCCTGGTGATGGTATGAATTTTCTTCTGATGCGTATCTGTAATATCCAATCTGGTGTGAACTTAGCAAGGGGAATTTATGCATCGACCAGCATACTTTGTCTTTATGCTTTCACTAAGCGGAAGGCGCAAAGCATGTTGAAACGGCAATGGTGTTTGGGACCTTCCAAAGTGCATCGGAACCACGCACTGCCACCAATGAGATTTGGTGGTTGCCAGATGCATATTGGTGATGGGAACTGTTTTCGGCAATAGGGCAGGCACAAGGGAAAGAGCTCCTTTCCAGCACCGACGCTTGCTAGGGTTATCTGGCTGATGGAGACAAGCGCGCTTCATTTTCAAAATTATGACTACTATTGTAAGTATTATGTTGGACCACACAGCATGGAACTTTCCATCATCGCTTCACACCCAGTTGGCACAGGAATAGCACTGAAGCGGCACGCCCCGTGAACAGCAGCCTGCTACAAGTCCTCTTCCTTGTCTGCTGTAGCCGCACCAAGGATTGCACAATCAAAAGAAAAGATGGTGGGAGGAGCCCAACGGAGCCAGAAGGGTGGAGGGTGACTCAAAAGTGGCGTGCGCTTGTAAAGTACCAGTACTGGTAATGGATCCTGCGTGGCCATGGCTGGGCTCGTGGTCGCTCCTTCCTCCACCGCCGCCGCAAAGGCGAGGGTAAAGGCGACGGAAGGAAAGGCACCTTTGGGTCTGTACTGGAGCTTGCCAAAAGCTCTAGAATGGTCGACAAGACCAGACTCTAATACAGACGCCCTCGTGTCTGCTCTGCTCTGCTCCATCTCCATGGACCACGGCGTGTCCCAAGTGACAAGAGATAAAAAAGATTCCCATCCCGCTCCTTTCACGATGTTTTTTCGTGTCGTCAGATTTCCATCACTCTATCCCTCCCTCCCTCCAACCTCCAACCTCCCTGCCAGAGGCGAATCAAGGCATATTTTGCTTTTACATTTGCCGTCATTGCCCAAATTTGCCTCTGCAGCGGTTCGGCCAGTTTGCTCCGTTCACGTTGACGTTTCACGTTTTCCATTTCTCTTGATTTAAGGTCCTGCTTCCTTTGTTACGCCACTCACGACTTATACTCCCACCAGGAGTTAAAACACATACGCTACCAGGTTGTTCAAATCAGCCAACTTAATTCCGCCAGACACACACCATAATTTTCTGGCCAATAATTTCCACATTTATAACCTCCTCTTGCATCATAACCAGACAGCCATCATTGTCACAAGGCATCACCATTGCTGGCTTGTCACTATTGGCTGATCCTCGCCTGTTTGAATCACACTACTTTTAGTTGGCTCCAATCAGCGAAAACACCACAAGTTGGTCGCTTACAAAGTCCAAACGGCTTATATAAACAACAAGTCATAGGGCGTGCCATTCACGACTCCGCTTCTTGGCACCGTTGAGGAGACGCTTTCAAGTGTCAAAGACATTTAAAAACGTCCAGAGCCGACCCGTTGTATTGCTCCTCTCACTTGGAGACACAGCCCTACAAAAAACGGAACTCAAATCAAAAGATTTCCTTATCAACCCCAGACTTGTCCAAATTCGCCACACAATGGTTGCGGGAACGGGAGCTGGTGCAGCTCTAGCAGGAGTTCGTACTAACAAGAACCCTGTGAGCCAGAAGCCCAACATTCAAGTCAAGATTGACAGACACTTCAATTCCAAGGTCTACACCTCTGGATCTACTATTTCTGGCCAGGCCGTTGTCAAGACTCAAAAGGATACTCAGTTTGATGACTTTGACATCATCTTCTCTGGCATTGCTGCCACTCGCCTGGACTTTGTTCAACAATACCCTTCACACTCATTCCGCCCCTTTATGAAGCTGCGCATGCCCATCGACAGATCTACTCTTCCAGACAGCCACGTCTTTGAAGCCGGCAAGACATACACGATTCCCTTCAACTTTGTCGTGCCTCATCATCTCACTATTGGAGCTTGCAATCACCACTGCTCTTCACCTGCGGTGAGAGACCAGCACTTGCGTTTGCCACCCACGGTTGGTTTCTGGGAAGGTGATGATCAGGCTCCGGAGATGGCGCAAATCGAGTATTCGATCAAGGCCAGAGCCTATCGCAGAGCGGCTGAAGGAGGTGATGCACCTAACAAGATCATGGAAGGCTATCATATTCTGAAGGTGCTGCCAGCTCTGCCTGAAGATGCGCCATTGGACATTACCTTTCGAGATGAGCGCTACAACTTGTCCAAGACCAAGACGATCCGCAAGAACCTCTTTTCTGCCAAAGCTGGGAAACTCACGGCCACTGCCAATCAACCCAGCGCGGTGATGCTGTCTGCGGACGGACATCGCGCATCCGGCTCGATTGCTCGAATCAATCTCGAGTTTGCTCCTACTGCGACCGAGACTGCTCCTCCCAAGATCAACTCTGTCTCTGGCAAGATTGTGACGTCCACCTTTTTCGGTGCAGCTCCTACGGATCTTCTCCCTAACCTGGGAAGCCGGGCCACGTATACTGCCAACCCATCCCTCAGCTACACGGTGTCCAACAATGTCTTCAACAACAAGACAGTGGAGAAGCTGGCGTGGCAGATGCGCAATGTTTCAGGACGTCGAGACTCCGGATACTCCAGCTTGGGAAACGCTGATGAGGACCAGTCAGAGACTGACAGCTCTGATGACGCGACCAAGAAGAGCAAGAGCTGCCCGATTCGTCACAATGCCACTTTGGACGTCCCGTTCAGCATTCCCATGTCGAAGAAGGTTTTCTTGCCCTCGTTCCACTCATGCTTGATTTCTCGCACCTACACTCTGCATCTCAACCTGTCGGTTGGCCCTACCAATACCGCACTGTCGCTGGCGATTCCCCTGCAGATTGGTGTTGAGACGATTTATGAGCCCCAGGACGGTGAACTGCCCAGCTTCGAAAGTGTCATGGCCGAGGATGAGCAAGCCGCTTCGGATGGCCAGCTTAACGCTCGTGCCATACAATTCCCCGAGCTGATGGAGCATACGAACAGCATGCTTCCCGGGTACGAAGAAATCAGCAGACGAACAGTTCGCGTTGCGTGAGATCGGACGCAAATAATACCGACACTTCTACATTAATATCGCCCCATCTACTCGGCACCCTCTAATATTTGCATTTTTTGTCCTGTCTTGTTTGGTGTTGCTTTGGATAGATTACCGGATTTGCAGTTACATCTTCAGCACAATCTTGTTTGCCTACTTGGCCCGCCCCTTCCATCTATCATGATTTTGTTTTTGTTTATTGCATGCGTTTGGAAAGAAAAAAGCATGGGATTTGTTTTTTAAGGAGTCTAGCATTCGGACACAAAACGGGAAAGACCGCACTGGTTTAGATTTCGAGCTTGGAGATTGTTGCTTTCGTTGCCCTCGATGTTGTGGTGAGCATGCGTGATTTGGAATGCATGGGATTGTTTGCGAGCACCGGGACATGATGATGAATGACGGCACGTATTGGTTTTATTTGACGACAACACTATACCCGCAAGGCGAACCCTTGCAGACGACATGAAAGTAATTAATATAATATCTTTTAACACTACGACTTTGCCCTGCCCGGAATCAGCCAGCCAAACCCGGACCTTGATGTATTGATTTGAGTACTGATGCGGAGCCATGTAGCCAGTGGACAACCAAGTGACACACATTAACTCGGGCTTACGAGTGTTTGCCTGCTTTAGCAACGCGTAATCATTTCACATCCGTGAAACAACAAATTTAACAATCTTTGGATGTCACGGATGGTAGCCTATTTCGCATGAGTGTGAGGTAGAGTATTGCTAATTATAGACTCAGATTTGACACGCCAAGCAACCCTTTTCCATCTCGTATCTACCCGCTTGGGCCGCAAAATGCAGGGCGTGTAGTGCATGCAATCTGATAAATGGTCATTGCAGGTGACAAGTATATTGATGGTCCCTCAGCTTCAAACTTGACGCCAACGTAGCAGCGAAGCGCATAATATAAACACATCGTGCTTGTTTTAAGATACGAACTCGCTTCAAGATCAGACCAATTGAGGGGTAAAAGTTGTTTGGTCCCATTCTAAAGTTCTTACACGAACGAGTTTGGCCCAACGATCAAACGTCAAGCTAGACCAAGCTGATTGGCACGCATGTTTATTAAAGGCCCCGCTCTTTGACAATGGGAAGGCACGGGACGGTAGCTGGCTGGTTGCTGTTTTCGAATTGGGAAGGAGAGGATGCCATTTGTGATAGCTGTTAGCGGCGAGACATGGGCTATGGAATGGTGAATTGTCAAGAAGGGGAAGGAACGCACGTTGCAAGAGAAGGTACGGAGCAGAAGGGTCGGGAATAACGAGTCTCTTGATTGCATCATGGTTGGGTGGGATATTTTACAGAGCGCAAACAAGGTTCAAGCGGTTCTTCATTTTGTTTCCCTTGCACCCCCTCAATCTATGGAGCAATGCAACAGATCTTGGTCAGTCCTAGGAAAGCCAAAGAGCCGCCATAACAGCCATAGCAGCCACCAATCGCGCCACATGGACATCTGCCAATCCCGGCCCCTAGCATCCGCTATCCTGCAGCAAACGTGCTCGACTGAATAATCTCCACGCGTTAATCAGCAATTTTTGACCAGACCTGTGCTTTATCTGCTCATTGCTGCTGGCTTCACTCCGATTGCCCCTTAGCGCCGGCCCATAGCTTGGCCCCGTTTCTCCCGTGTCCATCTGCTTATCTGTTCCCACCCTTTCGACGTGGGCTTCGTCGACATTGACGTTGACATTTCTCTCTCTCCATCGTTTTGTTGAACTCGACGGCCAAATTAACCAGTGTCAACTTCCCCATACATTGCATTGCGATCGGAAACTACCAGACGACTGCGGAGACGAGACGAATTCCTCTCGTCAAGTACCCACCTGCTCGTCCCTCAGACTACCGCCCGAGGAGCTTGGCCTAGTCGACCTTAAATACATTCCGGTTGCTTGGCATCCGCGCTCGTTTTGTCTTTCTCGGCTCGCGTAACCTGGCGCAGCTGGAGATTCTTCGCTGTTAAGCTTAGATTGCGGTACTCGGTGCCGATTTCACTCGTTTTTCTTTTTTTATTCTTCCTTGTCGCTTTCCTTCTTCGTTGGAGGTTTGTGGCTTCGTTCGCGAGACGACACTCAAACGACGTGTCGTGGTTGGGTTTGTGCCCACGACGGGAGTTCGCCATTCCTGATTCGACTGCTCGCAGTGCACAAGCGGCATTATTGTTTGTGTCGCCTGCCGATCCGATCCCTCTATTGCTCGACCCTGCGACTGCCGCCTTGTGCGACAACTGTGGCAAAGGCTGAGCTGAGCCTGCAGCTACCTCGAACGGCCAGATAGGGGGAGAACTAGGGACAGTTGGATTGCCAAAAAGGGAGCAGAAGTCACAATGGTTTGGATAAAGAGAACGGGCCTGAGCAGCTTGCTGTCCTTGGCACTGCTTTGTCCCGTAGACGGCTTTTACATTCCTGGTAAGCTTCAGCGTCTGTAGACTTGGTCCCTAAGTTGTCCTGCTAACACATTCAACAGGATGGTCAATCAAGAGCTACAAGGAAGAACAGCAAATCCCTCTCATGGTCAACAAGGTCTACTCGGATAACACCCAACTCCAATATGCATACTACGATCTACCCTTTGTCTGCCCACCTACCGGGCAACACAAGTCTGCCGGCGGGCTCTTAAGCGGGCAGAGCATCCCTCTCAACCTGGGCGAGGTCTTACGAGGCGATCGAATCATGGCTTCGGACATCGAACTTGCCATGCAAAGGGACAAGCCATGCAATGTCCTCTGCACCAGGGACATTTCAAGCGGCGACCTCCAACGTGCTAAGGAATTAGTGAAAGATGGTTACGTGGCTGAGTGGATTGTGGACAATTTACCTGGAGCAACAAGCTTTGTGACAGTGGACAAGACCAAGAAGTACTATGCTGCTGGGTTCAAGCTTGGCTACACAGAATTCTCTCCTAGCACGGGCAAGGCACACTACTTTCTGCATAACCACCACACTATTGTGATTCGATATCGCAAGGCTTCAGGACGAGCGGGTGCCAGAGGGGAGAAGATCATTGTCGGGTTCGAAGTCTACCCCAAGAGTATTGGAAACAGCAACAGACGAGACACCAAGGGATGTCCTATTGATTTGCAAAACGTGGACCAGCCATTTGAGCTTCACATGACTCCCAACAAGACGATTGGTTCCGTCGCGCCGAGACATACCGATTCATCTTATCAGCCTGCGGCAACTGAGGGCGACGATAGTGCCGAGGGGATGCTGAGTGTTCCCTATACATACTCGGTCTATTTCCGAGAAGACGACACAATTGACTGGTCGCACCGATGGGATCTGTATTTTGTGAACCAGGAAGAGGGCTCGCGTATTCACTGGCTCGCTATTGTGAACTCGCTCATTATTTGCGGCTTGTTGACCGGTATTGTGATGATTATTCTGGCAAAGACGATTCGCACCGATATCAAGGGATACAAGGATGCCCTGGCCGAAGACGGAAAATTAAGATTAAAACGAAAGAATCGATCCGGTAACCGTACACCCAAGGAGAAGCCCGGCTTGCTGGATCAGGGCGACGATGTAGACAATGACGCCGATGTCTCTTCCGACGACGAAGCTCTCGAGGACGTGACAGGATGGAAACTTCTCCACGCCGACGTGTTTAGGACTCCGCGATTCGGCAGCCTCTTGGCACCGCTCATCGGTTCGGGTATGCAGCTCGTGTTCATGGCTGTGGGACTGGTTGTGTTGAGCGCGCTCGGCGTATTGAATCCCAGCTTCCGTGGCGGCTTCATCAGTGTGGGCGTTGGTCTGTTCATTTTTGCTGGTCTTTTCTCAGGCTACTTTTCCGCTCGCGTGTTTAAGAGTTTTGACGGCAAGGACTACAGGGCCAACGCATTGGTCACGGCTCTCTTGTTCCCCGGCCTTGCTTTTGCCCTGGTGTTCATTCTCAACCTGTTTGTATGGGCGCAGGCTTCGAGTACGGCTATTCCTTTTGGAACTTTGATCGCCATTGTCTTCCTGTGGCTGTGCGTACAGGTCCCTCTTGTCCTGGCAGGCTCGTACTATGGTTTCCTAAGAGCCGGTGCTTGGGAGCATCCTACCCGAACAACGACCATTGCCCGCCAAGTGCCACAGCAGGCATGGTATATCAAGTCAATGCAGTCGATTCTTCTGGCTGGACTCATACCGTTCGCTGTCATATTTATTGAGCTGCTATTTGTGTTCCAGTCTATGTGGCAGGACAAGAGCGGCTATTACTACGTGTTTGGATTTTTGGCGGTTGTGTCGATCATCTTGGTGGTGACAATTGCCGAAGTGACGGTTGTGACGGTCTATATTCAACTGTGCTCTGAAAATTATCACTGGTGGTGGCAGTCATTCTTTGTTGGCGGCGGCAGCGCCCTGTGGGTGTTTGCCTACAGCGTCTGGTATTACTTCTTCAAGTTACACATTACCGGATTTGTGAGCAGCTTGCTATTCTTCACATACAGCTTCATGGCTTGCTGTGTTTATGGGCTTTTGACAGGAACCATTGGATTCCTGAGCGCCTATGCATTCGTTCGAAGAATCTATGGGTAAGTTGGTGTGGAAGTTTGAAGATTAAGGAGAAGCTGACATGAAATTTTTGCTTAGGGCTATCAAGGTCGATTAAGGACGTAATGGCGTTGGGCCACGGCATATCACATTTCGCGTTTTTGGTCACTCCTTTATATTGTTACATTGATGGGGCTGGAGTCTCACATTTCTTCTTTTTAGCTTACAAACGGATTGCGGCTTGCATAGCCTTGATTAGGCGTCTGAAGCCGGGCATGTGCACCTGTTGTTTCCTTTTCTTTCCTTTTTTTTTGGGATCAAGACTGGCGTTTGAAGTGTACATACACTCCTTTTAGACGAGCATTTTGTGAAGCACGGAGAATGGGTATTGGGATAATAATAGGCAAGGACCTACTGGGAAATCGACGGGGACCAGAAACTAGTACATTACGAGATGACTGTCTTTGCTTCAATCACACAATTTTGAAATATTTTGGGACCATTTCACGCCTATCATGTGTATTGCGGATGGGGGCCATGTCTTGGCCCAGGTTGGACATTTTGTTCTAATTGACTGCGAATGTCTACAGATGTCATGGATGTCTTTGAAGGGCGCAGCAACTTGACATATATGACATACCGGGGCTCGCAATCGGACGGATGCCCTGATCAGCTTTCAATGCAACATCTGACTCGGAACTGCTTACCGATTTCCGGGAATGGACATGGCGAATGGGCCTTTCATGTGGCGTCGATGGAACACACCGCATACAATGTTACCAATCAACGGGTAAAAATTAATCGCAGTCGATAACTTATCCAGAATGACGACCTGGAAGCAAAGCAGAGCCCAAAGAACCGGGTTAACCTAAGAGCTATACCGTCCGAGAGGTGTGTCGAAAGGAACAACGGTGCGGAATCAGGCCCGGTCCCGAGTTCGGGGATAATCACTTGCATGGAACTACCAGGGACAGCGGAGCCGGCGTAAGCCATTGGAACCAGAACCACATGGCGACTGGAAGTGGGCAGGGAAGATAAACCGGGGACTAAGTGGGATGGGGGATACATAAATAATGCGACGGCGCATTGGCGAGTTGTTGAAGAATCTGGTTTGTGTCGCAATTCGCTTGGGTTGTCTGTGGTGACTGCGCGCTTCATACAGGGACAATCATGGATATCAACGAGTTTAGAACGGCGGCCAAGACGGCCATTGACGAGAGTATGTTGGTCCCTGGTGCTGTTCTTGTTTTTGTTTTTTTGTCTGGCGCTCTGAGACGATCAAATGTCTTGTGGCTGCCCCTCCCCCGCCATGTTTGTCTTCACGTCACACATATCACATTCCAACCTCACGTCTCCTTTCTCATTCCTCGAGCACGAGTAAGGTCCTCAATTCGTCAATTGCCCCATATCCTACATATCCTACTCAAGACGACATTTTGTCCTCTCTCCCTCTAATAATCACGGTCAATCTAACTAACCACCACAGTCGCCGACTATCACGAAAATGTCGCCTCAAAGCGAGTCGTCTCCGACGTCCAACCCGGCTATCTACGCCCATTGCTGCCTCACTCCGCGCCCTTAGATCCAGAGCCATTCGACGCCATCCGCGCCGACATCCAAGACAAGATCATGCCCGGCATCACACACTGGTCCAGTCCCGGATTCATGGCCTTCTTCCCCTGCTCGAGCAGCTATCCCGCCGCCATTGCGGAGATGTACTCGAATGCCTTCAACGGCGCGCACTTCAACTGGATCTGCAGCCCTGCCGTGACGGAGCTCGAAACCATTGTGCTCGACTGGGTCGCCCAGGCTCTCGGTCTACCCGAATGCTACACCTCCGGTGGCAGCACCCACGGCGGCGGTGTCCTCCACGGCACGGCCAGCGAGGCCATCCTGACAGTCATGGTTGGCGCGCGAGACAAATACCTCACCGCAAAGATAGCCCACCTCCCTGACGGTGAGGAAAAGGAGGAGGAAACATGGCGACTGCGAAGTAAACTCGTTGCTCTCGGCAGCGCAGGCGCCCACTCGAGCACCAAGAAGGCCGCGCAGGTGCTGGGCGTGCGATTCGCAACCGTCCCAGTCTACGAGGAGGACGGGTTCGCCATGAAGGGCGAGCACTTAGCCAAGACGCTCGACGAGCTCAAAGCCAAGGGTCTCGAGCCCTTCTACCTCACCACCACCATGGGCACAACGGACGTCTGCGCCGTCGACGACTTTGCCAGCATCGCCACCACTCTCCAGGACAGAATCGCCGCGGGAGCAACCGAGATATTCGTCCACGTGGATGCTGCGTACGCGGGATCTGCGCTCCTCCTCCCCGAGAACCAGCACCTCACGCAGCCCTTTACGCACTTCCACTCCTTCAACTTCAACCCGCACAAGTGGATGCTCACAACGTTCGACTGCAGCGCCACCTTTGTCCGCTCGAGAGCCGACCTCATCACCGCGCTGAGCATCAAGCCCCCCTACCTGCGGAACCAGTTCTCCGACAACGAGCTCGTCACCGACTACAGGGACTGGCAGATTCCGCTGGGCCGGCGCTTCCGCTCCCTCAAGCTGTGGTTCGTCCTCCGCAGCTACGGCATCCGTGGTCTGCAGGCGCATATCCGCAACGGTGTCTCCCTGGGTGAGAGTCTGGAAGCGAAGCTGAGGAGCAGAACGGATTTGTTCACGGTGTTTACGCCCGCGCGGTTTGCGCTCGTGTCGCTGAGGGTGAATGGTAAGGATGAGGAGGATGTGAATCGGCGGACGGAGGAGGTGTACGAGCGGATTAATGCCTCGGGGGAGTTCTACCTCACGAGCACGGTTGTTGCGGATAAGTTTGCGATTCGGGTTGGCACGGGGGTTGCGGCCGTGAGGGAGGAGCATGTGCAGAAGGTGTTTGATGCGTTGGTCAGAGAGGCGGAGAGGCTGTAGATTATGACGGACTTAAGAATTGACGTGAATTGTTAAGAGTATGATTCTTCAGTAGACAATCTAGAGCTTCTACATCTACGAAACCCTCCCGTCCCGTCGTCTCAACACCCTCCCAGCCCTCACGCCCACCATCTCCCCTTCCTCCAGGGCAACCACCCCATTCACAAGCACAAACCTCACCCCCTCGCTCCTCAGCTTCGGCTCCTCAAACGTCGCCCTATCCCTCACCCTCTCCGCATCAAACAGCACCAGATCCGCCGCCGACCCGACCCTCACGACACCCCTCCCCGGAAACACACCCAGCCGCCTCGCCGGCCGACTCGTCAAATGGGCAACCATGTCCGGCAGCGAAAGCAGACCCAGCTCGCGACTGTAGTGGCCCAGGTACCGCGTGAAGGTGCCGTACGCGCGCGGGTGCGTCGTCTTGCCGTGCAGGATGGCGTCGCTGCCGGACATGTGGACGCGGTGCTGCATGATGGCCTGGACGTTGGGCTCGTTGCCGATGTGCATGAGGCACGAGGTCGAGAGGCGGTCCTTTGTGAGAACCTCGAAGAAGATTTCGTGGGGGGGTTTGTTTTGGGATTTTGCGACGGCGGATACGCGCTGGCCGGAGTATGATGCTATGGAGGGGTGGGATGTTGTTCCTATCTGCTTTTTGTTAGCCTTTTTTTTTTCTTTCCTCGCTTCGCTCGTTTTAAGCGTCTTTTGGGTATCTTCGCTTATTTTGTGAATGGTCTGGGGTTCTTGCTTGTGTTTGTGGCTCGCTTGAGTTGTGTCTAGGTTCACTTGCTTGTTTGGCATGATGGCGAGCAAATGACAGTCACGGACTTTGTGACTGAGGCGAGCAAGCCGGGGTGTGAGATATAATGACAGAGTGAGGATAGGTTGGCAATACAAGTGCGGGAATAAGCAGTATCATAACAACAGAGAGTAAACGTAGGTGAACAGATGAACAGGCGTGCGGTTTAAAGCAGAGGTGGTGAACGAAAAGAAACAGTGAGATAAAGGGCGTAAACAAAAGGGTGGAAAGAATAAAGCAGCTATAAAGAATAGCAAGAAAGAAGGGTTAAGACGCACAACAGTATAAGCCAAACGGGGGAGCTGCAAATGGGATATACAATATCATACAAGATCCATCCAACGAGCGAAGCGAGGACCAAAAAACAGATACGCAACGGCGAGTGAATATAAGGAATAAGATGTGCAAACGAGTATACGAAACATGTGTAAAGAGTACGGCAAGAGTATGAGCTAGGCACGCAACAAGCGAAGTAGAGACAAGAATAGACGTGTAGCACTGTGTGAATATGGGGATTAAAATATTCTAACGGCCGTGGAAAACATGCAAAGAGCACGGCGAGGGTGTAAACTGGACACGTAACAAGCAAGCAAGAAACGGAATGCGTAAAACGAGCGAGGCGAGGAAACAAAAAGTGTTCAAGTAAAAGAGGCGATAATAAACCAAGGATACGCAAATCGACCGTGGCGAGGACACAAAAGCAAAGAGTGTAAACAAGATAGGCAGCAATAAACCAAAAGACACGCAAATCGAGCGTAGCGAGGACAAAAAAGCGAGCGAAGCGAGGACACGAAAACGTACCTGAATCTCATCCCAATTCGTAGGAATCCCATGCCCGCCATCACAGCCCGTCTCCTCAACCGCAACCCTAATCCTCTCCCTCGTCTCCGGATCCTCCAACCGCTTCAACGTCTCGGCCGGACCCCCCGACGATGCCCAGCTCGGAATCAGGGCCGCCAGCGTCGTACACCCCGGCAAATAGGGGTACGTATCAAGCGTGACGTCCACGCCCGCAGCGAGCTTCTCGTCAATCATGCCCATCAAAAGGGGTGCCTTGCCCCTATTCTCCGCAAAGTTGAGCGTCGCGTGCGTCAAATCTACGTCTGTTAGCGTCATCACTCTGGGAGACGATAAAACATACGGACAGGACACCCGGTCGTGCTGCCGAGGTCCAGCATCTCGGCGTAGCTTTCTATCGCTTTGAAGCCGTAGCTTCGGTGGTGGGGGGCGTAGAATGCGCCAGGATATTCGGACAGTGCTTTGCACAGGATGCCGAGCTCAGAGGTTGATGCGTACATGCCGGGCGTGTAGGTCAGGCCACTGACAATGTTAGCTGCTGTTGCATTTAGAGGAGAGTGACGTACCTTGACATGCCGACGGCTCCTTGGTCCATCGCCTCACGTAGTAATGCTACTTGGTCTTGGATTTCTGCCTCTGTAGCTACACTATCGTGTGGTCCGCACGCGAGCAGGCGCAGATTTCCCTGCGGCACAAGCATCGCCACATTTGTGGCAGTCTTGTTCCTCTCCAGACAGTCGAGGTATTCGCCTACGGTGCGCCACTCAAACATCCCGACGCCCTTGTGCAGTGTTGCGCACTCTTCGTCGGTAGGGTTGCCGTTCCAGCCGGCGATTTGGTCACGGATAGCTTGGAGTTGGGCGTTGTTGCGGACGGGGGCGTAGGATATGCCGTCTTGGCCTACTACTTCTGTCTATGGACGGTCAGCTTATACTCATCTGAAACTCATATGATGTATGGTGCAAGTGAAACTTACGGTACATCCCTGCGTTATCTTGGCCTCATGGTCCGGATTCGTAAGAAGATATAGATCCGAATGGGCGTGCATGTCAATAAACCCCGGGGACAGAACATAGCCCTTGGCATCGATTACTCTCGCTCCCGAAGGAGGATTTATGACTCCCGGCTCGCTGATTTGTGCGATTAAGCCATTGCATATAAGAACGTCTGCGACAAAGGGAGTGGCTGATTCTTCGCCGGTTATGACGGTTGGTGAGGTGAAGAGGATATCTGTGGCCATGGTTCTGTATTTTCACTGACGATTGAAATAGATGCAAAACTCAATAATTGAGAAAGGAAAAGAGTGAGAGTAGAGTTGGGGTCATGGTCAATGGATGAGCTGTGGGATGAGATGCCAACCCCACATCCATTCGTCCACACTGAAGGTATCCGTGGAGTAACAAGTCATAAACGATAGACTTGGTGGGGGGTATGTGGAGTGAAGTTCACCAAGCCATCGAACCGTGGGGGTCAGAAAACGTCAAGTCGTTTCTCTCTCATCTCCTCACATCGGAGACAGATCGGGCTCGTACGACCGGTTATATCATATTCGTATTGTATGCGTTCTGGTTCGGGATACGTTGACCCAACTTGATGTACAGCTTCCTTGTCACCACTTCTACGCACCTATGCCGCACATCCAACACTCACAATCATGCCATATTGTAGTCTATATGTCGAATGTAATTGTCCATAGTTAAACTCATATCATAGATAATGCACCGAATGCTTGCCTTGCTGGCAGAGGCCGAAACCGAAACCTCAATGATGCTCTTCTATCCCACAAACAACAAGGAATCCATGCAGCTAATACAATGCAATGCCATGCAATGCAATCAAAACAGCCCGCCTCACGGCAGGTAATCTCTATAAGGACCATAACGCCATCGCTTGCTATTGTCTTCAACCCACCACCGGGAGATGAATGCGGCTTCTTCTACCCATTTGGCCATTTCCACGCCATGTGTCCGTTCCACATTATGCAAAAACGAAAGAAATTCAAAGCCCTGCACTGGTGCTTCCTCAGTCGGGTCGGAGCTGAGATCCGTGAACCGCCATTCAATGTTGTCAATGACGGGAACCACTAGTCGCAAATGCGGTTGGCGAGCATCTCGAACGCTCACCATTGCTCGCCCCGGATTTATAACCGTAAACTGCCAGTCTCCCTGACCCGTTTTCGACGACGACTTCCTGAGTTCTCGAATCATTGTCTGTCCCTCGTAACTTCTTGCTGCCAAGCCCTTTGCCACACGGCTGTGTTCCGGCGCGAGTGACCCTGTCTCGACAAGCAAGTCCAAAATCGTCGGAAGGATTTGCAAAGACGTGACGGCATCGTCAATATCCACCACGGGCAGCTTTGGATGTGATACGACCAAGGGAACATGCAAGTTGCCCACGTTCGGGTTATAATAAGCCGAGACTAGTCCATTCTCTGGCATCGACAGCCCATGATCGCCGACCATGACAACGAGCGTCTCGTCTGCCACCCCTTGCTCATCCAATATACCCAATACTTTTCCTAGCCACTTATCATCGTAGCCAAGGCTATTGACGTATTTTGAAAAGTCGTCCATGCCTTGTGCCATGGGTACGTATGTCTCGTTTTCGGGAAGTCCGAAGGGATGGTGACTCGTGCTCGTGAGATGCGTGAGAAACACTCGCTCATTCTTCTCCTTGGCAGACACAAATGTATCTCTAATATAGTCCTCGAGCGGACTCTCCGGGATGCCGAAATAATTCACATCTGGTAGATCAGAAACCCCAAACTTGGGAATATTGCCTTTCTCTCCCTTTAAATATTCTTTTGAGATGAGTCTTTCTCGTGGGTATCCCATGTACTCGAGCAGCCCCTTTTCACTATCAAAGTCCATCGTAACAGACTGCATAAATGAAGATGTCCATTTGTCTGACAGAAACCCTCTCCCTGTCTTTTCTTGCCGTTTGTCTTTGGAAGGGTCAATATGGTTCAACGCGTCCAAAATATGAGGTATGCACGGCGCTGGAAGTTTGTGAACGACTTCCAGGTTGAAATCTGCAATCAGCGGTGGTGCGCCGCACAGTGTCCCCACAAGACTCTTCAATGTGTAGGTAGCTGGCGTATACGCGTTATTAAAGTTGAGGCCGCCACGTCGTTTCATCTGGTCCTTGGGATGCGGAAACCCGTCATTATAATCTCCAGTGATGAAATTTGCGTTTGGCGTCAGTGCAGCTAGCTTCTCCTGGGCATCCTCGGGCAAGGTTCCATTCTCAAACGACTCGGCCAGCTTCTTCCAGACTAGGCCGTCCTTCTTGACGGGAAACACGTCCTTTCGGGTGCTTTCAAGGAAAATGAGCACAACGTGGCGAATGGGCACATTCGAGAGCTTGTCTCGGAGACTGGCCAAAACATCGTCTTTGAGGTTCGATATCTTCAGCGGGTCATTGGCAGCGTTGTAGTGTTTTTCGGGAACGTACCGCTGCCAGAAGCCCATAGTTCGGGCCATTGACCACGGTATGCCGGCTGGTGATGAAACGTTGTGAACGGCTGTACGATTATCCCAAGAACGACCAATCCCGGACTGGTAGAAAGGCTGCATACTGTCGAGATTCGGAGACGAATTGGAAAAGTCTACAAATGGTAGCAGGGCAGATGTCCAAGACATGAATATTAGTGAGCTTTCATGGGGCCGAATGAAGAAGAGAATAATTTGAGCTGTCAAAGCCCCAAATATAAACAAGTATAGCAGCGGTTTGATCCATCTCCTCCAATTGAGTGCCTTGAGTTCTGATGTTATTGATGAGATGTCAAATAATGACTCCCCGTCACGCGGGTCAAACTTTTCGCCATATTCCACATCCTGCTGGGGAATTCTGTCGTAGTTGTTCGCTTCGAGTGAAAGGCGATTTATTCCAGGAGTTCTTCGCAAAATGGCAGCAGCTGGCCACCTCAGTAGATCGCTCCCAACACCAAACAAGGCAAAAAAGGCATCCTGCAGTAGCCAGCCAGCTACAAAGGCGGCACATACGACAAGCGCAAGCGAAAAGAGCCCAGAAAGAAACATGGACCAGGAGGACGAATCGCTAGCAAGTGCAATGTTGCGCCAATGAATTTCCGAGCCAGAAACAACAAAAAATGAAACATTTATGGCGCCCAGTGCAATGACAAAGGATAACAAGACACTGGCGCCAAACGTGGCGAGGGCTCGTACTGGCCTCACCACCGAAAACACCCAATTGTCCAACAACAGTCGTATTAAAAGAAGTAACGCCAAATCCTGGGCGAAGAACGAATAGCCCCATCGCAGCAAATGCACCCTTGACAAAGCAGTGACATGTGTGTGAATATGCACTGCCTTGGCGCTCAGCACCGACACCACGGCTAGTGCGAAAGCAAATCGTCTGTTGGTAAATCTGGATGCAATTGCAACAGCAACTCGACGGCTTGTTAGTCGAGAGGCGACTGCTTGCGCTGCATGTCTCATGCAGCGGAGTCCGTGAGAGTGGTCGGAGGCATCTTCCAGCAGCTGTCCGCCACGAGCCATTGTGTAAGACTTTCTATTTGTTCACCCAGCTGATTCGGTCGACCTTCTACCACTAGAGGGGGCGGCGGCGCCGTATCGTTTCGATGTGGACACCGATTGTACCAAATTGTCCAGTGCTAGTTCCGCGATTTTAGAAGGGTCGAAATATACCATGGATTACATTACTGTTACCGCAAGAGAAAGGAGAGGAAGGATCGTGGAGAAGAACCAAAGTGTTGAAATGAAAAAAGTAAGAGACTTCAAGGCGGTTTGCTGGGATGAAGAACTTCAGTCCGAGCTGATCATGGAGAATGGAGAAAAGTGACGCTACCAGCAACAGCATGCGCAGGTGGAGATGGTAATGAAACAAGCACCACGGTCGAAGATTTAGTGGATATGCTCCAGTGCTCCAACACTCATGCTCCACAATGAGGTAGAGGCGTGTGAGTTCAAATGTTCTCAGTTGATGGTTAGTGTGTGTGGATGCCTTTGACTTGTCGCTTGTTAACCTCTGGGCCTGACTTGAGAGATATGTGTGTATGATTTTGTGTCTGGAATCCTCCGTTCTTTATTAGACAAGGCAAAGGTTCCGGGGTGACAAGACAGCCGTGACATGGAAGAAGCGAGGCAGGATGACAAGGCACAATGACACCAGGTTGTTCTAATTCGCCAAAATGGTCGGTCCTTGTCCGTAATGTGAGGCGTGGTTGTTCTTGATATGTGGTGGGCTGTTGGACCAGGCTGCAGATCAGCACGAAGGATGTGGCTGCCACACACGAAATGATGTCGATCCAAGCAGAGAGAGTGGCAGGGACGGGCGTTGACTCCGTCAGATAGGAGACATCAGCCTGAATGGTTGTGCAAACAGGCAAACAGTGCGATGGGTGAAAGATGCAAGTGAGTGATGAAATAGAGGAGGCGCTCAAACTGGTGAGTTTTGAAGCAAAAGAAGAGAAACGAAAGACATGTGTGACATGCACAGGTTCAGGCACAGGTCAGGTATTAGAAAGACAGGGGAAGAAGGAGAGGACAGTAATATCAGAGCAAGGAAGGAACCCAGGTCGCTGCTTCCGATGCAATATTCCAAACGACACCCACAGGCAACAGTCTGCCTGTCCTGTTTCTCGGCATGACGCCTGGCAGGTAGAAACTAGAATCAAAATGCCATCCGGCTGCACTCCGTACTTAGGTACCTAGGTAATTTAACTGCTGCAGGCAGAGCGGCAGGAGTGGATGACACCCGTGCGCCTTCCGCCAGAACGAACCAGGCAGTTGCTCCTTCCTGCAATGTGGAAGGGCAACTCTGGGTTGGCAAACTCCTTCCCCAAATCGCTTGAGACTCGAGTCTCTGAGCCTCCAGTCCTGCCCGTGGTACTGGGGTACTTGGGTACTTGAGTACCTCGTGAACGGAGTGCTTGGCTGAGTCGAGGCCACTTGTGAGATCATCTCCATGATACTCCATGCGGAAGTACAGTCTGCTCCGTCTCCTCGTCCTCGTCCTCGTCCTCGTCCGACTCCATTTCGTTGTGGGTGGCATCACCGTCCTCGCTTTTCTCGCTTCTCTCGTGACCACTTGCCACTCTGCTGCCACAAAGCACACGACACTGAAACCTCCGCTCAGCGAGTCGTCAATTGGCTCCGGAAACTTGATTTACAGATTCAGAGTCAATTTCACTTGCCCTGCCAAGCCCATTCAACCTCCCACGTGTTCGCTGCCTCTCCAACAAAATTGACAATACGGAGTACATGTCTGCCCATCCAACACTTCCACACGGGGCTGTTGAAATAATTCATGGACCAGTTGTCGACTCTGCAGACAAGACCTTGCTTTTGAACCAGGGGGAGTCCACACTCGCTTGCCATGAGTCGCTGATGCCATGTCATCCTGGGAAAGCTTGTGTGGAAGACAAAGGCGCCAGAGAAGCCACAGGCACGAATTACTCCACCAGGTCCAAATTTGCTACCGACCTCATGCCATGATTGGGGCTGACTTTCCAGAACCTGGACTTGATCAGACTTCGGTACCTCTCCGGGGCCAAGGTTGCATCGTGCCAATGGCTGATGGCTGTCGCGTGCTCCAGAAATCCCCCCGGTTTTTACGATGAAAAGGAGGAAGAACGGCAAGCGATTGAAGAGGTTTGCCTATTAGCCTGAAGACAAGAACCAAACCATGGCGGGGAGAAGGCGACTAAGAATTATGCACCCAAGGTCGCCTTCTGTAAGACGACCAACCTGGTGATACCCTCTCCTTCGCTTCTTGGCTTGCTTGGCTGTCATCGATTCTGGAACGTTGAATTGCATTTGCATCCAAAATGGCGCTGCCTGTGGGTGGTGGCACAAAAAGGCACCTGCGCTGGATTGGACCCTTGGAAGTTTCGCAATGCCCTGTCACCCTTTCGTGCGACTGTCGAGTCTGCTGAACCCAGGACGTTGTTCAAAAACGCCCGAAATCCGCCCAATGGCGTTATTATTGAAGCAGGCGACGGACCTGTGCATATCTGGCTGAGCCCTTTCCTTCTTCTTCTTATTGTGACCACCTCTCTGTCACTGGAATCAGCATTTGAGCCGCGAAAGGAGTGATGGCTCTGCCCATGTCGATTTCCAGGTAGGCACCCCCTTGGAACAATGTCATAATACGTTGAGGTCGTATTGCATATGTGCATCTCGCCAAACCAACAACCAATATCTGCATCGGTGCCAAGCTCCGCATGACCAAACGACCAGAGCAATGAAGCCAGGGATGGGTGCTCCTCAAGGCTGACATGTTGCATCTCCAGGACTGGCAAGCTGGTTCACGTTGGTGGGCTGCTTATGTGGATATCGCAAGAAAGTTGGCCAACGGAGGGAGTTCGCATTGGTTGTAGATCTTGTCAAATATGACGGCTCTCGCTTTCAAGGCTCGATTCAGCACCGACGCTCGACAAAGAGGATGACCGCATGGACGACTTCCCTGGGGTGACCTCGGTGAAAGATTGAGACGACCGTCTGAAAGACTGCTGCAGATGCAGATGGCAGCAGGTTGAGCTCTCTGTAGCTGCTTCCTGTTCTGGCCAAAGCTGCCGTTGGCGGAATCGAGGGTGGAGTCCATTTGGCACAATTCGTGGTTGATACCCGTGATGAAGGGAGCTTCAATTAAGCCTGCAAGACGAAGGTTCTCATGACGATGTTGTCGCCAAAGATTTAGTTGAGAAAAGGGTAGATTGCGTGGCGATCACTTTATCTGGGATATACCTTGACTTATAACCCGGTATTTTCGCCTCGTTTTCGACTCATTTTGAGTTCGTCTGACGTCGAACAAAGCCAGGCGGTTCGTGGCGTTGGTGGAAAGGGGCTTGGAGTTGCACTGCAGCTGTTCTCTCCGGCCATGACCCCATTTGACCTAGTGCAGCAGGAGTTATGACTTCTCACCTACAGTTGTCTGTAAAACGCCACAGTTGTAACGATTGACGGAGGATGTCGAACGACTTTGTTCATATTAGAGATGTTCATGCCCTCATTTGGACACTGTCATGGCATGTCAGAGCTTGGCGATGTTGTGATCTGCAATTTAACATGTGAACATGGTTCAACCAGGACCTGAAGTTGACAAAGGTGGTATATCTTGCAAGCGGGCAGGTATCAGTTAAATTGCTTCAGATTACTTACACTCAACCAATGACTATGCCATTGATCTGTACTCATTGTGACAGTGATTCTACTATGAGTACCGTGGACGAGGTCCTCGGCCATGGGATCTGTCAAGCATCTATATCACATCACATTGGTGGACTGTGGTTTGGAAACCCGACAGTCACAACATACAAGTGACAGAAACGTTCCCCTCTAGCTCAGACTGCCCAGAAAGGTCACCTAGTGCATTACATTGCGAGGCATATAAATACCACAGTAAGGGATATGGAAATATCAGTTTAAACAAACTGTTTTCCAAGCTTCGGGACGTATCCTATGTGGTAACCAAGCCCCAGAAATATGGTGATGACTTGTTTATGCTCTCAGTGTCTTTGCCTCGTATGGAATACGCCTACATTACCAGTCTTACCAAGAACAAGTTATGTGCTGCGTTACCTCGGCGAATACAGTTGACAAACACCGAAACTTACCGCTCTCTTCCTGTCTAAGCTTGGGAAGAAATATGTGAGCACTTTCAGAACGTACAACCTGGGCACCAAACAGAATCATTATCCCCGTTCGGGAACATGGCAATGACAGTCATGTCAGGGATGATGTAACTTTATCGTCAAACATCCCCAAACTGGTCTAAAGGTACAGACAATTTCGGCACGTACCACGCAATGAATATTATAACAAGTTTGTAGTCTCGTCATTATAAAAATTAAGCCTTCCAAACCCTTGGTGTAAAGTCGTAGATCTGCGAGCACTTCTCACAAGGGCGCTTGTATAGACGTAAATAGCCAAACAAACATGATAACACAAAAATTTGGCCAGTAATTCTGCACCATAACTCTCAGCGGTCAACCACCATCTCGACCCCAAATACCGCACATGTAAAAAGTACCGTTCCTTAGATGGTGTTGACTGAGACTATCAAGACGCCAAAATATCCGCCGAGTCTGTCTCATAAAGCTCACACCTTCACTTAAACACCTCTCATATCCCACGCCTAGATCGATTGTCGTACTAAAATTAACAAGAAGCGATAGAACACGCACAGGGTGGCATATACAACTGTCCGCCCAGCTGGTTGAGATACCACAGCAGCCCTCGATCGACACTAGCTACCATACCTTGCTATTTGAGACACGCATAGTATAACTCAATCAGCCAGTCACGGCCCCATCAACAAAAGGCTCATTACCTTGTACAGTGCACCAAACAATCCCTTATACAACTCCTCATACAATCCCACACAAGTAACTACCTAGGCATCTAAAGTCCAACCCCAACGCATGACCAAGCCACCAGTTGACCTCTCAGCCGCAACCACAAGCAAAACCACAAACCACCATACCTCCAAATCTCGACTTCACTCCCGTCAAAACCCTCCGCAAAATGTCACAAACACGCGCCGAATCAAAGAACTGGCGCACAAAGCCCATCCAAAAACCCTCCTCCGCACCATGGGCCGTCACAGTCTCACACCAAGATCTAACCCGTCTAATCGTGGGATTCCACCCACAAGCCATGGAAGAGAAGTGGATGATTGCCTCAGACGATCCCGACGAGGAGGGACTCATAAAGGTTCATTTCTGGCGGAGTTGGACGGGGCATGAGAGGGCGACGATAAGTGTTCAGGTTCTTTTGGATGCGGATGGCGCGGTCAAGAAGGGGACAGATGGGAAGATTGTGAGCATTGAATGGGAAACGAGGGATGAGGCTGATAAGGGGGAGAAGAGTGAGAAGGAGATTGCGCTGCAGGTTTGTAATTGGGTATTGGGGTGTGCTTTGGTTGATGATGCTTCATGATGAGGATGGAAAGCGATTCACTGGCGGTGTTGATTGGTATGATTTTGACAGGAATGGTTAAAGAATGCCCTCGGTCACTGAACTCATTTCAAATTTAAATTTTATGAAACACAACAAGATTGATCATTTCTCATCTAGATGCTCGCTCTACGGGGTGCCTTTGTTCGTCGCATGGCTTCTTTAGCCTCTGCTTCCTCCATCCAAGGGAAGCCACCCTCGTCTTTAAGTCTTTGCAGAAACTCTTTACCAAATCTGTATCCCATCTGGTACACTTCATCAAATTTAATAAAGTCTAATGTGCCATAGTCATCCACCGGCGGACGCATGTAAATGCACCCCGGCATAGTCTTTGCTCGCTCCAACGCATCTACGCTCGACACATACGCTAAACGGCCTTGAATCTCCGCCAGCGTTGGCGGGTTGGGATGTGCAGACAGCGGGTTCCATCTGTTGAAGAAAGCCCACATGCCCGACAATGAATCACCGTATGTTTGGGGTGTGTCGTCGTCCAGGGCGCCGACATCAACGGCAAAAATAATATCAACGCCCAGTGCCTTCATATGCGAGACAGTCAAATTGTCCACGTAGCCACCATCCAAGAGCATGCTGCCTTCGTCGCAAAGCGGTGGAAGCAGGCCGGCAAGCGACATGGATGCACGGATGTACCTCCAGGCATATCCGCTCGTGTGGAATTCAACTCTGCTCTTGCTGATATTGGTCGTGTTGCAGTAATATTCAAGCCAAAAGTCTTCAATCTGGGTATTGCCAAATGTCTTGAAGATGCCTCGATTGAATTCATGTCCAGTTGTGTATGACGCTGACGGATACGTCAAGTCGAGGGCGAATCGCCATAAACTTGCCATGCGGCCAAAGAATTTCTTCGCAAAGCCAAACATGGGAACAATATCTGCGTGTCGAGCATACAATGCTCCGACAAAGGCACCAATGGATGTACCGCCAATCACATCAATGGGAATGCCCGCTTCTTCCATGGCTCTAATCACCCCGATCTGGCTCATGCCTCTAGCTCCACCACCACCAAGAACGAGACCAATAGATTTGCCACAGAGCCGACGGGCAAGGCGGTGGAAGTCACTCTTGTACGGTGTTTCCGGTGAGTAGTATGGCGTGTGGTGCACCTTTCTTGATGTGTACTTTTGAATCTCTGCTTGAAGCACCTGCACCCGCTCCTTGAGGGCTTGGCCAAGTCTCTTCGACGCTGGAAGGTGGACGGGCATTGCGTTTGTGCTGTAAGGCATCTGAATATGATAGTGGCCGCCGTTAATCCACATTCTGTTGCGTAACCACGACCGAGTAACACCGGATCGAGAGTAGCGCTCATTGTGCAACAGGACAAGCATTTTTCTGGCAGTCGATTTCATTCCAAGCATGAACCGCTCATATTCGCCAGTGGCAGGAGATCCATCCGCAAGGCCGATGAGCAGGATGCTGTCAGCTTGGGTGATGCAAGTTTGCGTCCACGGGGAGTTGACATTGGTATCTGACGTGCATCGTTGTTAGCAAACTGAACCAACATGGCGATGCAGTGATAAACAAGAAGCGGAAATATTATGAGTTCAGGAAAAAATTAGAGTTAAAATTACCATCAGCGGCGTGCCTTTGGGTTAAAATTTCTCATCATGAAAAGGAATGGTCTTGTAGAGTAAAGAAAAAGTGCCGGCTTACCTGCTACGTATACCACAAGGCCATATTTTTCCTCAAGATCAGCAAGATACTGAGTGAGACGCAGTTTGCCCATTTTATTGAAAGCATGCTTGCCAAGATGGTTCAAGATGGCTGATTGGTTCAACGACGTTGCGCCATTTGGTGGCCCTACTTGGGCCAAAGCATTCATCAGTCGATTCCCAAACTCAACAACTGGAACGCCTGCGGTGACTGGAAGAATCGCGACGGTTCGAAGATTCATAGTCGACTTCCTCTGATTGTTGATGGCACCAGACCCAGATTCTTTCGCACCGTTTTTGGGAGGGTCCTCCACAGCCGCTCTCATACGAGATGCAATAATCTTGGAGATCTTGATCGTAATGTTGGGGTGCTCTTGTGCCAAGCTGTTGAACAGGGTTCGGGGGAACTTTACCAGCTCAGTGTCACGGATAGCATGCAATGTTCCAGGACGAACGGTCTCTGTGAGAACCTCAAGCTCGCCAACACTTTCACCTTGGCCAAATTCAGCAAGTGCGGACATGCCGCCATCCTTTCTGTCTTCCACCAGACGAAGTCGGCCATTGAGGACAATATAGATTGCCTCTGATTCATCGCCTCTGTGAAAAATGACTTGTCCAGCGTTGACCTGTACCCATTCAAGTGCAAAATCAATGTGGAGGATGAGACGTGGCAAGACGTGTGTCAGTCTCTTGGCCATGGTGAGCAGCACGATTGGGTATCTGTCCACAATTCTTTCCAGTGCTGCTCGGGGGAGGAAGCCGACATAAACATCCGTCTTGGCAACGACATCGATGAAGGAACGATAAGAGGAGACGCTGCCAATGTAGCCAGCTAATCCGCCAGGTTTGACCAGGGATATGCTCCGGCGTGTGCGGCCAGTGTTCTTGTTGAGATCAGTTCGACTGGTGGCATTGGTTTTTGCGGCGATATTAAATGATGCTGGGCCGGAGGTTTGCAAAATATTTTGCGAGCCCTGTTCCGTTGTATATGTGCCCATATCCAGGAACCCGTCAATCACGTAGTACAAACCTGGGTTCCTTTCGCCTTGCTCAACGAGCACAGAGCCTTTGGGGAAGAAGACAATCTCAACCTCATCCTTCATTTCGTGGGACAGGATTTGCGCACTTGGTGGCGTATGAATTGTCAACCCACCCGATGTGATCGACTCAGTTTCGCCATCAGCTAAGCTCTCAAAAGGGCCCATGAATCCAAAGGCATTGTTCGTACCAAAAGCCCTACGTCTGTGGTCCGCCGAAAGTAGCCTAGGAGAGCCATCCACAGATTCTGGCTCCCGAGATGCTGAACCCGCGCCATCCAAACCGAGAGATTTGAACATGCATTCGAGAATAGACGCTCGGAATAAGTTGTCTTCGTCGAGAGACTCTCTCGCATCAATGGAAATGCGTGCATGCCGTTGTGAATCGAATGGGTTAAACGACCTGTGAGCAAGCGGACTAGTCATGTCTCTGACACCAGGTCCCGGTGTGATGGGACTACGACCAGCATTTCGGCTGGCGTGAATGTTTGCCAAATCACCGGGGTGGTTGGAACTATGCTCAAGTGGCTGAGGTGACTCCTCCATGGCCGAATTAATGCTTCCCAGGTGTGACGACGGCCGTTGCTTGGTCAGAGAAGAAAGCATGGCTTCCTTGCGCAACGTGGTGCTACTTGAACGGCGGCGCCTGGTAGCAGCGGCATTATGGAGGGCAATTCCATTCCTCTCGTCATCTCCCGCAATGCGAGCACGTTCATGCTTGAACTTTTCTTTCAGACGCGACAGAGCGTCGCCTCTCAAGATGTTGGGAAGTTGGCACACAGTGTATTTGGTCATGCTCTTCTCCGTCTGTAAAACTTCGCCCGTCAGGCCCAGGTAATCGAATGCGTGAGCCAAGGTAACTCGTTGAAAGCGAGACAGAATGACATGTACAATGTGCGACGTAGCCTTGGGGTAGATTCTGATGAGGCGACGAAACGCGCTTGCTGGGATGATGGCAATGGTTGTATCAACCGTCGCTCGAGCAATAATATCGGGATGCGCAGAGTGAGACAAGGCTCTTCCCGGCAGCTTTGGTCTCTGAGGTCTTGTTGGCGACGAGGGATCCAAAGAGATGGGAGGGATACTGGAATTTGGCCCGTGAAGGTCACCAGCAGAAAGCACCTGGCTTTCACCTTCTGTTGGCACATTGGAAACCGCAGCCTGGCCCGACTTTCCGTCCAGTTGAGGCGTATTAGGCATAGAAACTGGAGCGGGAGTGAATCTTTGACTTTCAGGTTCACCAATGGATGCATGCCTTCGGTAATCGCTGTTCCCATTTGGCCGTAATGGAGAGGAATCCTCGTTCAATCGAAGTTTCACATCCTCGGTAAAAAGAGACATGATGGAGAAGAGTGAAGACATGGGAGCTCCATTACGCACTTCCGTCAGCAGTTGATATCTCTGTTGATCAGGTGCCAACTCCTCATCAGAAGATGAATCGAGGTCGTGAGCTGCTGAGGAATCACGAGATGTATTGTGTCTCCCAGATTTGACGAAAATCTCGACCAAACCATCAACAACAATGCAAAACCCCTTCTCTTCTTCCAAGTTGATCGTCTCACCGGCAATAAGCTTCCTAGTCTGCATACTGCGGGTCAACTCGTGGAAGACCGGACGCTCGAGATAGCCAAAAATCTTGATCGCACTTAAGAACTCATCAAGGTAGCTCGCTAGCCCCCCTTTGCTACCCTCTTCGTGACTATCCGGGAAAAGATCTATTTCAGGTTCTTTTCTTTGCGGCTCGGGCGGGAGCCTCGAGTACATGTTGAGGATGCGATATCTCACGACCCAGCTGGCAGCAGAAACAACGCCGACCAGGATAAACATGCTAATCAACGTGTGAGCAAGAACACGCCAGATCCAACAATGTGAGGACAAGCATACAGCGTGGTGGCGTTCATAGTCACCGTCCAGCTAGTGGAAAACAAGGCGTACAGCAGCCTTGGGATAGAAATCGTCGCTATGCGGATAACCCAGTATAGCACAGTAGAGACCAGATTAAAAACAATATATAGCAGCCACCCAAAGAAGCCCAGCCAGCCTGTAGACTCGTGGGCAGCTGCTACATCTGCCGGCGCGGTGTTCATGGCGTCGGCGAGTGGCTGGACTGTCGACATGTCCCAAGCACCAGCAAGCGTGGAGGAGACGCTACTCGCGACCTGCGCACCGTTTGACAAGTCAGATGCCATGGTTGTGAATGCTGTTGCAAGCTATGTCGCAGCATTATGTGAGGCGGCGCGCAAGGGGGCCCGGCCGGTGCCAAAACAACGCAAAACGCAGAGGTGCAAGTATGGAAGATGAAGGGTTGGATGGAGGCTGGAAAAAAAGGACGAGAATAAATACGGACCCATTTTCATGGGTTGTGGTTATCAGAAGCTGCCAGGCCTGAACGCTGGAGCTTCGATTGCGGCTCCACTTTCGCCGACAATTGGCCGGACAGGAAAGCTGGCGACAGGCTGGGCTGGAAGGAAGGAGCCCCGCTGACGCTCCTGCCGCCGTCATAGGTTTTCGCCGTTTCTTCAGATGGACTTTCTGGTTGATGGAGGGGCAAAATGTGCATGAAGAAACAATCACATGCCGCCATCCGCCAACACTTCACGACACCATCACGACGAAATCCGCACCTGACTTGGATCGGAGAGCTCCGGCAAGAACCACGTCAGCTTCTTCAGGCGAAACAATTATGAACCGCTAGCTGCATCGGCGTAGATTCATCCCCACGATGCCCTTTGCGCAGCTCGTTCTCGGCAGCCCCGGCTCTGGCAAGAGCACATATTGTGATGGCAGTTCGTTCTTTTAGCCCATCATGACAGTACAGCTCAGTGTAAAGAAGCTAAATATAATGTAGTGCATCAATTTATGGGCGCCATCGGCCGGGCATGCTCTGTCGTGAACCTCGACCCTGCAAACGACCATACCAATTACCCTTGCGCGCTCGACATTCGAGATTTGATAAAGTTGGAGGATATTATGAAAGAGGACCGGCTTGGTCCCAACGGTGGCATTTTGTATGCCCTCGAAGAACTAGAGCACAACTTTGAGTGGTTAGAGGAAGGCCTGAAAGAGTTGGGTGACGACTATATCCTATTCGACTGCCCTGGCCAAGTCGAGCTGTACACACATCACGCGTCACTACGGAACATCTTTTACAAGCTGCAGAAATCTAAATTCAGGGTCTGTCACACCAGCTTCATGTGGCTTTTCTTTCTCAGGAGCTAACTGTTGTACAGTTTGTCTGCGTACACTTGTCAGACTCAATCTGCGTCACCCAACCGTCATTATACGTCTCCAATGTACTCCTTTCGCTGCGCGCCATGATTCAAATGGACATGCCACATGTCAACGTGCTGTCTAAAATTGACAAAGTGTCCTCTTACGACGAGCTGCCCTTTAACCTCGAATTCTATACCGATGTTGATGACCTAAACTACTTGACCCCATACCTCGAAGCCGAGTCTCCTGCTCTTCGAAGCGAAAAGTTTGCTGGGCTAAATGAAGCCATTGCCAACATGATAGAAAGCTATGGTTTGGTGCGGTATGAGGTTCTTGCTGTCGAGAATAAGAAGAGCATGATGCATCTGCTCCGAGTCATTGATAGAGCAGGAGGATATGTCTTTGGCGGAGCGGAAGGAGCCAATGATACCATCTGGGCCGTCACCATGAGGAGTGAATCATCCATGCTAGATGTTCAGAATATCCAAGAACGATGGATCGACGAGAAGGAGGAGTATGACAGGATGGAAAAGGAGGCTGAGGAAGAGCAAGCAAGGCTTGCGCAGGAGCAGGCCATGGAGCTTGATGATGCACCGCCGGCAGCCCCAGCCCCTGCCGATGCTTCGACGCAGATGGATCCCGACTTTGGTGACATGTCGATGCCTTCAGATAGCGGCATCAAAGTGGTTAGAAAAAAATGATACCCCGGTTGCACGCTCAACCTTCATCCTCATCCATGGCATTGTCTGAATCTGAAACATCATCAATGACCTCCATCATAGACTCATCCTGCTGCAACCGTAACGACTGTGTGATTTGCGACCCAGTAGATGTCTGTTCCCTGGCCGCTATAACAAGTTGTCGAGCTTGCCGAATTGCCTCTTCCTCAGCTTTTCGTATAGTGCCGCTAACGCGCACCACGCGGAAGATGCAAGGTCGTCCATCACTGGTAGGAATACGATCCATACACGTTAATGCAGACCATAGCATCTGATAATGAGCCCGGCGACATTTCAGGATAAACGTCGATGTTGCCAAGGACAAATATTTCACTGGATACCGAAAATCAGTGCCTCAAACCATGAGATATTGCCACAAATATCAGAGATCCTTACCTGATAAAGCTCCTTCAAATGCACCCAGTCCACAATCACCAAATAATAGCCCAATTTCAGCTCTGATACCCTTAAGAAGAGCTTGAGGCGTCAATTTCTCAATGGTCGGTTGGTGTTGGACCACAAAATCAGGGACTTTGGCAGAGGACTTGGCCGCGTCGGGCGGGTAAATTATATTGACGAGCAGATAACGCTCCTTTATTCGGACCATGGTGTCTTTACGAAATGAGATGCGATGGCCGCGGAAGGACTGCTGATGACCGAAAAGTGAAGCTCGTTTTAGGTTTGTGATGCAAAAAGATTGCATCGAGGTTCAAAAGCTTCGTTCGCTGCCGCCCGTCAAGTGGGGCTCAACCCAGCCGAAGCTCCTCCACCTTGCCAGCTCCATGAACTTCACTTCAGGCATTGTACGTGACTTTCACCATTTTGGACATTCTTTCATTTCATGCTTGTAAGGAAATCTGTCGTATTGCTTCATAATCTTGGATACTAGTTTCCATGATGGACAGCCTCACGGCAGCTATCCTCATCGTCTCTACGACAGCAGCTCAAGACCCGTCAACCGATGCATCGGCGTCCGTGCTACGCAATGTGATTGCGGAAGATGGCGGCGATAAGTGGAAGGTGACGGGAGAGAGCATAGTATCAGACGACGTACTTGCTATCCAGAGACAGATTATCCAGTGGACAGATGGGCCGGACGCACCGAATCTGGTCATCACAACAGGTGGAACGGGCTTTGCTGTCGCTGACGGAACACCAGAGGTGAGTTTTATGATTCATCAAAGAATATATACTGATATTTTCAAGGCTATTGCTCCTTTGCTTCATAAACAGGCTCCTGGGCTAGTACACGCTATGCTGTCGACCTCTCTGGCCGTCACGCCATGTATGTAACTCTCGCTGAACCTATCTAAACAACACCAGCTAACATGCCCAGTTGCCATGATGTCCAGACCAACAGCCGGCGTGAGAAACAAGACAGTCATCGTAACCCTCCCCGGTTCTCCAAAAGGCGCCAAAGAGAACCTCCAAGCAATCATCAAGACCCTCCCGCACGCCTGTTTACAAGCTTCTGGCGCCAATTCACGAGCCCTCCATGCAGGCGGCGTGAGGAAACTCGAATCAGACGCAGGAATCAGCAGCTCAAAGAGTCAGCAAACTCACACTCACGGCCATCATCACCATCACCACCACGGACATGGTCACGGTCACGGCCACGGCAACCTCGTCAGACACACCAATCCCAATGCCAAAGCACTATCCAACGATCCAACTCTTGGCCCGACCCGTCGCCACCGTGAATCCCCCTACCCCATGCTCACGGTAGAAGACGCCCTCGCCTTAATCTCAGAACACACTCCCAAGCCAGAGATCCAATCCCTCCCCGTAAACGAGAAGATTATCGGCTCCGTCCTCGCAGAAGACATCCGTGCACGCGAAAACGTACCAGCCTTCCGCGCCAGCATCGTAGACGGATACGCAGTCGTTGTCCCCAAAGACGGCAACATGAAGGGCACGTTTCCCGTAACAGCTGTATCGCATGCCGCCCCCGGAGAAATCCAGGCGCTCAAGGAAGGAGAAATCGCACGCATCACCACCGGAGCACCACTCCCTCCAGGCGCGACATCCGTCATCATGGTCGAGGATACGATTCTAAAGACGATGACCGAAGACGGCAAGGAGGAAAAAGAAGTTGAGATTCAAGCTGAAGGTGTAAAAGAGGGCGAAAATATCCGCGAAGTAGGAAGCGACGTCTCCGAAGGGGCTGTAATTCTTAACAAAGGCGAACAGATTTCCGGTGTGGGCGGTGAAATCGGTCTTCTCGCATCAGTAGGAGTCGCCACCGCAAATGTCTACAAGACGCCCGTAATTGGAATCCTATCCACGGGCGATGAAATCATTGAACCCAACAGAGCTGGTCCCCTGCGCCTAGGCGAAGTCCGGGACACGAACAGGATTACACTCATTTCCGCCGCCAAAGAATGGGGCTTTCAAGTCGTAGACTTGGGCATTGCGAAAGATAAGCCCGGCTCACTGGAAGAAACGCTGCGGAGTGGTCTGCGGCAAGCAGATGTGCTCATCACAACGGGCGGTGTCTCCATGGGCGAACTGGATCTGTTGAAGCCGACGATTGAGCGATCCCTAGGTGGAACGATTCACTTTGGCCGTGTGGCGATGAAGCCCGGCAAGCCTACAACATTTGCTACCGTTCCCGTCAAGGATAACAATGGACAGCGCGTGTCAAAGGTTATTTTCTCACTTCCTGGGAATCCAGCGTCTGCCTTGGTCACCTTCCACCTGTTCGTGTTGCCGTCGCTGCGTAAGCAGGCTGGTGTGTCGCCGGTTGGATTGCCCAAGGTGCCTGTTGTGCTAGGACATGAATTCGCCATGGATCCGAGGCCGGAATATCACCGTGCTGTGGTGACGGTGGGTAGGGACGGGTTGTTGCTGGCTAATAGTACGGGCGGGCAGAGGAGTTCCAAGGTTGGGAGCTTGAGGGCGGCGAATGCGCTGGTTTGCATGCCGCCTGGGAAGGGCAAGTTGGAGAAGGGGTCCAAGGTTGATGCTTTGCTGATAAGTGCGGTGCGGATGGCTTAATATACGAGATTTAATTGTATTTATGAGTATTTGAATGAATGAATTTTCACGGGTTGTTGGAGGTATTAATGCATATTGTCTATTGTGGCTACAAGGTCAAGGTCCATTTAAGCATATCTATAAATCATCCGCCAGCTGATATTGATGTACAGTTCCAAATGTTGGGGTAATGGTACATTTAAAACATAGTTCCCCAGCTTCTTCCAAACGCCCGGCCAAATCACATTTGGCAATGCAAGCGGACCGAATCCGCATCCAGTTACGCAGACACTCATCTCTGCATCCCACCGTCTCCCTCACATATTGACACTTAGGCCGTTGCCGCAAAGCTAGTCGCCTTGCCCGAAACCAAAAGGCCAATAATGAGCCCAAACAGACCTAAAACGGAGCTGAAAATCTCAATGACAAGAATCTTGACAAACCTATCACACAGTCAGTACATCACGTCACAACAGCACACAAGTCCAACCCACAAAGAAGGATCAGCAGCATCAGCCAACGCCGCGCCGGATCCATTAATCCCCACCGCAATCCCGCACACCAAGTTGCAAAACCCAACTGTCAAGCCAGACCAGAAGAGCGCAAACCCAGTATAATACGCCTCAGCAGATGACGCAGCCCGAATATCAGCCTGATCGACCTTGGAAGAGAAGACGATGGCCATGATGACGCCGTAGATGGCGACGACTTCGCAAAAGATGATGGAGATGAGGTTCTTGGTTCGGATGCGGGGAGCCTTGACGCCTGCGCCGAGAATCGAGGATCCGGTGATGTAGATGCCCCTAGCACGGTTAGCAGAGTTCGAATGGCAAATTGTCAGTAGACATACCATGCTGCGCCGACGACGGATAACCCAATACACAGGGCGATGCCTAGATCGGCCCATGCGTAGGGGGATACGGATTCGAGAAAGGCGCCCACGTTGAAAGCTTCACCACTGCCAGTGAAGAGCATATCTTTACAAGGTCAGCCAGGGAATCAAGCTGTAGTTCGGAAGACGTACAAGCTCCCACCACGGTTAGAAACGACGCAATGCCGCCAGCGCCATACGTGAGACTCATGGTAACGGCTCTGCAAAGTGAGTGTGAACCACGAAGGAAATATCAAGTGTTGTGTCCTGACGGACCTCTTCAAACAAAGACAAGGCGGGATCTCTAAACCGCAGCCTGGACCTCCAAGCTCCTGCACAGCTACAAAGCGACGTCACATGATGCCCATTCGTGCTTAGTCATCCGCCCATACACCCCTCCCTCGCATTGCCTCATCGCATCTCAACATTACAAACCACCAGTTCACCAACATCCAAAACCAACAAACGCCGAAACAATGGCGTCTGGAGCACAGTCATTCTACGAGCTGTACCGCCGAAGCAGGTACTGCATCTCGACGCACAGAGAAAAGAGTGGTTAGCTAACGCGCAACAGCATCGGGCTCGCTTTGACGGACACGCTCGACGACTTGATCAGCGAGGAGCGCATCAACCCGCAGCTTGCTATGAAGATTCTCGGCAATTTTGACCAGGCTATTACCGAGGCGCTGCAAAAGAATGTCAAGAGTCGGCTGCAATTCAAGGTTTGTCTGGCACAACGGCTTTTGCGTGAAGTAGAAGGGAATGCTGACGCGAGGCGTAGGGGAGCCTGGACACGTACCGATTCTGCGATGAAGTATGGACCTTTTTGATCAAGAACGTTACCTTCAAGATGGACAGTGGGAGCCAGTCCGTCCAGGCGGACAAGGTCAAGATTGTTAGTTGCAATGCCAAGAAGCCTGGCGAGGGAGCGTAGTGCATGAGTAACGGGGTTATATTAGAATGGACGCAGGGTATACACCTCACGGGATGCATTGGCGGCGTTTGCAAGGTCAGGAGTTTTGGCGCCAGATACACAATTATTGATTTCTTCTTTGAAAGCCGTAGCAAAATACTAAACTTGCTTTCCACATACTCTAAACACTGAATGTATGTAGTCCTCAAATGCTCTGGTATGCTACGCCAATCCCGACTCCACCAGGGGTTCCAACTCACACTCACCCAACTCACCCGCCGCATCAGCACCAGCACCATCAAACATGGTCCATCAACGCCGCGGCAAGAAAACCAAAACCACAACCCCCATGCCTCAATCTCCCCAAGGCACAACCCCCCGCACGCAATGGATGATATACGCCATCGCAAGCGGCGCCTGTGCCGCCTTCAACGGCGTCTTCGCAAAGCTGTATGTCCATCCCGTGCCACCCGTCCACGTCCCATCTAACAAGGCCAGCACAACCACGGACCTCACCTCCTCGCTCGCTCATAAACTAGCCGCCCTGCTATCCATCTCTCACGAGAATATAGTAGAAATAGTCGTCCGCGCCGTACGTTACACCTCCTGTAACGCCTGACGAAAGCTAACAACGCCAGATCTTCTTTGGGCTGAACCTCACGTTCAACGGGATAGTAAGTATGTGTCACGCGTGTAAGGGGCTGTTGACTAACGAGGTAGATGTGGACGCTGTTTACAAAGGCTCTCGCAAGGGGGACGTCGACTACGCAGGTTAGCATTATTAACACGTCTACGAATTTCATGCTCACTGCGTTGTTGGGGCTGTTTATCTTTGCGGAGGCTTTGCCGCCGCTTTGGTGGGCGGGTGCGTCGTTGCTGGTGGTTGGGAATGTGATTGTCGGGAGGAAGGATGAGGACAAAGCACCAGGTGAGGGTGAAGAGGTGGAAAGGGAGGAGAGCACGCAGCAGGAGGAGACTATTCCGCTGATGAAGGAGGATGAAGCGGATGAGGATGTGGCTGATTTGGGAGATATATCGCGATAGATGGGACTTGATATGTACGTGGTCAGGAAAGATTTAGTATACGAGGCTACATGTACAGTGAGCAACGCCCAACGCCAATATCCACTAGAAGGTTTCTATCTTCGACTTTCCAATTCGACTCCTTCGTCGCCAACGTCCTCATCGCCATCTAGAATTGCCCCGCGGCCTCGTGTCCTGTCCTCATCGCCGCTTAATCGTATTCTGCCGCGGGAGACGGTCGAAATGTGACCTGACACCCAGTTACCCGCCTTGCGCAGCACATCCCACAGCTGTTCCTGGCCCTCGTGAATGCGATGGTCGTCTTTCGGGTTTTCCGCCGCCTCCACTTTGAACTGGTACTTGAGGCAGTCCTTTACTGTGACCAGTCCTGTCAGTTTGCCGTGATATTCGATGAGGATGACACGCGGGCCAATCTTTCGAAACAGTTCCATGACCGTCTCGAGAGGCAGTCTGGGATGGGCCGTCACAGGTGTAGCGTCGATGTAGCGACTAAAATCGAGGGACGTGGATGATGACGAGTCCGTGCTGATGGTGACAGTGGGAGTTATAGGCGTGATCGAGTTCATGGCGGAAGGGGGCGCAAATACACATCTCGCGCTGGGGCTGATGACATGTCGTTCGCGTCGGATGCGGTCGATTGCGTACCGGAGCTCCGTTCGGCCAATGTAGCCCACTAGGATCTTGGAGGAGCTGTCTTCCACGATGGGGAAGCCCTGGTACTTGTCCTCGGAAAGAAGCTGCTCTACCTGGCCGAGTGTCATTCCCGTGACAGGCACGGACACCAATGAGGTTCTCATGACTTGCGAGACGGGAACGCCAAAGTTGTGTTCCTCCTTGTTGTCCAGGAACGGAAATCCATTGAACCAAATCATGCGATCGGCAATACCACCTTTGCCAAAGAGGTCGCTAACAGCTTTGGTGACGCCCACCACAATCATGGTTGGCAAGATGTATGTAAGCGCTCCTGTTAGTTCAAACATGATGACCACGACCGAAACTGTAATGTGCATAATTCCACTGAGCGCAGCAGCAGCGCCAAGAAATGCATACGTCCCTGGAGTTATGCATGGTTCGTCAGGCTTGCAGGCCGCGAAGAATATGCTCTTGGGATTCGCTTCGTGGATAGCTTGGACCATAATGCCAACGGTACGTCCAAACGAAGCTCCAATCGCCATGGACGGCACAAAGATACCTGCAGGCACCTTGCAGCCATATGAAATAATGACGAGAAAAATCCGCAGGACAGTGGCAATCGACAGCGAAACAATGTTCCAAAACCGCCTGTTCGGCTCGCATAGCCCATGGTAATCTTCGGCGCCCTCACACTCCAAGAACAGAATTTCCATGCTCTCAGTCATGTCGATTCGCAGAAACGCATTCGGGTAGCAGATAATCGCCGTTCCGGCAGCCAAAAGGGTAGCTTCAAGGATCGCATATTTCGTAAGGTACTTCTTGCGGAACGCTTGCGCCCGCAAATTCCACTTGATAACAAACGCGCCGTAAAGACCGCCAAAAATCCCAATGATGATGTAGAACACAAGCTCGAAAAAGTGCCAGTCCCGATCATATTTAACCTGGAACATGACGAGCTGCCCCGTACGGAAGGGATTCATGGCCGCAAGAACAGCCGTGGCCACCAAAGCGCAAAAATAGCTTCGCCACATGGTTTTCAGCGGGAAGTGGTTTGACATTTCTTCAAGAGAGAAGAGAACTCCGCCGATGGGACTGCCAAAGGCCACTGCTACACCTGCTGCGGCACAGGCGCTCAGGATTTCTCGCGTCTTGGACGCATTGCTTCGGTATTTCGTGAAAAGTCGTGAGATGACGTTGCCCGTACAGACGGCATAGTGAACGCTGGGGCCTTCTTTGCCGACTGACAAGCCAGACGCAATAGCCAGAGGGAGGCAGACAGATTTGATGACCAGCGTCCAGAAACCAAGGAATCCCTTCATGACGAAGCCCGCAATAATGCATTTGATTTCGGAAATGCCAGAACCGGCTGCATAGGGCGCAAACGACTTGACCAGAGCGGCCGACACAAAGGCAAAGCAAGTCTACCACATCTCAGCTGTTGTCCCTCCCCAAGATGGAGAATAACATACCGCAAATATTAGATATAAAAAGTAGTTCAACGGTCCAAAGCCCGTCCACCGATGCCAATTCGGGCATCCTACCACCATCAGCACATTTCCATCCATGCACAGCAGCATCAGACAAAACACTCACCATTATCCTCCCCCCAACAGCAAAACTTCTCGTTCAGATAAAACGCCGTGGTGCAATACCCCAGCTTAATATCAGACAACCACTCGGTTACGATGTTTAAAAACGCGGCATTCAAGCCAATCGCAGCGCCAATTATAGTGACGACGATCCAACCCTGCGCAGCGTCATACGAAGCCCACAGTCGGTACCGCCAGCCATGCTGTCCTCGTTCATATAAGCCCGCTGCCCGTTTTTGTCTCGTTTTGCGGCGTGCCTGTTCGCGGGAGGCATCCTGGACCCAGTCTAAGGGAGTGAGTTTCTGCCGGCATTCGTCATGTTAGGAGGGAGCGTACCTATGGTTGTGAAGTCCTGCACCAACGGTTAGCCATTTAGATGTCCAAGTACAGAATGTTGAGCTGTAATGACGGCGCATACCTCATATCTCTTGATTTCAGCAATTTCCTCTTCAATCTGCGCCTCGGCGGGGGGTTGGATGCTGGCCACGCCTTGCTCTGCTGTCGACACGGCAAAGGAGAGTCGGGAGCCGATGGAGGAGCGTCGCATGGGGCCAGGGTTCCGGCTGAAAGATGACGATTGCGCGCTCATGGTTTCGGGATGCGGATCATTGTGACGGGCTGAGGAATGGATTGCGGTCGTGAAGGGGGATTCGAGGTTAATGGAGCGTCGTTGATGGATAGCTGGGCGAGATGGGAATCGGGTGCCTCAAGCTTCGATATCTTCAAAGTGACATGGACTGGAGTTTCAGAAGCTCAGCCTGCCGCAGGTCGCTGACGGTTCAATATCTGGTCTACTGCCGACGTGGTCGATGTCAGTGTGGCGGGGATCTAGGTAGTGCTCAGCTGTGGCAGTTGTCCAGCCAAGCTTGGTCAAGTCGCATTCAAGCCACAGCCAAGTTACCACTAAACTGCACATGTGGTCAAGCATGTCAAGCTCAGGCGCGTTGAGTGCTCACATAAATTCATCACGTCAACTTCAACACATCAATTGATCTGCAAACCTCAAACGCAGAACGACTAATCTCACAAAATCATTCAACCAGTCTACTCATTCATTCATACGCATCCTCTCGAACTTACCATAGATGACTGCCCCTCATCAACATTGACTATCCAGTTAGTATTTGATCCCACCCAAACCATCCTCATACAAGCTAACTCATCTCAGAACCACACTCAGCATCACCAACTTCATCAGCATCAAGCTTCAAGCAACACAATGCCCTACAACACCAGCGCCATCCCTCCGCGCAAAGAGCCCACAGGCCAAACCCAACTCCCACGTACGTCCCCATCCCTCCCAACAAACCAACCAACCAATCTAACAATCCCAGTATCACGCGTCAAGAAAATCATCAACCAAGACCCCGAAGTAGCAATGTGCTCTAACAACGCCGCCTTTGTCATCACCCTCGCAGCAGTACATCCCCCCTAACCTTCCTTACATCCAACCCGCTAACACGCCCAGGAAATGTTCATCCAACATCTCGCCGAGGAGTCCAACACACAAGCAAAACTGGAGCGCAAACCCCGACGCAACATCCAGTACAAAGACGTCGGTATGTTTGAACCCCTTTATGCTCAGGAAGAATGCTAATTTGGCAGCAAACGCCGTCTCGACACACGACAACTTTGAGTTCCTGGAGGATGTGGTTCCCAAGACGGTGCCGTACAAGAAAGTCAGGGCGGCGGCGCTGGCGACGCAGGCCCGTCTAAAGGGGGATGGGAAGGGTGCTGACGAGAGAGTAGAGGCTGTTACGGCGGCCACGAATGGAAGTTTGATTGTGAATGGCGGGGGAGGGGGCGCGTTTACCGTGCCGTTGAGGATGGACGAGAGGCAGGAGGATCCGAATGATCAGTTGCAGATGGAGATGAGGCAGGCTACGGGGAGGGATGATGTCGGCATGACGGGTTAGGTACGTGCGTGGACTGGGAATCGCGATGTCGTGGCTTGGTTGATGGATGTGGATAATAGCTTTGGGGCACCAAAGGGTAGCACGTCTGGATGAAGAATATTATTTTCACGATTCATTTTATTCCCATATATCCCAATAATTCCACTACCGAAGAATTTGTCTCCATAATGTTACTCCTCCATGGCATCGGCGTGAATCCCAGCCGGCAATCGCCCCTCGTTCAACTCCTTTTCCAGCGCAATAATCTCCTGCAGACTTGTAGCCTTTCTAATCCTCTCCTGTAACCGCTTCTTCTCGTCGTCTGTAAGCTTTATCCTAGACAATTTGGAAGTCTGTGCGGCACCGTTGGAAGAAACATCAAACGCCTTGGACTTTTTGCCCATAATCTGCAAACTATTAGCTATTTCTCCCACAGGTAAAAGAAAATCATTCTCACCTCGGACGCAAGGGCCGTGGGCTCCTCTTCTGTTCCAAACAGCTCGCGGCCACGTTCTCTCTCCGCCTCCTTAACCTTGGTGTAATCCAGAAACCGGACCGTGGGACATCTCCAAAGAACCCAGTACCGATAGTGCTGAGCAAGTCAGTCAGCATTCTCCAGTCGACTGCCAGTATTCTTGACATACCTCCTTCTTCGTCACTGGATTATCCACCAAGACCAAATGCGTCAGCCTCCCAAACCCTTTCAGTGTATCCAAATCCGCCAACTCGGCCAGATTATTCGACGCCAGCACCAAATTCGTCAGGTTCGGCACAGAACTAGGTAAGCTGGCCTGAATGCTCGCGACTCGATTCCTAGCCAACAGAAGGGTCGTGATGCGCGGTGAGAGCGGAAAGTTGCCTAGGACTTGGATATCATTGTCTGTAAAGTCGATGGAATCATGTGGCTACTCTCATTAGCAATTCCCCCCGCATCTTCACGCTCCACAAAGCATCTCTCCAACGAGAAACGGGCAAAAAGTACTTACACCCGCCACACCAAGATTCTCAATCGCAGGGATTCTGTGTCCTGTGGTCGTCCATATTCGCATCAACTAGCTCTTCATGATCAAGGATTTTTCCTCTTTTACAAGCAAGAAAAAAGATGTAGCATCTGCTCTTTTCAAAACGCACCTCGGAGATCTAATTCGCGCTCTTTGAGCGGGTTGAGATAGGATAGGGAATCGTGGATGAGCTCGCTGGTGAGCCGCATCGCGAAGGATTGTGTGTTTTACCTCGATGTCGGTGGTTCGTGGGCCGTTTGAAGTGGTCTTGTGGGGGAAAGGTGACGTGGTACGCGCAGACGGCGTTCGTGGAGGGCGATTTCACGGGTGAGGTTGTCGAGGGATGGGATCGCAGTTCAAGATTGACGAGGCTGAGGTTGGCACGAGGCGGAGGGGAAATTTTGGTTTGGCTCGACTTTGTGCCCCACATGATTCCTTTCCGTTTTGGGAGCTCTTCGACTGCCCACTCGACACAGATTTGATGACTTTACGATTTGCGATTGTGAAGAGTTAACATACAAGTAACAACTTTGCATTAGCAATAATAGGTTCACGTTATATTGTTAGTAATAAAATATTACCAGATTATTTCAAGATAACTAGCCCAATCTGCTGCTACTACTACCCCGACTAAGACTGCCCCCATCATGTGAATTAGTTTAGTCAGGCCGACGAATTCTTCCCATTCCTCTCTTCCTTCATCAGCTTCCTCCAAGCATTTCATGCTTCCCTCCAATGACCTCGGAACCCTGCCGGGGGCCGCCTGCGGCGAGCTTCGACCTGCGGCCACATGCAAGTTTTCTGTTCAACAAGCTCCTAACCTCTTTGCCTCAGGAGGTGCCATCACCTTAGATCAACGACATCACAAGTTGCAATTGCGAAAATTCGCAAATTTACAACTTTACAATAGCGATTGTGATTTCCAATATAACTCATCAGTAATAGAATTATACAATATTGTCAAAGGTTGACTGTCTAGTCTACCATCTACCTGTATCCTACTACATTTCTGACTGGGAATGCCATCTCATCAGGTTGACAACTTTACGAGTTGCAATTACGAAAATGCATGTAATTTTCAAGTTTACAGTAGCGATTATAACTTCCAATACAGCTCATAAGGAACAATTATTTACTATCATCTCATGATTGACTGTCTTGTCTATCTCTGCCTCTCCCTCTACCCCGATCAAATCCACCACTGTGAGATGCCATCTTATCAAGTTAACAACCTTACAGTTTGCAATTACAAGTCGCACAGGTTTCAACTTACAATAGCAATTATGATTTCCAATACATCTCATCAGTAACAACTACACTATTGTGTCAAAGTTGACTGTCTTGTCTACCTTACTTCTACCTGTACCCTACTAATTAACGACCGTTATGTATGAGATGCCATCCTATAGGTTGACGACCTTACAAGTTACAATTACAGGTCACACAGGCTTAAACTCTAAAATAACAATTAATATTTCACGATATAACCCCTAGTAATACAATATATACTATCATTCAAGTATAACCGTCTAATCTACCTCTACCCTCTAAATTAACGACTAGAAATGTCATCTCAGGTAACAGCTAACAACTCTACCTTCGCAAAGAGTCACATAAATTTCGACTTTAAAACAACAATCAAAATCTCACGATACACCCCAGTAATATAATGATTTCTATCATCTCAAGCATAACCATCTACTCTGCCTCTACTGAAACACAAACACAACCCCCGACCTATCCACACTCACACTCATCGTATACGGATACTCCAACAACACCACATCCAAAACCGCATCCAGATGCGACTGCAACAACTGCTGCTGCTGCAAAGAGATGACAGTCGACCTCGGCGGCCGTCCACTACCCTTCCTCTTATCCCCCGTCGCATTCCCCTGTCTATGCGCCTTCTCTATATTCAATGCGACGCCCGTGGTAGGATGCGTCACCGTAAACGTCGGCTGTGGCTCATCAGACGGTAGGCCACTGTAGATGCAGGAGTTCTCGATGCGCGAGATATCCCAGAACCGAAGCTTCTTGTCCGATCCGCCTGTGACGATAAAGGCGTGTCTCACATCACGAGAGTCTTCAGCGGCTCCTGTGGCGGCAATCATGGCTCGTACGCCGCGATCGGCATTGGTTACTTCGCTGTTTTCGAGGTTTGTTGCGAACCGGCCTAGCATTCCCTCTGGTTTGTCTTCGTCGACGTCCCAGGCGCTGTAGCCCTTGGGCCCGTCTTTGTTGCCGCTGGTTCGGTAAATCTCCCTGCAGACTGTCTTTTCTAAATCCCATACCGTCACTTCACCCTGGCCGGTGCCTCCGGATATGCAGACCCATTTGCCGCGGCCTTTGGTGGGATGGATGCAGATTCGATAGATTGATCCTTTGCCCGGTACACCCCAGCCGCGTAGTCGCATCTTGAAACGCAGGTCCCAGAGGTCGACTACACCATGCGACGTGCCCACGCAGAGCCAGTTGCGTTTGCGATCCACGCAGAAGCAGGTTGGTGTCCCGTGGTGGACAGGATTCTCCAGAGCATACAAAATCGTCATGGTTCTCAGATCAATTCCGACAATGCTGGATCGATTTGTCGCCAGGACCAATACCGAGCTGGATTCCTGCCTGAAGTGCTCGCACCAGACGGCAAACTCCCCTTCAGGTAATTGGTATTCTCGCACAACTCGCAGCTTGCCATATCTAATGATGCCACTTGCGGATACTGTGTCGACCTTGACCACGTGCACGCTTCCGTCGCTGGCACAGCTAACGAAGCAATGTGAATTTTCCACAAAACACATTGCTAGTACATGGGCGCCATCTGCGTGCTTGTGGGTTTGCCTAGACCGGTGTGTGATGTTCCTCTCTAGTCTTGCCGTGTCCCATACCCGAACGCAGCCGTCGTTGCCTCCTGTGATAAAGAAGACATGGTCGGGAGATGCAACGATTCTGTTGATGGGGCCCTTGTGCTCGCCAAACGTGGCAATCAAATGGCCCTCTGGTCTCCAGTGGTTGTCTCCGGGTTGGACGCTGACGGCCCTCGCTTTGGTTCTAGCAATAGGCTGGACCATAGGTCCAAACTCCAATACATCTCGAGGGAAGTTATCAATGTACATTTGATCCAGCATTCGTTGAATGTTGGGATCAGTGCCTTCATACGTGTGCCTAACTTGTCGTGGAGCTGGTTTGACACCTTCACCTTCACGATCTCTTGTTGGCGTTGGGGACGTTGGTGAGCCAACGCCTTGGGCAAATGGGCCCTCGACCTGTCCAAAAGCGTTGGCGTCACTTGTACCAGTCTCCGCGGAAGACTTGTTCCCATCTCTCCTGTCGAGGAGGCTCAAGGCGCTCGACTGATGACGCATTGCCCTTCTTGACGAATATGGCCCATCCTTAATGGATACATCGTCATCTCCAGCCCCCGGCGCCCTGCTGTCGGACGATTCCCGGCGAGAGTGCCTTGAACTAGCTCGTGTGCTTCCCTCCGGTGATAAGAGTCGGTTTGTCGACGACCGGCGAGGGCCAACGCCCTGCACACGGTTGAGATGGGTGTTCAACGCCGCCGCGTTTCTCCTCTTGCTGATGGTGTCATCAATCGTCATGGACGCATCTAGCAGGGCGTCTGCAATGGTATACGGCCCGGCAGGCGTGTCAAGATCTGGGGTGATGCTCGGGTCACGAAGTGGTGCATCATTGAAGAATACGGTTTGCGGTGTAACTCCCAATTCCTTCAACGACACAAGACCAGTGTGCACACTTGGTTCTCCTGTGGAATCGCGAGTCTTGGTCTTGCTCAGCCGCCATATGAATTCCCGGAGGGCCAACAGCTTAGGTTCGTCATCAGGCTTAAGCCCAAGATTCCTCAGCTTGGACAGCCATTGCTCGTCTTCTTCGTTGCGCACAATCTTGCTCATAGAATTCGTGTTCAAGTCCTTTGAAGATCTTGTACTTGATGACCCAAATGCCAGGGATCGCATCTTTTGCAGCGGTTTCCAGAAAGCACCTCGTTCGGATTGCATGGCCCAAGTAATCGCCTGCTCAAACACAGCTCTGGTAAGAGGTTTCTTGAGGGAGTCCAAGATGCTCAATTCATCAAGTTCAACCATGGTATCGATTTTGAGGTACGGGATAACAAGGGGCAGTAGGATGCATCGTACGTCGGCCATATTGAGGAACTTGGCAGACTGAGACAGAAACTCAGCAGCAGCTTCCCTAATCCAAATATTGGGGTGCATCGTGAATCGCCCGATGAGGTCCACGAGTTCCCAGATCTTGGGCCGTGACAATAAACCAAGACCGGCGAGCTGCGCAAGGGAGTGTAACGCCGCTTGCACGACAAACTCCTCGGTGTCAGCTAACGCTTGCACCATCAGCGGTAGCATGAATTCTTCCAGGCTTGTGCTACCAATAAAGGCAGCTATTCCAACAATGGTATCAAAAAAGGCGCATTTAAGTGTCCAGTCGCGGTCATTTAGATATGTGTTGAGATGAGTGAGCAATATATCATTAGAATGTTCTTGGAAAAACATGCATAATTCTGGAACGGACGCCAAAAATGCCCTTCGTACATGGACATTGGGATCTTCAACAAGTTGTTTAGTGTGACTCTCCAGAATTTCGAAAAGCTCGCGTCCGGCATTATCAAACACGCTTTCAAAGTTGGCCTCTGCCTCCGCGCCAGGTTCAATTTCAGGGTCAGTCATGGGCAAGGATCCGTCTGCCCTTAAACTGGATGCAATTTCAAGGAAGCGTTGGGCTGTAGAGGCAAGACTTCCTATGCAGGATGCGTAAGTAGCTCTAACCAGCGAGCTAGCGACTCGTGATCGTAATCCCAGCGCAATCTCTAGACGTGGGAGCACATACTCAACCAGTACGTGAGAATTAATGGGTGTGGGCATTCGCACAAGTTGTAGGAGTTGAGTGATTGTTCGAATGGCGGCGACAATGACGATATCCGTTTCCTCCTTCTTAAGCAGAGTCATGAGATAGGGCAAAACTCGATCTAGCTTTGCTTCGTCCGTCAGCCGCTCGGCAAATGCCAAAAGAACATCACAGGCTCGGACTCTCGAAGATGCTCGCGCCGTGGTTCTCATCGATGAAACAATGAGTGTTAAGAAAATCAACGTCCCGTCATCTTCTGGCGGCTCCAGATCTGCTGATACTGTGTGCTCATGATTCGGGATGCTTAACCGGACTGGGAAGTGCCCCAGACCAAGTCGAGACGGGTATGTGGTAGCTTTTGATACTCGCTTTTCTGATTGGTATCCCAAGAAGTACGAAATCTTGTCAAAGTCATAAAAGACACGATCTATCCTGTCGTCGGACTCACCCATGTTCTTCTGGCTCCCAGACATGGGATTATTCCCTGATGATGGGTCGGTAATGAGCTCCATATATTGGTGTAGGAAATTGTAAAAGTAGGTAGGGAACACCTTGCCCTTCCAAAATTCCAGATACTGCTCAGCAGAGTAACGCTTCTCTGGGTCAATCTGGATCATGTGGGCAATCATATCTCGTACATCCTTGTCTGAGATGACACTCAGATGGGTAATTACGGGGTCATACTCCCCACGTCGATACTTATACAGCTGGGCAAGGCTGAAGATTTCCGATTCAAGAAACATTTGGGCGATTACGCAACCCGCACTGAAGATGTCCATGGCCCATGTCATCTTGGACTTTGGAAGGGGCGCATCACCAGTGGCGTAGAAACGCTCCGGTGCGATATAACATGTTCGTCTGCCAGATGTGTCGAAAAAGTAAGAAAAGTCGCCAGGGTTGTCATCGGGCAAATGCACGGGTTTGTAGGCGGATGAGAAGTCTGTCAGATACAGCCAGTTCCAAGACGTAACCAGCACATTCTGCGCCTTGATATCGCCGTGATAAATATCCCGCGCGTGGCAGTCTCGCAGCGCACAGAGCAACTGAAATGCCAGCCACTTCTTTTCTATGTCTTCCAAAAACGGACGTGTACTTAGGCGATCGTAAAGCGAGCTATACTGGAACTGGCGCACCAGGTATCCGTTCGTTTCGGTTTCGATGATGCGCTGGAAACCAAGGGCATTAGGTACATCGGCCAGAGCTTTCCGCTCCTCTGATGATAATGTGTTAGCGTTGACGTTGGTATGCGTGCGTGCCACACGAGCTGTACAAAAAGGCACAAAAAGGCCCAGGTTCACGCACTGATTATCTTCTTCTTATACTGGTCGAGATTCACTTCGGCGTATGGCTTAACCAGAACTTTAACCAGGACGACTCCATGCTCATGGCGTCCACGAATAGTCTTCATGAACCTCGCATTGCCGATGCTGCGCTCGTATTGTACATCTCGCAACTGTGCGGCGTCGATACCAGCAGAGCCAGCAGACGGCGTTGCTAACGAGAAGCCTTGGCCCATGGTGGCAGCCTATCTTGGTCGTGGTCGTCAGTCTTTCGCCGTTGACACAATGAATGATCCGCAGGCCAGGCTATCGTCGCAGCACGGGGAGACTCGTCGTCATTTTGCGGAGCGTGCGTGCGCGGTGTCCGCTGGGAATGGTTGGATGTATGGAGCTATTCGTGGATGAGCTGGTGGAATGAGTGTTCCTTGGATACCCAGGTAGATGAAAGCGCAATGTTGATGACGTCGGAAAAGGAAGCGCTGGTCGGGGAGCGGCGGTGTAGCAGATTTAATGCCAGGTCCAGAGGTGAACATGCAGCTTTGCTTGGTAGACCTGCAAGGTACAGAGGATGACGATGTTTAAGTCATTTCATTTGAGGCTGGTCTGGTCAATGTCATGTGTGGATGACTGACTGTGGGGAGCTAGGCGCAGACGCGCCCACATCAGCTCCCGCCGCCTCATGCGGACATCAATTGATCATGTGGGGCGCAACATTGAATGGTACTTAATAATAAGTATCAAGCCAACTTGGAAGCAAGACACAGACGGACTACCTTTTGCCCAGTCCAAGATAAACAGGTTCAAGCTATTATATAAGTAGCCGGGTCCATTCTAACTTTGCTAAATGCTATAGCTAGGCACATATTTGGGCTAGATCCCTTACCGCTTACGACCCTTTCGACTCTTAAGTTGATTGTAGAGACTCATCTAATACACTTGGGTTCTCTCGTTTCGTATCAAAAGTTAGGTCAACTAATACATGACGACAATATGCTAGTTATACAGTGGTCCATAGCGATTTTTGAGTCGTCCATCCGAAGCCACGTGCCCAACCACTCAGCTCACACCAGACTGATGCACACTAAATTTCGTGTTCCCAGACCAGCTTACAACATCACGTCAGACCGACCCATGATAGATGCAAATCTCAACAAGGTTCCACGTTTCATTCGGTTGGGTATCCACTAGACATGCTATATATGCAAATCCAAACCAAGTTGCCGCAAAATAATTTCAGTCCATTACCCAAGCTTCCGTATGTGCAAGTCAAGTCAATTTCCTACATCCAGAACCGAATCATGTACCATGAAGACCAGGTATAATACTCCAAAATATGCAAAGTGTCGTAAATAATCGTTGATGATGCCATATAAGGCTACTTTCCGTGCCTTGTTTTGTCTCCTTTCCTTGCAGTTGAAACGTTCGGGTTGTTTCCGTCGGCCATGACAGAGACCTTCGCCAAACAATGCATATCGCTTTCCATTGCCAAGAGTCGAGTCGGCAATCAATGCTGCACCGTCCCCATTTCTCACTGGCCGTTGTTTCAAACAGGTCGACTACGCATCAATCTCGTAGATCGATACTGCAGCACTGGCAGCGTGTCCATGTCCTCTTCTTCCAAGTTGGTATCTACCTCAAGTGCGACTGCTGAGAGGGATGTGGCATCCTTTGCGGGAGAAATCTCCAACGTCAAGCGTCTGTCCTCCAACTTTATATCGTCCTTGTATTCGGCCGCCATGTCTCGTCTCACACTTATGGGGCGATGCATACGTGCCTTGCCCATGTCTCCTGTCTCTTTGGCAAGCTCGGGATCCTCCCGTTCCACTCGATCCATCTCTTGTCTTGCCGATGCCAACACCTCGATCAGCCGCGATTGGATTTTTGCAATCTCGTCATAGCAGTCAGCGTCCCTGAGAAACTGATGTGCCCCATGCTCACATGTGCTTTGCACAACTTCTAAACTCTTGTCTAGGGAGTCGTATACATCAGAGGGCTGTTCAGAGCCTGTCGCACGACCTGGCTCTGCAGATGTTTGGTCAGCTGACATGGGACCATTTCGGCGGGTGCTCATATATCGTAATGATGGGATAGCGTCCATGGCGAACCTCTCGTCGCTCGTGCGTTTTGCGTCATTCGCAATTTCCAATTCCGCCATGCGCTTGATCTGCGCTACCTTGGCTGCCATTTTTGCCTTGCGCATCAAGTTCCTGCTTGACGAGATAAATCGAACCAATTCATCGAAAAACCCTTGGACGTAGCTATCGTAGTACACAATAATCATGCTGCGAGTTCGATAGGTGGGTGGAGCGCCCTCTGCGGATACGACTGAGGACGACTTGCGTTTCTTCTTCGCTTGTGCCAACGCTCTAGTGTGAGCGGCAACAGCTTCGCGAGCCTGCCTATGCAGAGCTGCTCTGTTTTCGCTACCAGGGCTTGGTGGCGAAGCCGGCGTCGCCTTGGCTTCCCCAGATGGCGTCGATGGTGTTCGGGGAGGCTGTCCCTTCCGCGGACTTCGACTTGAGACCAGGGCTACTTCCGACTCGGGATGCATGGGCCCGTCATCCTTGGGTTTCAGCGATTCTGCTGAGCCTTTGTTGCGGAGGGATCGGGGCGAGGTGATTGATGTGGCATCAGTTCTGGAAATAGCACCGAGCTCTGCTTGACGTCGTTCAATCTGGCCATTTAAGTCATCCAGGCGCCTTTGCCAGTCGGGTATATTGTTGGCCAGGTTTCTGAGTGCGTCCATGGCCATTTTGTAGGCGTCCGTTTCCCGCGTGGGGACCGTTGTAAATGGAATGGTTGTGAGGCAGCGTTAGGCGTGAAGGGCCTAACGCGCCTGTCTGATAATGGAAAATCTCAAGTGAAGGGGTTGGGTGGTTGGGTGAAGCTATTCGGTGCAGGAGCTGCGCAATGCCCTGGCCCCAGCCCCAATGGGAGAGACCGCTTTGCGGATGATATGGAGGACCGTATCGTTCGTTCGTTCGTTTTGCGTGCGACGGACAAGAGACGGAAGGACGGACTTGTCCTTGTGTGGCTCGGGGTGCTGAGCGGGATGCTTGCTTGGAGCCAGTTGCGAAGATTCGGCGTCTTGAAATGTAGAAGAGAAAATATCAGTCGTTTCGCCTTTGAGCTTTCTCAGGGAGCACCATAACCAAGAGTCATTGGGCAAATCGAAGCACAGCAGAGTAGGAAAGCCGACCTCTGTCTGTTGGATGGCGATGGCGAGGGGGAGAGAGAATGCAAATGGCACGGTTGTCTTAGGTGTTGGGTATGGGTTTTGGTTTCTTTTTGGGGGATCTGGCTCACACTTGGGCCATTGGCTCGCTCAAACTGACTGGGCGGCCCGTGATGGGTCAGACGCAGGTTGGAGCTCGAAAGAGGAGCCCGGATGACGGGTGAAACAGTCCCATTTGGCAGCAGAGGGGGTTCTAGGCCGGCAACGACCAAGCTTGACGTCGTTGGTGGCTCCTTGTTAGTGTCCCCCAGACTCACCACCCTGTCCGTGGTTGGTCTTTTGAACGCCGTGCTTCCCGCCACAGCGTGACGATTGGGTAATTGCCAAAGCTTCCTGTTGGCGTGTCTGAAGCAACGAGAACTTTACAGCACTTTGACATCGGCAAGAAACTGATTGGTGCGCGGCCTCCAGTTTTCCATTCGCCGGCATGAGACAGTCAATGGACGGAACAGAACTTGAAAGCTTTGGCCAAATTTGGAGAAGCTTGTGTCTGCCGCCATGATGAGCCTTTCCGAGAGACAAATGTGAAAGGTCGACGCCATTCACCGCAGATTGCATCTGAGTACCTAGGTATGTGTCACAACTTATTACGGGGCATGTGTGATGGTCGCTAGGTCTGTTGGCTGTGTGGGTTTTGATCTGAAATAACATTCAGCTGTTTCTTCCTGTGGGAGACGTGGACCTACATACAACAAAGCAATATGATGGCTGACCACGCACTATTCGTACCGGAACACAACCCTGACAGCATTGCTGAAACAGGCATTGATTGGGCCAAAGTCGTCGGGATCCCGCGGCGGGATGGCTGCGAAGTCTTCCATATCGGCCAACTTTTGCCCATAGTACTCCGTAGCAAGGGCATTTCATACGTGATGGTACTGGTGATGAGCCGGGTAGATGCAGGTGGAGCCAGCAGACACTTATGCAGCTGGTGCATCGCGCAGTGCATTACGGAGTAAGGCTCACCCATAATACAGAGCAGAAACGCTTTTGTGGTGTAGGAGGCTTGCAAGGGTTTTCCACGATCAACTGGATCAACTGAATTGCATGGTAGTCTGCGCGGACACAAGGCGAGAAAACGGCTTCTCATGCGCGTTGTCAAGTTGCAAATGTGGGATTCTCGTTGAAGAGACCAAGTTGGGAAACCACAATCCGTACCTTCCCAGCTGAAGGTGGGTGTTCCGAGTTCTGCGCTGGCAAGGGCAGCTCCTTCTCTCCCAACGAGTCGCAGATGCAGGACTGGAGGTCAAGTCGCAAGTCGCATGTCCTTCAGGAAGGTCACAAAAAGTCTGGTCTGACCTGGTCAATACGCAAAGTGCTCCTTCCGTTACCATCCAACAGCACTTCATGCAAGTAGACTTGACTGCACAACATGAAACCCGTTTGCCAAGTCGCGCTCTCGTAATACCATCATGGACATGCCTTCAAGACTCGTCGTATCGACGCATCCATCACCGTACTCAGCCAACCCCGGAACTCGAAAGACCCGTTTGCCATTTCTTTTGGCCCCGGCCGATCTAGCTACTTCTTCTAGTGCCCTTGATTGTTGCCATTTGGCCAACCATGCTAAAAGCCGGGCCGGTCCTCAGCGTAATGTTGAGTTTGCGGAAATAGCATGGTCCACCAGACCGTTGCAGATGCTCCTTGGTGACTTGGAATAACCAGCTTGAGGAATCCGCAAACTGTCTCAACTCTACGATGAGAGCCCACAATGACCCCAACAGCAACCAAGTTCCGCACACGAAATGGCCTTCCTGGAACAGCTGCAGAGGATTCTATGCAACTCCCGTCCACGAGAATGATCTAGTGAACCAACAATTCATTTATGATATATTCTACAATCAGTGCCATGAACCATCTCATTGTTGCGGAGATGTAACATCGGCGCAAAATGACCAGCTTTGCTTGAACCTTCGCCTACAGCCGGCTATTCAATGTTGTCATTCGGGCAATGGGTATTCCTATGGTTTTACCGCAATTTGGCTTGTCCCGCCTTCAATGGCCCAACGTTCGCGCTTCGGAACGGTCCCAATCGTCCGCCCGGTATGCCCAGTTTGGCCTCGTCACACGAAATCCTGCGGGTTTCATCACATCAACCGAGCCAACTGCTCGACTTATGATAAGGGACTCTTCATGCCGAGGCGGCTTGCAGGAAACAATGGGAATAACATCGGCGACCAACAGAGCTGGTTGCTTCGTAACTATTGACTGTCACAGTTAAGAAACGATGATACTGTTGACCACCAGCCAGACAGGCAGACCCCTCAAGTCTGATGTGGTGCCAAAACGGGCAAAACCTAGCGCAAGATCCCCGCCAACGCATGTTGTGCAAGCTGCATCCGCTGAATGATAGAAGGCAAGCTGTCTGGAGTCTAAGCCAGTGGCCCCGACCAGGCTGGAGTCAAATGCGGCTCATGAGCACGTCAGCGAGCGCAAATCTAGCAGGTAGCTTCAATTTGATTACTTGGCCATGACATCGGCAAGAGGAGCTGGAAGGTTTACTCTTACATGCGTTACAATTCCCTATTATACATGGTAACTCGAATTTGCGCAGGTCATGGTGGTCTTTGACCCATTGGAAACTTACAACCACTTTTTATGGTTACGATGTTGGCCCATTCGACTGCTACAAATTTCGAATACAGGGATCTCATACCTCGGCGGGGGCAAAGGCTAGGGTGTCTGGTCGTCTTTACGAAGGGACTGACTGGGTGCCATGGTCCGGAGCGCATGCTCACCAGCAACCTAGCAAGATTTATCCACCTTCCCTCACCAGCCAACAGTAATCTTCATCCTTGGCCAAGATGTTCTGAGGTAGAGATGCCTTCTTCGTAAGCAATTTTCCAACAGCAGGCCTATTACAATGCAGCTCCTAGCGCATCGAGACGTGCATGTGGGAGTTGAGTTCTTTCTCTTGTTCTGGTCACAAATCATGCTAAGCCGTCAGTGGGTCCAAAGTAGTGGTAACATTTCGGGGCATGTCCTCATAAGAGCATTATCTCAGACATTCATCACTCTCACACCGTCTTGGTGACCATATTTCTCATTTCCCGTTAACACAACAGAAAACGATGAAGTATGAGTCGGAGGTGCTACAAATTTGGCCAGGTGCAACGTTCGATCCCTTGTGCGCATGACACCTATGCACGAAAGCTTGTTTCGGGTGTGTTAACCTGAATGCTATGACAAGGATTCACGGCTCGATTGCTGACCAAAACCGAGTTGGCCGATGGGGGAGGCTCTCTTTGATGGAGCAGCCCTGCCGGTGTGTCAGACGAAACGAGCATCGCACAATTCTTGTTCGGCCGGCAGACAGGAGCAGCACACAACCATTTGTGTCGATTGGCAACCCTGCTTAGCAAGAGGGAACGTAATCCCGGTTGAGATCCAGGTGCGTGCTTGGAACGGATTACAAGGCCAGAGTTTTCTTACCACAGAGGACGTATTGCTCTTTTATTCGGCACATCCAGCTGTCTTATGTGATGAATGGGCTTCGCCCCAGCTTCCAACACATGGCATGCCTGCCATCTCATCCCGAATTAGTGGGGGCCAAGCCTGGATCTCCGCGCGGATCGTCAATTCTGTTACCCGTCTGGCCCCATGGGCCGTGACGGTCTTGGTGGACAATTTGTTTCCATCGGCGTATCTTCCCAATCTCAATGGCCGGAGCATGTCCGACGGAAGCTGCTCTGGAGGCCAATGGGTGTCTTCCAACCGGTGGTGTCCCCAACCACTTGTCTTCATCTGACACTCGGTCAGCATTACCCCAAACGTCAAAATCACATCACTGTCCCATGCTCCATTGCACGTGAAGCATCAATCTGCAATCAGACACAAACGAAATTGCCTCACCGCTACGTTCCCTGATAGCATGGTACCACAATATTTGGCCGAAGACTGTGCGGGTTTCCTAGGCCGTGTATATGGCGTAAACAAGTAGAGAACCAACACCTCAACGTCTCAAATTCCAATCCTTCTCGAACAATTCCATGGGCAATTTTGGGCCGCTGAAGATATGCGCTAGCATCGCTTATTCTCACACGAAGAATTCGTAGTTACACTAGAAACTTACAGCGCGTATCGAGTTTGCAGTCAGTCCGTAAATGAGGTGGCCACGCTAAGACACGCTGCCGTCGCAACTTGTCGTTTCAGGTGATATCAATGCAAGCTGCATGTTTCCATTCTCGCACCTGTCACTGACAAATGAAAAAATGCCAACCAGGTGTTTCTGTTTTATGAACCGCTGGTTCCAGAGGGTATAATTCTCCATGACAACACCAGTTGACCTGAAATGCTGTGGGCATGATAGCATTAGCAAAGCATGCCGGTCCTGCACACTTGGAAATTCCCATCTGTTCCAAGTCTGTTAGTACATCAATCAACGAGAGCAGCCAAATATTCCATATACAGTCGCGGTTTCGCTTGAATTCTCCTGTTCCAGCCTGGGCTTAAACGAGTGAGGACTTGTGTTATCCTCAAGGGGAGCTCGCTTGTGAATGTCTCAGATGCCAAACTTCCAATAAGATCTCATCTTGCATCACAGTCTCATAGCTGCATGTTTGAGATGGTTTGTAAGACCTGCAAGATTTGACAATGCAGTAGGCTGTTTTGGTTGGTTTTGGTTTCGCAGAAAAATTTGTTAGCGATGAAATAACTATAGGGTAGGCTGCCACTTCGACAGATGAAACCAAATAGCTGTTCGAGGATGGTGTGGTACAGTGTAGGTGTAATGGGCCAGATGATATCGCGAATTGACGGCAAGAGTCCTAATATTTAAGGACATTGGTAACTCTTAGGTAGCAAACCGAAGACATTTGGTAGCTTGAATCATTCTCATCTAGTATAATACCCAGTTGCTGTAAAACCCAAGCATATAGTTTGAACTTCAGAATGCCTGGAAACTGCCTTCGACTCAGCAGTTCACAAGTTCCACAAGCATAGTATACAGAATATCTTACCACTAACCCAATATCAAAATCCAGATCACACCACTGTTCATAATAGTTCTCATCCAACTCCTCCACCTAATCCAGCAACACGTCAACCACATCCACGACCAATACCATCCCTCAACATACCTCACAAGCACAACCAGAACAAGCCATCATGGCCAAAGCTCCCGCTCCTTCCACTCCCTCCCCTCCAACCTATAATCCCAGCGTCTCCCCCTCTCTGGATCCGTCAAATCAACCCTATCCACCTCCTCCGGCACAATCACCAAAACCCTAAAATTCTCCCTCGCAACCCCATCCTCCAAATCTTCCACAGTCTGTCCCAGCCCCAATCCCCCCCCGGGACTTTGTGAGATTGGTGTTCCCGGCGGAGGATTCCGAAATGTTCCCCTCATAAAGGGACTCAAGTTCCCAAATTGTGCAGTTAATTCGCGGCTCCAACTCCAGGAACTCACATCCCCTCGCCGTCTCATATACGGCGTGAGGAAATCTCGCGTGGATATCCCCTGGGGAGCATCGATATCAGGACCAATCATGCAGACGCGGCCGCGGATGCGCCATTGGGTCATGGAGTCGGGGATCCAGAATACTGCTTCTACGGGGCCGCCGACGGAGGATTGCTCGGCTGTTGGAAATAACTCGGTGACTTTGTGCATGCGTGCGTCGGTGGTGATGGTTGGGAGGTCGGTTTCGTAGGCTGGGGGGTTGAGAGGAGCTGGGTTTTTGGGGTTGGGCGTTAGGGAGGCCCATGTGCCTCTGTATATTACTGTGCGGGCTCGGGGGACGAGTTGAGGTGCTGAGGCTGTTGATATGTTGTGTAGGGAGCTGAGTGTGAATGCTGGCTGTTTGAGTTGTTCGATCTGTGAGAGAAATGCGTCTCGCCATGGGGCGGCGGGCACGGTGGTTTGGCTGGCCATGTTGCGCTGTAGTTGGTGACCGAGGCGTTGAAGTCTTCCTATTGCTGGTGTCATGAAGGACTCGTTGAGGTGAATTAGGTCCATTGAGCTGGCTGACGTTGGGAGTTGTCCATCTGTAGGATCAGGAACGGTAGGCTCGGTGCATATGTGGTTAGCTGACATGGAGCTTTGCCAACCCCACAGCTGCTAGCTTGACCTCGGATGATGATTCATTATGTCCACGGATCAGTGGACTTGTGTTGTGGGTTGTAAAGGCATGCCAAATCAGAAGAGCGCAGGAAAATTTGATGCGCTCCTATCCAAGGGACGACTTTGATTCATTCCATCTCATTTTGCCGCCAGGATTTGATGTTCTGTCGGGAATACGGAGTAACTCGACGTGAAATGCGAGTGAAAGCCCTCATGAAGATAACGACCAGGGTTACCCTAGGCTTGGAAAAAAACTAGCCTCGTCGCACATTTGTCCAAGACAGGCAATGCCAAGACAATGGAAACCAGAGAACCTGGCTGATTGGCAAACAATCTCACATTTCTCAACCCGAGTTGCCGTTGCAAATTAAGCATAAACTCGGATGTTTCCTTGACGAGAAAACGAATGCCGTCCCCCCGCAGTTTGCGTGAGGCCGCCCATTTTGCCAAGACGAAAATGGCCCCCAGAGCCAACAGCTTCAAACTTCGCTCTACTTTATCTTTATTTGGAAATAAAACGGAAGATTAGTCGTGGTCTGGTGGAAAAAGCCGCAAACCCCATCCAACCTACCTAGGTAAGAATCACACAAATTCGTTTAGCCAGGCCCCGGCCCCCCGTACGATGCCAGACGGGGCTTGTCCGAGTCAGCCATGCACAATCCCACTGCTGAATGAAGCCAACCGCCAATCTGCTGCTCTGCACTCCGTAATTGTCGGTCCATGCTGTACTGAGCAACGCCACAATCAAAATGGACCGAGAGAAATTTCCTGCCTTCTTGTTGCAGCCATCTTGGCTAGGGGGCTTCGGTGGGCTGGAAGGAGACCTGCCATGTGGTAATGCGGCGTCACGAGTTGCGCCTAGTCTGTGCCAAGATTTTTTAAAGTTCTTAGGGCTCGACCGGCTATCGCTACTAGAATGGTGACATCTAGTGTGGAATCGGGTAAGCAGATCCCCGGCATGAGAAGTGGAAATTTAGCGCCTGGTGCGTTTCACTGACGCAGCGACTGGGGATACCACGGCGATATTGGAACGAGATTGGCCGTCAGCCAAGAAGACAACTGTCCATCTTTGCATCGTTCTGCGAGCAACGACTCAAGCGTTCGGCACTAGTAAGCCGTGAGGGAGCAAGGATTCGCGCACGACCGGTGCCATCTTTTGTTGCTTCGCCTCGTTTTTTTAATAGCCATCTGCTGTGTTTTTGATTGAGGTGCATGATGCCGCCAATTGCGGCTGGCCGTAATAAATAATGCGCGCCCGGAAAAGAAAACGGGGAGGAGAACACATACAATAACCACGGCGCCGTACTTTATGGGAAAACGGGGGCACATGCAACAAACAGACCGCCATTATGGCAACATACCAGACAGAAAGCAAGCCATGGAGCTAAATTTGCCCGCTATCGTAGTAATATGCGACAAAAACGTACCGTGTTCGGGTGCGCCACATTGTCACTAGAGAGACATATTGCCATGTTTTGGGGCGAGATTCTCTGCAAATCGCTCGTCAAGATGACACGTTGGTGGTGGACTAATTTCGTTCCTCCCATCAAGTAAACACCACCTTGTCAGGTCAGGCTAAATCATGGCCGGATGGATGATAGGCCTCGGCCAGGGTCACGATAGCCATCGCGTGCTGGAAGGGTAAGGAACAAAAAAAAAACGAGAAACGAATGGGGCCTCGGTCGAACTCGACAGGGTGCTCTGCACGGTAATAGGCTTCTAGCAGGACCGTCAAATAGGAAGCGTCGTGATATAGGGACCTAGTTTTGAATAGCTCGATCGCCTGAGCTGGGGTGTGTGTGAGCGCCAAGCTGAAGGTGGTGGCTCGCTAGAGAAAATAAAGTCAGCGGAAATCTCCGGCATTCTCGTCATTAGTGATACGGCGCCAGGCTTGGGATGCATGCTGCTACTGCAAAGACATATTTCGTATCCGGTGCCGTTGCTGTCTGGTGCGTGCAGCTCTCTGAAGGAGCATCAGAGAGGCGTAACAAGGGGAGTAGGGTGAGTCCAAGAGTCTGCACCATGTGTTGTTGTCCACAGCAATGGACGATTATGCTTCATGTGAGTGTATGAAGGGATGATGGATGGTATCAGACAGAATCGCTGTGATGTATCGACAACGATTCCCAAAGGTTAAATTAAAGGCCGTTGGTCGGTAGGTCCACATATAGAGGAATGGCTGTATGCAGATGGCCATGGCTTCAGATTTCAAGTCGGAGTTGACTCCTAGCTGACATTGATACGCACGGGGGCTGGCAAGATTGAATACCTATGGTCTTGCTGTGGATTGATTTGCTTTTGATTGCTGTATGGCTGGGGGTGTGTGGATGGCCGGCCGTGGACAAGGAGAGGACAGGACAGGACAGGACAAGACGTGACAGGAGGAGACGAGGAGCACAGGAGGGGGACTGGAGATGACTGGAGAGGATGGATGGATGGATTCGATGCACTTGAATCCGCGCCTGTGTCCGGTTGCCGACGTTCCAGGCCCAGCCAGTTGGGCAGGTGCGGGGGCCTGGACCAAGTTTGACACTTTCCACATTTTTGCCCAGAATCAAAGACATGGAAGGAACAACCACGGCTCAGCCCAGCTAACTAATTGGCGCGAACTGCTCGAGCCTGGCCCAGCCCAGCCATTGAGGAAGGGAGACGGGCAAGACGGGGGTCACTTGCCTTGACGACTGTTTTTGGAGTCTGGGTCTGGACAGCTCTTCGATTGTCATCAGGACCGGGCAATTGGCTGTGTCTTATTCCCATTCATTCATTCACTTACTCATTCATTCATTCTCCTCTCTCCTAAGTCATATTTGTGTCCGATCTGGTTCGGTCCGGTTTTGCAATTCCCTTTTCATTCCCCGTTCCCCTCCCCGTTTATTCCCTGCGACCGAGACGTCGAACCAGACTGGACCAGACCACAAAGCACCAGGCCAGACCAGCACAGCCAGACCAGCACCATCAGACAAGCCAGTCCTGAGCTTTATTCCCGGCACCTCTCCCACTGTCTGGTTGGACCTGACTGGACTGGACCAGACTTGGATCACACCGCACCCCGAACAAAGCTCTCAGCGCGCACCGCATAGCAGTCACCAATTTTACCAGACTCTACATCATTTTGAGCTTCCCGAGCACCTCGTCGTCTAATGGATATATCGCGGCTGCAACACGGCCTGCACCGCTCTCCCATTGCGCATGGAAGAGATCCGGCTGCGCCGTCCTCCCTGACTCTCAAACCGCATCTCGACTCGCCAACGAGCGTGTCCTCACCTGGCTCTCTGACACATGGGCACACTCAAACATATCCTCGCCATCCGGCTCCTCATGGTCATGCCCACGGCCATAGTCACAATCACAGTCACAGTCATAGTCATGATGGCGACAGCGTCGACTATCGGGAGTTGAGTGACGAGAGATCACCCATCAATGGTGAGGAACCAGCAAAGAAGAAACAAAAGCGCAACAAACCGACCTTGTCATGCCATGAATGTGTTGAGCGAAAGACAAAGGTGCGTTTACTCGAAATCCGCCTGTCATGCAGCAGCATCATGCCTCAATTTGAGTTTTTATTTTTGTCTTCATGTCCCTTTACTCCCCCCCTGTCTGCATCACAAGCTTGATTGCTTTTCTTGTTTCGTCTCTTTCAATTTCTTCACCGAATCGTGGTCTGCAACTGGTCATGCGAGATTTGTCACTTTGCCAGACACATGCAGCGTCGCACAACGCTCCCCCATCCTAACCTTAATTTTGCCCGTTCCCCTGTGTCACACTACGAAAACAGTCTGAGCCAAATTAATCTTCAACAATTGACATCCCGGATAAGTCGTCCACTTTCGACATTGCACCTCTTCCTCCAGTCTATGTCATTATACTTCATATTGTTGATGCAGTGTTGATTTCAACCTGATAGCTAACCTTTCTCAACAGTGTGATCGTGGTCGACCACACTGTCTTGCCTGTAAGTTTTGAAAAATAACAAGCAATATATCAAACGTATGATTCATGGCTAATATTGATATTTAAGGCATCAAAAGACAGACCGAATGTCGATACGCGCATGTTGCAAATCTCTTGGAGTGAGTGACGATCCAACCTCGTCTTCATCATCCAAGCTAACCTGCCTCTCCAGGGAAACGTCAAGATCGGCAGCTAATGGACGTCGCATGACTCGACCACCAAAGAAAAAGAATGCCAACGAAGGCATAGCAACAATCCCTAACATTGCCGACAGAGGCGCAATCAACGACCAAGAAGGGTCTTCCCGAGGCGCTGCAGCTCTATCCATTGGCCTCTTATCCCACGTGCCGTATTCCGTAACAAAAGCTAGCAATGTCTTTGGTATCGGATCGGAACACCCTTTCGCGAACTACTGGACTTGCGATGGAGGGTTACCCGAAGTCGTCTCCGTTCTCCCTGACAAAATTCAAGCGGACATTCTGGTTGCCCGATATTTTGAGTGCGTTGATGCGGTGTATCCCATGATACATCGCCAAACATTTTACGCCGACTACGAACATTTTTGGCGCATGGGCACCGAAGAGAGGAACAAAATGGACCCTGCTTTTGTTGCCCTGATCTTTGTTATCTTGGCCCTCAGTACCCAATTTGTTACCGCAACCACGCCGAAGGAGCGCAAACAGACTGCCGAATTTTACGCCTCCGCATCCAACCAAGCTCTCCGGATGTCCTCGTATCTAAGCTCTGCATCACTTCGATCGATACAGGCCATGGTGCTCATGACTTATTTCCTCATTAACGATAACCACGCGTCGGACGGCTGGGCGTTCGCCGGTATCCTAATCAGACAAGCATACGCCATGGGTCTGCATCGTGATCCAAATATCGGTAAGATGATCTCATTCTTCCACTTGGCCCATCCCCCCGTGCTACTTTACGTCACTCATCCCACAAATGCTGGGGCTAACGGGAAATATCCTCCGAACAGTAACGCCGAATGCCAATCCATTTGAAAAGCAACAGCGGCGAAAAGTTTGGCAAGCTGTTCTACTCCAGGATACGTTCCTGACTGTTCTATTGTCACTACCGCCTTCTGCCACCCATACAGACGTTTCAGTTGATGACTTGTTGGACGACAGTTCATCAATCGCGAGCAGTGACCCGACGGACACAGCCTACATCAGGGGATCTTGGATGTTGGCAAATCTGGTTCAGGAGACCATTTGCTCACCCCGGTCGCTGGATGTCCCCATTTGCACAACAGTCCGGCATAAGTCGAAACTGGTGGCGGATTTTCGGGCAGTGTATCGGTCATTTCCCGACGTGTTTCGATCCTGGGATACGGATAGCTTGACAGCGGTGGCGAGCACGAACAAGCGGATTGTGCGGCAAACCTTATTCTTGACGAGCAATTATTTCCACAATCTTATGCTGGTGCTTGCGTCAGAAAGCCCCGATGTGCCGGTCAACGTCCGTGGAACTTTGGAGGCAGCGCACGATGCAATTAGCGCATTTTTCTTGATGTTTACTCTTTTGGAGTCAGAGGCCCGAGTATGGTGGGTCTTTAATCACCGGGCTTTCTTGGAAGCGCTGTGCATTGCCAATGTGCTACGAGAAACAGCAAAGGAAGCGGCGGGCAAGGACATGCTGGCCCGAGACCCCCTTTTCGTGAGGGCCAGGGCTGACATCAGTAAGTGATAATCGCATTCAAAACCACGTGGCGTTGTAAGAAGATGTTGTGAAGGAAGGCTAACATGGCTATGCAGCGCGAATGATCCAGATCATGGAACTCATTGGCTCGGACAGCGACGTTGCCCGGACTCGAGTGCAAATTTTGAGCGAGTTTTTGGACGACACAGGCTCCGAATAGTGTCTGTATTCGCAAATTTCTTTTGTGATGCTTGTTTTGTTTTATCTATGTAGTATAAGTGTACGTTGGGATTTGGCAATACCCAGAGGATGTATCGTCGGGGATGGAGTACAGTGGCCCGGATTATACAGTGAACGGCACAGGCAATAACAATCATGTACTTGGATTGTGATTTTTGGTTTGGTTTGGTTTGGTTTGGTTTCTTTTTGGATCATACAGTATTTGTAAGAGGAGAAGGATACACGTACACGTCGGAGGAATGGAGAACATGAAACCTGGCACGGAAGGCAACTTTGTGCCTGTGACAGTCTTTGTTACGACAATTTTCAGACGAACCAAGAGAAAAACAAAGTGTTTCGACTGTATGACAGTGTTTGTCCACCGTGCTTCACTTTGAAATGGATGGATGAGGGCCTTCAGCCCTGCGGGTGGACTACGAAACGGATTGAGCAGCATGTCGAATAGGAGACTGCATAAGCTTTTGCTCGGAAGGCGACCGAGGTGTGGATGATGCTTGAACGTGGGGCCGACAAGTTGGACGTTTTGTCAGAGATCATACGTCAGAGGCTCAGAGCATTTGATGTGTTGCCTCTCGCGTGTAACAGGATAAAAGGTTCTTCGTTTTGTCTCCCTGGCACTGACATGGGACATATGGACAACATTCATTTGGGCCTTGTCAGGTTGTCAATGACAGCAACTGCATCAATTACCAGAGGCATGGAAATGCTGTTGCAATCGGATGTAAGTGTTTGTTTGGTACTGTACTGTATCGACGAACTAACAATACCAAACGAATTGTTGCATGGCATTGGCGAGGCATTGCGGTGGGCAAATTGATCTGAAGTGAAGACGTGGCTTGACAAGGGACTCGTCAGCCCGCGGATCTCGATTGGCCAAACGAGGACGGGACGCGAGGACTCAGAGACCATCGACTCCACATGTCGAAGCTGTCGGCCAGATTTGGCAAAGCCGACTTGATGAGCCACGAGCACCAACTCTTGGTTTTGATGCATGTCTTGGTCCCTGGTTCACTCTGGGGCGAAGGAGGCGAAGCGAGAGTTTTGCGAAATGGGCAGAGGACGAAGTGACCAGATAGCCATCAGAGCTTTCGTGACCCAGGTATGTTGGGAATGGATACAGAATGCGCACGGAGACCAACAGCTGCTGACTAGGAGTTTTGGTTGAAGATGTTTGGGCAATGAGGATCAGCAGTACTTGTGATGGTGCTTTGCTTTGGATTGGCTTCATTACGACAGATGGATTACAGCAACAGTCGACCCGCTCTGCCAACACCCAGACTGACTGCTTGTTACATGTACCTCTTGGGGAATGCGACGCAAGCTTATTCGCAGTTTTGCATGATTTGGGAGGCGCTTAAGAGAGGCAAGCTTGTGACCACATGTACCAGACCCTTGTTCCCCAGCTTCCAGTCAAAGTCCAGTCCAGTCCAGTCCGCTCCGCGGAAGACGTGGCATGAGACACTTTGAGCCGCCAGAGTCCCGTTAGGCAACCCTTTTGTTTGCCCGCTTCGTCGTGTCATCCGACTCTCCGTTCTTCCTCATTCTTCTCGGGGTCGAATTTTCATGACCACGCGTTCACTATTAATCATTTGAAAGCCTGGTGGGTTGTGTCTTTTTAATTGCCACCTAGCAGGCAAACAGCAGTGGAGTTGCAGACCAGGCCTCATATCAGTCTATGTCCCGACTGGCAAAGGCATCTATTTGACCATGAAAAGCGGTTGGGTGTACGCGGCTGCGTCTACAGTTCTGGTGGTACCTGTGCTGGGGACGTCGATACCACAAGTTCGCAACGGTATGTCAAGCTGCTGCCTATTCATCACGTTGGAAGACTTGACTCGTCCCATTAGAACCGGTCTAATCGATGTGCGTAGATGCCTCGACGGCCTTTGTGACGCTGAGCATCCCGAAAAACGTGGGAGAAGCAGAACCTCTTGTAATGTTGATGAATCCATTAAGCACTGTTCACGTCTAATAAGCGTAGACGCTTCGCCTTGATATCGGAAAGTCCAAAGTACCCTGCGGTCATGGAGACCTCACAATCAACGGCCAGAAACTCGCACAAGATGACAACGGCAACGGCCAGGGCACTCTCGCGGCGCACCGGAATGGCAACTTTACCGCCAATTGGGCCTTTAGCTGTAACCCCGACTCTTTGGGCATGGGCATGTTGAAAATGCAAGTCACAGAATTAGACGGTTTAGAAATCGCCCCGTTCAACTTCTCCACGACATTCACGCAAACAAACCCCCGGAAAATCACCATCGACAACGCAGCCGTAGTAAACCACGTCCACAAACTCCCCCATGAAAACTTCGAAAGTACACAGACATCTCTCCAGGGCAAACTGCACGCAAAAATTCACGACTTAGACGTTCTACGCATAAAAGCGCGGCAGCTGGAAAACTCAATTATTTCGCAGGAGAACAAAATTGCAGAATTACTGGGTCAGAAGAAACCGTCGTCGATCCAGGACTGCGATAACCTGGAGTGTGTGCTCGAGGGGCTGGGTGAGAAGTTTCGAGATGCGGCTGAGAAACTTGGTGGTGATGTGGAGGAGTTGAAGGAGTTTATTGCGCATTCTAGGGATGAGTCTCTGCCGGTTCCGCCTGAAGATTACGAGTATTGGTTTGATGATGAGGCGGATGATAATAAGGCTGAGGAGTATGATTTGAAAAAGCACGCAGGGAAATGGACGTGGGCTGATCAGATGCCTCTTAATGGAGAGGCAGTTGATGTTAAAATCACTACACATCCTCCTCCACAACCACCCGTAAGCGCCCCCTCATATCTCAACCACACTCTACTCTAACAACTGTAGCTCGTCATGGCAATCGCACTATCCGTAATAGGCCTCTGCCTCCTATCCACAATCTTCATGCTCCGCCTCCACCGCAAAACCACCCCCAGAGCCATAGACAACGAAAAAGTCCTCTTCTCAGAACGTCCCACCCGGCCCAAGAAAGAATCATGGTCTGAGCGCCGAGCTCGTCGAAAAGCCCGCAGGCAAGCTATCAAAGAATATGTCGCCAACATCTTCACCCGGTGGAGGACTCAGCCCGCACCAGTAATAGAGTGCAGTATAGAAGAGGAATTTGCGTCGTTCAGGGAAGCAGTTAGTGTGGTGGATAGTCTTGTTGCCGCGGAGGAGGGCAGGAATAGAGAGGTCCCGCGGTATACCCCTTGTGAGTATGGCCATTTTAGAGATGATGAGAGTTTGCCGCCGTATGAGAGTGAGGATGAGTCGCCGGTGGCGGATGGGTTGAGGTATGGAGGTGGCGGGGATGATAGGTTGGGGTATGGGAAGTGATTTTTGGGGGCATTTGCATGGTCATGATGGCGTTTTGGTTTCGATTGAGGTTGGGTATATATGTATGTGTTGCATGGGATAGACACGGGACTGGGTTCTCGAAGTGAAGTTGTAGAGCTCAACTAATTCTAATACTTTTGATCGTAGACGACCATTTTATGGTACACCGAGTTGCTGCGGATCTCAACTGATTCTAATCTTTGACCATGCAAGACTATTTAATGATACACCAAGTTGTTATGAATCAATGCTTTTGCTTGTAATTCCTATCCATCACCCCTTACCAAATACAAAATCCTCAAAGTTCCCGGCAATCTTCAAAACACCCTCCCCCAACCCCCACCCCTTCACATCACACACCCGGCGATACATATCCTCCAATGCAGCGTCCATATGCTCCCCCGCGACATGCAAATCACTCTCCACGAGGATTCTGTCCGCCGGAATAGCGGACACTACGTCTCTGAAGTCGTCCCGTCTAGAGGAGGCGTTGATATTGATGGCTGTTGAGAGAGATACGTATATCTTGGCAGGAATAGAAGGGTTAAACCACCACCGTAGAGTGTCCACTGGGCCACTGTACGAATGGAGGCACACTCGTGGCGGGTACGGTTTCCCACCAACTTCTGGCTCTTCGTCTGAATCGTCTTCTGCACCTGGTGCGACCATGCGCTGCTCACGGCGGGAGGGGACGTGCTTCTCGTGTCCTTTCCAGCAGCTCGAGATGGTGTCGAAGATAACGCCGTGGGCTTTGACGCCGTGAACACTGACGGGTCGGCCGGTTTCACCTGCAAGATGGAGCTGGGCGAGTAGAACGGCCTTTTGGTGTTCGATGCGCACTCGGTGAGAACTTAGCAGTCTGCCTTCCCGGCCGCCAGGCGTCAAGGTATCATCTCTGGCTGCGGCCAATGCAGGGTCCCATTGCTGCGGGAGGCGAAACGCCTTGTCGGCGCCAATCTCACCGACGAGAGCGTGCGGGTGGGATTGCAGACGAGCTCGGGTTGAGGCGATGAATGATGAAACGGAGATTGGTGTAGGTAGGGACGTAATAAAGGCATCATCTTGTGGTGGTGGTGTGAGAACGGCTTGATAATGCAGCTTCTTGGCGTTGAGGAGGGCGGTTTCATCCGTTTCGCCTCCTGTTGCTGCTGGTGGATTGTACGTAGGCTCTGCGTCGACGTCATCGTACAGTTGGTAGGAAAACCACGGATGCCATCCGAATGAAGGGATGAGTTGGCAACTTCGCTGAGCAGGAGGTGTTGATTCTTCGGCTGCTGATACCGAGATATGCTCGGTATCGTCGTGGCTGTCAGACTGATATCTGCATTGACGACCCCGCAAACTCGCCCTGTCCTTGACGCCATGCTGTGACGCCACGTCGGCAACTAGGTCTTGGTCCTGCGAACGAGTTGCCATGATAACAAGCGCAGATGCACGCATGGTTTTGAGGCTGGTTATGGAGCTCATGGTATCTGTAGGATGACAGTGCGCGTCAAATACTGGGAGATGCCATGGGAATGCTTCATTCGTAGCAGGCGGCGGCTGTTGTGCTTTGTCGGGTGGTGGGCTGTCGTCATTTTGGTGATGCTGGCACATGTTTGCGAGGAGATTTTGAAGTGTCTTTTGAAGTTGCTGGTTGTGAGTCTCAGGTTATAATCAAGCATGAAGGAAGATGTTGGAGATTGAGTGGAGCAGGCAGTGCAGCAGCACCTTCCCTGGAGAAATCAACACCAGGCCGACCATGAGCTCTCTGGTGTGGTACGAGCATCAGATCTACGTCCGCCCTCTGTTGACAGCATATATGTTTAACGCAGATGTCTTGCACAAGTTGGCCTTGGAGTCTCTGCCAATGAGGTAGAATGCATAAAGATGGTTGATTAGAGGCTTGCTGTAGAGCTGTTTGTGCATCACCTCCATAGCTCTCTCAAGGACACCGCTCTTGAGGACGTATCAAGCCCCCCTGGTTGGAGAATCCCTGTTGTTTGTAGCTTGGACCCTAGCCCCAGATGCCGAAGATCCAAAGCTCGAGTTAAAGGCCCAGGCCCACCTGTCAAGTCGACTTTGAGGTCCAAGAATTCAGGGTTCAGTTCATCGATGTTGCATTGAACTTGTCAGATCGTTCGAATAATCATTAGACTTTGTGATGGTAAACAGCAGGATTCCGGAGAGATTCGGGAAGGCTTTGCGTGTCGTGGTGGTTAATCAGCGAGGGGGAAAACGGTGGCAACTGGGACGGCCGAGTTGGTTGAGGCTTGCCTTAGGGGCAGTTTTTGGATGTCGGCGCTGCGATCTGACTTGTCGTCAGCTTGGTGTTGGCTTGGAGGTTGGATTGCGCTTGCTGGCTCTTGTTAGCTTCTCTCGTTCCTTGTCTGCGTTGCGTTTGTGGTTTTGGCCAAGTCGATTTCTGATTTCTCCGGCATGTGATTCGGCCCCTCTTCATGCCACACCTAGCTCCGACCTCTGTCATCGACGGCATCTGCATCTCCCCGTCACCCCATTCTCCTCTTTCTTGACTTGTATTTCCTCCTATTTGCTGAAATTCGTCAACCGGATGTTTGCCCGTTGGACTGCATCTTGGTGTTTGATGGCGAGGTGTTGACAAGAAAATATACTTATATGTTCAACACTCGCTTCCAGCTAGGGGCATTTGACACGGTCGAGACTCGAGACGCTCCTTCTGTTGTTTCCTCCATACTCTGTTTTGGCAACAGCTCGGGGTCGCCCCCTTCTTCATCGAATTACTCACATCCATCTCTCCTGCAGACGCCTCTTGGTTGTGTCGCGTGTCTTTGTTTCAGACTTTTTTTGCTTTTTATTCTCGCTCAATTCACCCAAGACAACTACTAGGACATTGAGATACAGCTCTTCGCATCACCCCATCTACACCAGCCATGCTGTTGTAATACTTGATGTAACGACCACCTGATTCCCCAACATGGCTTCTCACAGAACCATGGCACTACTAAACCCTGTTTATGCTTTTGTTGTTCCATTCCTGTTTGTCGTCACAGTTCCCTTGGCCATTCTCGCCGGCATCACAACCACGCTGGCATTCGCAGTTCTCATCTTCCGGGTTGTCATAGTCTACCTAGATGTTGCGCTTTCTCTCATACCACAATCTCTGGCGAGCTTCAAACGGCAGAAACGCTACATAACTCACGATGCACGTATGCCAACCACTTTCACCACCACCTATGGAAGCAGCAACGGCGACAGTTCAGCTGCGTCGTCTATGCCGGGACCGCCACTGTTACACCGGCGAAGACGTCGTCGACCTAGCAGCAGTATCAGCATTTTATCTACCGGCGGCTCTACCACGCCAATCAACGAGTTTGGACTAGGGCTGATGCCCAGCGTAGGGCCGGAACGAGATTTTGAAGGCGTTGGCGGCTGGCGGGCTGGGGATGACGATGACGCTTGGACAACCATCAATTCTCGAATGGAACTACCAGATCGGCAATTTACCCGGCATCACTACCGGTCTCCGTCTGGCGGAGGTGCGACGACGCCAGGAGATGGTGGAGTTTTGATGATGAAGACGAGGCGAAGGAGCCCAGAATCCAAGGCGGCAGCGAGAACAGCCACGTCTCCAAACAGTTCTAGGACTAGAACTCCTTCAGCGTCACGGATGCAAAGTCTGACTACGATGGGAATTGGAAATTCGGACAGCTACTTTCCGTTAGCCATGTCACCAAAGGCGAAGAAAATGCCTATTTAAGCGCGAAGTAAGAGGGTGGGCACCTGGGGAAGCGGGAGACTCGCCCGATATATTCAAGGGCCAGCTTCGGGTCTGGTGTCAAGGCATGGTCATTTACGATGGAATAATTGGGGACATCTCACGGCCGGAAATGGGACACAGTACATGGACGCCAGCTTTGGAAAGCGATTTGTAAAATTCTCATGACTTGACGAATCATATGATGCAAGACAGATGGGGATAGGTGGACTAAATGAATGAATATCCATGGTCATGTCAGCAGGTTTCTCCATTGCTGGGATATTGCTTGTGAATGCGTATCGTCTGCATGTCCATCTGCATTTCACAGGCTCTGCGGAAGGTAAACATACTCGACTCAACCCAAACCGGCACCAACATGAATTCTCAAAGGAGCATATTGCAAAGTTCCACAGCCCATATTCAACAGAATCATGACCCCATACATACTTTCATATATCTCAGAAGTGAAACACTGAATTTCCAGACAGGAACCACTCGAACCAATCACGAGCCGGTGTCTCACCAAGAACGGAAAACCAAGTCGAGCATCAACCGTTCCCGGTACGTATACATATTTATAAATATGCCCAAGATACTAAATATGGCAGAAATATCAGACACATCTAAATCACCTTCCTACAGCACACCATCCTAACTCCGATGCCCCAACTACCCATAGATAATACTAGTCGCAGAGTCCCCCTTCCGCTTTGGATGACAAAGCCTCTTCTGATCCTTATACATAATCCAGTCTTCTGCCCCCGCGAGATTCAACGTCTTTCCACTTCCCGTCTGCGCCTTACAGTCTGTGAATTCATACTCCGTAAACTCAGGGAACGGCTCAGGCGTGTTTCCGGGATCTTCACCGATCCACTCCGCGCTGGCGAAGCATAGCGACGGACCGGGGGATGTGGCGTTTTCGGTGTACTTTTCGCCGGTGGATTTATTCTCAAGATATCTAGTATGATTAGCTTTGTTTATGAAGTGTGAGTACAACATACATTGTGCCGGTTGTGGCAGACGTTGCGTCAACTTTTACGTAGATTGTGTCCCCGGACGAAACTAAGCCGTTAGCATGGCGTATGTGTGAGTGAGTGTTACATACCGTTTACGTGTCCGGATAGAGGGCCTGCAGGCCAGAACTCATACCAGGTGTAGTATGACGTTTGCCCATTTTCAATCTAATAATGTCAGTGACGTGTCAGGAGGATGTGTGTGTATCTTACCGTCTGTCCTGTTCCACCTTGCACGAGAGCACCGCAGTTGTTCGTCCCGTCGATGCCTACCCACTGGTAGAACTGGTAGGTTTCGTTTGGTGCGCCGCCTTTGGGGAGGGAGACGCTCGGTACGGTCCATGTGGCTTCGACGGAGGTGATGTTTTTGCTGGATGTCACGGGGCCGCACCAGTTGTTGGAGTTGAAGCGTTTGGTGAGGGCGGCGGCTTGGGTGAGCGTTGCGCCGAGGAGGGGGTATAGGAAGTGCATGTTGTGAATGTGTTGGTATGTATTTAGTTGGATATTGGTGCTTATGTGGATTGTTTGGAGTAGAGTGAAAATGAGAGTAATGTTCTATTTGTATTTTGTGATATCGCCCAGATAGGCAAGAATATAAGTGATAGCCATGATGACCTCCGGTACCAAACAAGCTGATGCTGCTTTCGAGGTGAATGATGCTGTCAAAGCTCCATCTGGAAAGTCCCAATGAATGTTGCCCGGCTTTACACATCTATCTACGGTCATGATCGGCATGGATGGTTCGGCTCCCATGTCAGATGCTAGTAGCTGCCTTCCCAATGGGGCATGGGGAAGATTGCCGATCTGAGAAGGTCACTTCTTGGTGTCTGAATGTGAAACAGTGTATGATTAGATCTGGAGGATTTGAATCTCATTTGTCTATAGATGATGACGTGAGTGCTGTATCGGCGGCATCTGGGTTAACTACATCACCACTCCAATGCAAAAGCCACCATCTGAACAGTATCAAACGTATTAAAAAGATCAGCGGAAATAGATCCGACTCGCCCAGCTCCAACCACTTTCTATTCTTATCAAACTTTCACTCAGTACAGTGGGACGAGTCGCCACCCGAACCGCGTGCCATTTAGGGACCCTAATATGGGTTGCCGGATTTCCGGCAGCGATCTACGGTGCATATACTAACGCAATTCACTTTCCTATTTCATTCCAACCTGGATTACGATATGTAAGTCTGTGACACGAAGTGCGTCCGATGACAGCGTAAATAAAGATGTTAGCAAATTGAAACTTGATTTGGAAGTTGAGCTTTTCGTGACGTTGTTGCTATATGGGTTGATGATGGTGGCGAGTTGACTTTGTGGCGTTTAGGTCCAAAGGCACGATACTTTTGGCCAGCCGCAGCCGCTATGAACGTGATCTGAGTTTCGGTATTTGCTGTGGGGAGTATTTAATGTACTTTTGAATTGACTTGCCAGACTTGGATCATTTTCGCGAACCAGTTACCATGGTGTTGGATAACAATGGTACCCCGAATTCATGTTTGACCGCTCACACGTGTGATAAGTAGTTGCTCTGTTGCACAAACGTAAACTTCACTTCTTGTCCAGCACGAATTCCACACATAATCCATCAAGCCAGTTCTGCTATAGGCTCTCGTCGACCCAACCCCTTCTCATACACAGGCGATATCTGCGACCCTGGCGATACAACCGACGCATCACATTCATATACCCCATAACTACCATAGACTGGCGAGCCCGCTACCTCATGCCTTTCAACAGTCTTCCTCCTCTTGATACACCTCCTAAAAAAGAAGATACCACCAATAACCAGCGCCAACACCAACCCAACCGGTCCAATTACCGCACCCGCTATCCACGCCTTATTCTCAGACACGCCAGACGCTCCAACTTCCGTAACCGATTCTAAACGCCCATCAGCGGAATTTCCCCCGTTGCAAGTCCAATACACACCTGTAGGAGAAATCCCCGGCCGGGAAGGCGTCAACGTCGACGATGCTGTAGACGTAGTCCACGCATCTATCCTCCTATACATCGTCTCTACTCTCGGGGAAGAAATAAAGCACGCAACATCCGTTACGGCGGCCTGCGTTCCCGCGGGATACACTGAAAACACTGTGACGGTGCCACATCTTGCGGTTTTGTAGCTGTTGCTGTAACAGGTGAGTTTGTTGTCCTGAAGTTGTGCGTGTTGCTTACCAGTTTGTTGTTGAGCCATCCGCTTTATAAAGGGTGTTAGAAACGCATTTGGTGCCCATTATACAGGGATCGGAGTCGCAGCAGCCGATGTGTGTGCCGGAGGTGATGTAGCTGTTTGCATCGGGACACCATCCCGCTGTGGCGGCTACGTATGTTAGTTTTGGGAGGTTTGTTCGCAGATATTGATGGCGTACCGGTTCCTGTTGGTGGGAGGATCCAGCCCATGAAGCTTGGGTCGTCTTCATGGCGAGTATACGTGGTTTTTGTTGTTGTTTTAGTTGTTGTTGTTGTTGCTTTACTCATAGTCGCAACTAGGTAGTTGGAGTCTATCAACGGGCCACTACGGTTGGACCATGATGCTTCTCACTTTCAACAGTAATATCCTGCGAGAGAAAAAGTACAAATATCTCCAAAGCGCGACATCCACCGATTTCAAACACGGCCAGGTCTTCTCCTGTTTCTAGCCGTGATTCCGCAGATTCAGCCGGCCAAAGCTCGTCAGTGCGTGCATTGGATGAACAACGCACACCATTCACTATAAGTCTAGCGCTTATTTCCTCAGTATAGTTGGTCGAAACTACGCCGCTAGGACAAAGAGGTAGTTTAAAATATCTACATGTGTGTCCTCTAGTCCGGTTGGTCGGTTCGTGAAGGATGCTTTAACACCCATCAGAGGGCAGAGCCCGGTTGGCAAGCATGCTGGCATACTGTACGACGTGATGGAATGAGGGGAAGCATTGATGAAGAGCCACGTCTAGTCCCGGTGAAATGGTACTCATGTTCATTGGTGTGTTGGGTGTAATTAACGCCCAGTGTGTTCATGGCGCGCCGCAATAGTCACAAAGCTTGGACTCTTTGGTGGTTCAATCACTGGAGACTCAGCCAGCTTCTTGCAGTTTGAGAAAGGTCTGTGTTTCATCAAAGCTGTGAGGCGGTCAGTCCCAAAATGCCTGTGCTAAACGGACCGATATGCTCTGATCCATGGTTGGTGGGTTCGGCCATCTTTGATGTTGAAGGTTGGTTGTGTGATTCACCCTGTGCCGAACGTATAACATAGAAATATGCGCCGTAATGGTCCGCAAAGAGTACGGTGATGTTTCGAGCAACAGAGGGGAAATCTTCACAGGTTCGGTCCACCAATTCAGCAGCAAACCCGGTGCAATCGGCAACAAGTTGTCTTCAGAAACCAGTCTAGCGCTGAAGCAGCAAGCCAGGCAGGCAGAGAGTCCCAAGGTTGAACAACAGGAGAGACTTCTCAGTATAAAGAGAGCTCTCGATCGTGTAACAAAGATATCGCGGTTCACCTCCATAAACGTCTTCTCTTCCTTCCCAGCTATGGCATGAGTTCCCTCTCGGGGAACAATCCAACCGCGAATCACCAGCATTTCTTGGTAGGAAGTCATGTGAGGCTATGCTTTTGAACTGTAGCCCGACGAGGCAAAGGGTGTCTCAAGCCTCGCGGTCCCCTTGCCCTGTCCCTGCGCACATGGACCCTATGTGCATATCTGTAATCTCGCCAAGACATATTGATATTAAGGTAAGACTCACTTCCGTCAGTATCAGATGCAGGACCGCCAAGTCCTATAGTGTTTTTGATTTCAACTGGCATAAAGGAAATTGGCCTTATCACAGTTCATAGATGGGTTTACGCGGATGAAAGCGAAATTATAATGAGTCTCCATGAGTCCAATTTGCGTGACGAACACTCGGGTTACTAGAATACTAAGCGATATAGGAAATGAGTGTTTCACATGCACATTAGACATAACAAATCGTCCCGTTACACTATGCAAGGGTATAGGTTTACCCAAGGGAGTTGGTCATGATACTCAGTCGTTCTATTCCAGGAGGGCTCTACGGAGTAAAGTTTGTGTTATTAAGAGAACATCACTTGGGACACTCAACCACGCTCGTACGGCCATACAATAGATCCTACGACCAGCGGCAAGTCTCTTACATTCAACACCTTACTCTATAAGAGCACTTCGCATCAGAAACATCCTGACAAGTTTCGGATCCAATACTACCAGGTACGAAATCCAAGCACCAATTGAACTAAGACCTGCCAGAGGTACAGACAAGCGAACCACCCTACATTGGTTTAGGTCCTCGTCTTGAATCCGGTTTCCATCATTACGTCACCATGCAGTTCTTGCGCTTAGTCGTCAAGACTTCATGGAGTAATAGCATCTTCATCTCCAATAGTGATTGAGAACCCTGTTCCGCGTACAACACAAACTCCTTAGTCCCACCTAGGCACGCTTTTCGTTGACTCTGAAGAATTATCCAACATTGTGGACTTGTATGATATAATCGTCCCTCATCAATAAACACCATGCTACCCCACGATCAAGTTCCTATCCGCCCTCTAAGGACAGCCAGCATCCCAAACCAAGACACATTCCAACCCTGAAAATAGAACCAACTCCCAAAACTCCAAGCACCATCTACCACCAACTATCCCCTCATCGTACGTCCATCCATCCTACACAATCCCCCAAAAGTAATTCGCATAAAAAAACCTCGAAAACTTCCTATCCACATTCACAACATGCACATCCCCCCCACCACTCCTCACCACCGCCCTCGTCCACTCCCCATCCCTCTCATCCCTCTCGATATCAATCCCCAGACTCCTATACACCTTCAACCGCAGCAGCACCTCATCGTCCACCACGTCCCTCCGCCGCGGCCGCCTCATGCCCCTCCAGCCCTGCAGATCGTCAGCTCTGCAGCCGCGCCGCCAAATCAGCCGCCTGCTGCGCCAGCCGCTCCGCCTCCATCTCCGCGTCGCTGGCTGCCTTTGCGGTGCGGAACTTGCGCGTGTCGAGGGTCGCGATCTTGGAGGCGTGGTCGGAGGGCGAGTGTGAGGACGTGAGCTCCGCGTGTTGGGAGGTGAGTGTGCTGAGTTGGCGGTGGAGTTTTTTGAGCGACGTTTCGGCGTCGCGCATCCGGAGGTCGCGCGCTTGTTGGAGCGTGGACAGCGATTCGGAGATGCGGGAGATGGCGAGCTTGTCGGGGTTGATGTTGAAGTTGTTTATTGTGTGGTTTATGAGCTGTGTTTTTTGTTAAGTTTGGCGGTTTGCATGGTGTGGGGGTTGGAGGAACGTACTGTGGCGGGATCTTCTGAGAGGAGCATTTTGATGGTATTGCCTCCTGCGGCTCTTGTGATGTTGGTGCTTTGTGTTTGATTCGCGTCCAATGCTTGATTTTGCTGTGGTTGATGTCGTCGCGTGATGTAAATGTAGATGTAGATGCATGTTCAAGAGTCGCGACCCGCCTATCAGAGCTAAGCATCCACCAACCAGATCGCACCACCCGTCGTCAGGGGCGACAATCTTATCACCCACCCGAACAGTCCAGCACCCGACATTTTACCGCCCACCTCATCCAAGTGCCCAACCTGAATTCCACCACGTCCCTCCAGTAGCGTCATCGTTGCCACCAGACACCAGTCGACCTCAGCAGGCACAAGCCACACCACGAGCTCCAAACTCCAGTCACCCGTCCCTCGTCAAGGACATCACATTAAACCTCCAGAAACCACATCTCCCAACCTCGAACCTCATCTCATTTCTCAAACTCCCAATAGAGTACGACTTCAACGCATTCATCCCATCTTAATCCGCCAAAATGGTCACCCAACTACCCTGTGAGTATCCCAGCTCCATCACCATTACCGAGGCAAACTAACTCACCACCACCAGATGCCCTCGACGCAGAAACGTCAGTCCCTCATTCCCACCAAAACGCATAACCGTCTAACCCCTCCAGGCCACTAAGCCCCTCAGAGCTCCAAGTCCTGAGGGCCCAATACGAAAAAGAAGGCGACATGGTCGGCGTCCAAACAAAATTCAACTACGCATGGGTAAACCACACCACTCATCTCCCATCCCATCAATCCCTAACAGAAACAGGGCCTCGTCAAATCAAATAACCGCAACGACCAACAACTCGGCGTCCGCCTGCTCAGCGACATATTCCGAGTGTCTCCCGAACGCCGCCGCGAATGCCTCTACTATCTCGCCCTGGGGAACTACAAGCTCGGCAACTACGGCGAGGCTCGCCGCTACAACGACCTCTTGCTGGACAAGGAGCCTGCCAATCTGCAGGCTTCTGATCTGCGGCAGTTGATTGATAATAAGGTTGCTAAGGAGGGGCTCATGGGCGTGGCTATTCTGAGTGGTGTTAGTATTGCTGCTGGTGTTGTTGGTGCCTTTTTGCTCAAGAATGCAAGGAAAAGGTAGAGCGATGTCGGGGAGTAATCAAGATTGGATAAGACCCAGAGCAGTATGGGCAAGGATTTACGCTACGTTGGAAGTCAGGATGGGTATCCCATTCGGCCAGTCATGGCGATATGACACGGAGCAAAATCGCCACCTTGCAGCCGTTGTATTATAAAAACTAAAGGCGACCACCCTATGTTAATGAAGCATGCATACATATATATATCATCTCGATTCTACTCTGCGCTTACTACCGGTGATTATGTCAAAAGTACAGGTAAAAAAGCCTTGCAGCAGCTTGTCTTACACCGTCACCCTACCATACGGCCTCATCTTCAGCAACTTTACTCCCGTGAAAATCTCCAAACATGGCACATGCAGTAAAACGAGCAACATCACAAAACAAGCAAAGACACATACGTATAAAGACAATGAAATCAAACTAGCTAAGAAAAAACAAGCGAGCCTAGACGACAATTCCGTGTGTCGAGACGTCAAATAAAAACAACCTGTCCCAATCACACGACTAAAATACAACAGTTGCTGTTCGGCCCTCGTCGGCCAAATCATCCATCTGCTCCTGTCCAAGTCCAATCCGCAACCAGTGCTCCATACAGATGCGACAAAGGGTATCCGGGGGGCAGGCAGGACGACAAGGCAAAGATGCAGGCGTTGCCGACCAATCTTGTTGGGCATATAAATTAAAGGAAACCATAAGTGTGCACAACACGTCAGTGCCGAAAAGACAAGGTTCTTTCAGCACTAAAAAAAAACACAAAGAAGACGGCATCAATCCCATGGCAAAAGGGAAGACTGCCAAAGAAGCAGAGCGATTATGCTCTCAGTCTGTCAAGAAAAGAAGACTTCGCGTCGTTCTCTTCTGGGGTAAACACACAGGACTGAAATGCTCTTGGCCATGCTTGATCCGCAACCAGCCCTCGCGGACTCAAGCAGGAGAGCAACCCCCCAGACACCACTCCCGAGGTGCAATCGCCCGCACACTCACCAAAACTACTTTTTATTTTTCTTTCGTATTGTTGAATATTTTCATAGCCTGCAGTCCCCCGGGGCGCTGCGGGGCCATTGTTCCGTAGATAACGTTCTTTGCTTGTCCGACTCCGTTAAGACAACTTTTGTTCAGGGTGATTAAGTGAGGAGGGTGTGATTAATGACAAAAAAATGTGACGAGAAAAAGGCCGACAGAGAAACTAGAATCGAAGGAATAAGGAAAGGCGTCGAGCTGCTGGTGTATGGCGTGTCATGGATACTCAGACGTTGATCGTAGAGAGATGGCAAACTGTGCGTCGCTAAAGACTCGAAAAAGGGACTCTTTCTCAGCCTTAACGCAGTGAGAAACCCTTGCGCTTGCCTTCCTTCTCTAGCGGCCGTCCGCTCTCGATGCGCTGCTTCTTGTCTTCGAGCTCTGCCCGCTGGCGCTCGAGTTGCTCCTTCATCTCTCTGTGACGGGCATACAGCTCCTCCTCGGACTGCTTGAGCTTGCTCTCTTTCTCGGCAACCTTTTGTTGGAAGACCATCTTCATCTCGGCCTCCATCTTGGCTAGCTTCTGCTCGTGCAGAGCACGCTCCTCCTCCTGCTTGACAGCAGGGTTGACCTCCTTGAAGACACTGGGGTCCTGCGACACGCCCATGGCAATGAGCTTGTCGGTACGGTAGTTCTCGTACAGAGTGTTGTTGGTATGCTCCTTGAGCTCTTCCATGTGCGTTCGGATGAGCATCTGGCGCAGCTTGACAAAGTCGCAGTGCTCCTCGTTGTCAACCTCAATGATACCCCAAGGGTAATGACGTCCGCGAACGGCTCTGCCGTCGGCAGTCTTGATCTCATTGGTGGCACCAACAACGGCGAATGGAACCTTGGACATGATTTCATTGTTCTCGGCAATGGTCTCCTCATCATCCAGCTCATATCGAGGACCCTCAAAGATCTGAATGCCATGGTGTTTGATATCGGCCAGAATCTAGTACAATGATGAGCATGTAAATTAGCTAGGTGGTAGGGTGTGGAGAAACTTACTCTGGCCTTGAAGCTGGCAATCTCCTCATCGGTGAGCGTGTCAGACTTGGCAATGACAGGGATCAAGTTGACCTTGGTGTGAAGACGTCGCATGACCTCAATATCCAGGGGCTTCAAAGAGTGGCCAGTGGGCTGAACGAAGAAAACGCAAGCGTGAATGCGGTTGTCGACAATGTTCATGCGGTTGACCTTGTTCTCGGCATCCAGGTAGGCATCATATCGGCGCTCGATGTCGTCCACAATGGGGCGCCACGACTCGTCATTGTTGACAAAGTCACCAAATCCGGGAGTGTCGACAACAGTCAGGCGGAGACGGACGCCAGCCTCTTCGATATCAGCACTGATGGCCTGGATCTGGACGGTCTTGGGAATGATGTCCAGGCTAGGTCCCTTGCGCTCTCTGGGAGGGTACAGAGAGGTGTTGAACAGCGTATTGACGAGAGTAGACTTGCCAAGACCAGATTCACCTTGAAAGCAGCGGTTGTTAGACACGTTGCTTTGGCTTGTAGCAAGTTACCGTTCATAAGACTTACCGACGACCATGACGTTGAAGTTGAAGCCCTTGCGAACACTCTTGCGGTGCCACTGGTTGGGCAAGTTGGCAAAACCGACATAGCCAGTAAGCTTCCTTCGGACAATGTTTCGTGCGTCCTGGATAGAAGAAGGAGCTGGCTGAGAGGGAACTGCAGGCGCGGGGTCAGAAGGAGGAACATCTTGAGCGGAGGCCGCGGACTCAAGCTTGCCAGCAGGAGGAGAGGCGGGAGCACCCGTGGGTGAATCGGAGCCGTTAGAAGCTGTACGAACATCTGGTCAGCATGCGTTTCATTCAGACAAGGCAAACATGTTTAGAAAATGGTGTGAGAAGAGTGGCAGGTGGTCACGAGTGGGGTAAGGTAGCTAACAGCCCAGATCTTTGACCTGATCGTCGGCACGTTCCCTGGAAGCTCCCCCGAGCTCCCCGAAGTCCTTGAGCTTCCCGAGGTTCCTGAAGTTCCTGAGGTTGAGTCCGATGGTGGCTCCTCGGACTCGTACTTGGTAGGTTGTTCCTGATCTTGTGGAGTGTACAACTCGTCAAAGGACATCGGATTCAGAGGGTTCAACTTTGGAGGATCCTCAACATCAAGCATGCTGCGATAATGTCGTACGGTACTAGTGATTGACGGTGCCGCAGAAGACGATGCTGAAGGTATAATAGTCATGTCCTGAGTGGCCATGATGCTGCTCGTCCTTTTTGAGGCGATAGTTGGCTCTGCCGCTGCACTACTCTGGTCAAGAACAGCTTCCTCCGGGGTGTTCCTGGTGCGCGTCTTGGCTTGCTTTGCCAATTCCGTCGCCATTTTCGATTACGATAGTGTCCGTTTTTGTCAATTAAGAAACGGAAGTAGTGGTGCACACGAAATGCTGTCAAGTCCAAAAAGGGGGGGCCAATGTCGAGTCCCGGCAATGAAATCCAAGAAAATGTAAATGTCGTTGAACGAATGTCCAGGGGCTTATTGCGTTGAGAAACTGTCGAAATGAAGGACGCAAGAATTGTGATAAGGTGTCGAAGAGGAATCGGATTGTTGGAGCTGCCTCGAGGGGGTATGCCGCTGAAACTCGGGGCCGACTTGCACTTTCTCTCGCCTTTCACATTCACACAAAGGAACAGGTTGCGCGTGTCGAGACACTGTAAAAGAAAGTGGCATCTTACCCATATCGATGTATAAAGAGCGGTGGATCGATCTCTAAAGGAATGGAGGAGAAGGTAGATTCTGAGAGATGGAAAATGTCAGCTATGTCAGGGAAGAGCTACTTTGGTGTCAGGGGAGAGGGGGTGGCCGAGTGCAGAACAGGAGCAACCTGATCTTGCTTGCCTCAAGTAAAAAAAAAATAAAGTTGAGGCAGGCTGGCTCGAGGTAGACCGCAACAAGAATCACCACGATACGTGCAGTGGCGATGAGCCAAAACGAGAAGCGCTTTCCTCGTCCAGGGGTTGTGTGAGGGTAACCTACCAGTAGGCAATTAAGATAGGAGAACCCAGCGAGCAGGAGCACGCGTGTCAAAGGACGGGGTTCAAGTAAAAAAAAAATTAAAAGAGAATTCGGCCACGAATTGTCGACAGTGAAGCCCGAGGCGGCGCACGAGAGGTCGACGAAGAGGAAGTAGCAATGATGGGAGAGAGAATGGCGAAAGTGAAGTCAGGGTCGAAAGGTTGGAGATGAAAGTCAAAGGGGAAATTCGAGGGGGCGTGCGCAGGCTGGGCTGGGCTGGGCTGGCTGGGAAAGTATGAGTGAGGAACTGAGACGGCGGGACCCAAGACAGGAGGAAATTCTGCTGCGTTGTCCGCAAGACCGGAAAGCAAGCGCGACCAGAACGTGTGGGAGATTGAGCGAATGCGCCGCTCCTGCCCCCGTCCCCCTCCAAAGTTCGTGGTGCCTGCCACTAGAGAGAAGCCCCAGCCGGCGTGGCAGCCCCCCAGCCATGACCACTACTGACGAGTTGATCCCCTTTAGGCGTGGCACCACAGAACATGAACACCAAACTACACGCAGAACAGGACAGAAGTAGGTGCTGGGGCCTCTGATTGGGGCATGGCCAGCAAAAGGGGGATTGTGCTGGACTATTCCTAACTGGGACTAGACTGGAACAGGGGGCTCGACGAAGCTTTGGAGACTCAACGGCAAAGAAGAGCGTCACCATGTTGATTGGCTGCCGCGTCTGGCAATCCTCCAATCCAAGACCCTGAGAGATGGGGCTGGCAGTGGGTTTCCGGCGTGGGAGATGAGGACATTGAGCATTGGCCCAGGGCCTCCTCACCTGGCATCACAGCATTCAGGGGGTCGACAAGGCTGGTAGTCAAGACTGGCCTGGGGGCCTAGCTGTCGTCTGGGGCGTTCATTTGGAGCTACCGGACCTCTGGACCAGACGCAAACCATCAAACTTGCTGCAAGCTGCGAGTCACAGATGGCGGTCATCAAGAGCTTGGCCAAGTGCCATCCGATGACTTTGATGATCAATGATTGCAGCAACAACCGCACGGACGTGACTGCCCGAATACCTTGCATGCTCAATGTCCTGTGCAAAAGGGGGCCGAAACGAAACAATCAGATCAAACCTACCTTGACAGTTGTCCGCCTCTGTCTCTGCAGCGGAACAAAGCTTCAGCGTTGTGCAGACTATCCAATGCTCACCAGACATCACGACTCGGCCTGGCCAATTTTTTTTACCTTTTTTTTTTTTTTTAATTTTTCAGAAAAAAAATTTTTTTTTTTAGCTCATCTTCCCGCCGCCTGTCTTGTCAGTGTCTCTAGGTCTTGGTTTTCCGCGTCAATGTTCAAGACTTTGTCGTACATCTCACCAAATGGAACGTGATGCAATACTCACCGCCAGTGACAGGCAAGGCAATTTTCTTGAGACGGACAAGTCGAGTTGTAAGTTTTTACTTCTTCTCCTGTCACGCATTGTCCCTCTGTCGGCTTCTGCTAGCTTCCGCAGGTTTCACTTCCCTAATAACTGCGTATATGTCCGTAAATGGCTGGCTGCCGCCAATCTATGCCTGCTCTGTCGTTCATCTGGATCGAGTCTCGCAACGCCATTGCGAATCGTGCAATGGATGCCAAGTAAAAGCAAGCATAATTCTAGTAGACATGGACAGCACATGACACTTTTGGCGCACCTGGCTCCGAACCACTGCAAGCAGTGCTTTTTCTCCTTTTACCCAGACCCATTTGGGGACAAAGAAAAAGCAACCAACATGGTGAATAGGGTCAGAATCTCGTTTCATCGACCTGAGCGCTGCTCCTCCGTAGTCTGGTGGAAAGTGCAAATTTGTCGTCTTGTTTTGTTTTTTTACGTGACCAGACTCGTGTCAATGGCGCTCATATCCTCGCAAATGTCCCCTTTCTCGCCTGGGCGTAATCACAGTCCTCCTGGCATTGAGTGAAGGGACAATAGGACAATGTCTTCCATTCTTTCAATAAACGCGATTGTTTCGTACCGTGCCCAAAGTCTCCGTGCCGCGGTTCGAAGTTCCCAGCTTTTTCTGTTTTAGCTGCAAATGAGGCCTTCGTCCCCCAGTCCACGTCTTGGCCAATCTGTCTTGTTACGACGAGGTGCTACTTCAGTACCCTGGCTCGATCTCTGAAACTGGCTGGAGGCGACGCTTCCACCACTATGGAGTCTGTGCTTCCATCCTCGTGGTTGCAACCGAAGACCATCCCTATTCCCGTTGAGGAATGGGCAACAAGATTGGATTCGCTCAATGCCGATGCGACGTCGTTGCCGACAAGGCGGAAGATAGGCCATTGTGTCACAACTGTTCGGGCTGTCCATCAAAACTACTCGCCTACTGCCATGTAAAGAATAGAGAACATAGATATCTCTAGGTACGTGTGTTTGTCTGGTGCTTGAAGCTCGCTCAATGCTTGGTTGGCTTGCTCCAGGTCTGGTTGCGTGGTTCATAAGAAGCGTTTAGTTCTTCACAGCTTGTCCAGGTTGCCACACTGCATACAAGCTCCTGCAGCCATCAGCTCCCAGGCAGGTTCGTGGTTCGTAGGGTGAGCTCGTATTGCTGCGAACGGCGTGCCATGATGTCAGTCGTTTACGGGTATGCTGCATTAGTTCGCAGCGGACTTCGTGTCGGGTCCTCTGTAATATTCCTTCAATTCTGTTTGTCGATGGTGCTTACCTCCCAGGAACAGTGGTGCACCGCACCTACAGGAATACGCGCCATTGAGCTCAAATGGGCGAAACCTGCATCAACCATGCGATATGTGTTTCACATGAATACAATTGCGTAACAGGACTGGAAGTTGTTGACAACCGCAAGGAAGTTCCTTCCTAAATTCGTTCTCGCGGGGAGTACAGGGTAAGACAGTCAACCCGAGGCACGTTCCATGTACCCTTTGTATCATTTCCTGCACAGCGTAATCTGCACCACGCTTCACAGCTCGCTAGTCATGTACAACTCCAGGTATTGCAAAGCCATGGCACGAGAGTGTAAGTTGTTGTGAATTAAATTAGAACAGCTTTTCCCTACACATTCTACTTATACTGTACATAACCTCAATCAAACTGGTCGCTACCTCGCTCATGCCGCCTTCTCTTCTATAGATTCGCTTGTTGTCCGGCAAAGAACTTTTTGGTCTCTGTGCATCTTTCGCTCTTGCAACTGGGGCATCGAAGGCCCATCTGCTTTGAACAAGCCTCGCCGCTTCTCAAGTGTGCCTTGGCAATGTCTGCCAAAGCTTCGATAAACACTGGACTACCGTTGAGACTGTCGGCTCGCTTAATTGTGTCAGTGTGACCGCTCTCACCAATGACCTCATGGTCTAGTTCGTATAATGTTTCAATATGGTCGGAGGTGAAGGCGATGGGGATCAGAACCATGTCCTTCTGGCCCTTGGCAATGTATGCCTCAACAGTGGTCGCAGTCTGAGGACCAAGCCACGCGGACGGACCAACCTGCGACTGCCAGCAAAGGCGGTACGGGTTGGAGAACTTGAGTCGCTGCATAACAGCGTACACAGTAGCAGCAACCTCGGCAGGGTATGGGTCGCCTCTGTTGACAACGGACATGGGAAGACTGTGGGCGGAAAACAGCAGGACTACATCTTTACGCCGGTCCTCGGGGTACTCGGCCAACTTGGCTTCGATATTCTGTGCGAATGCCTCGACAAGGCCAGAATGAGCCGGCCACCTGTCGATTACACTCCATGCAATGGTTCCGGCTCCAGTTTCGTCCGCGTTCTTCCCCTCCAGTCGATGCCTCCACTTCCACAGTTCGTTCAGGCTGGAACCTGTGGTAGAACAAGAGTACTGGGGATACTGAGTGAAAGCGACAGCCCTGCCACCCTTTCCATTCCCAAACCCATCGTCGAGGAGTTGTTGGTACATCTCCTCAGTCAAAGGATTGGCGTAGCGGAAGGCCACGTAGGGCTTGTGAGGGGCAGTTTCTGGAGAGATCTTGTCCAGGATCTTGCACATCTCGGCGCTCTGGTATTCAGACCACTTTCGAATGGGAGAACCGCCACCAATGGCAGCATACTGCTTCTGAATCATTGGTGTTCGTCGCTTCGAGAGGAGAGGGCCCAAATACGATTGGAGCCGACCGAGAGGAATCAAATCGCCGTCGGACTGAGATGATTCGGTGTTAGCTTGGCCAGAGCACATCATGAGCGGCGGACAATTGGAAATATGCGTACAAACAAGCGACTCAGAAAGTCACCGACTTCATCAGTCTTGGATGGTCCCCCCATATTGAGAAACACCATTGCGGTTGGACCTTTTGATCCCGTTGCATCCTGGGTGACGGGAGGCACCGGCGTCGCAAAGTGCCGAGCTTGGGCTGCTATTTGGGGAAGACCAAGCCGCGAACATGAATTCCTCGACACGCTCTTTAAAAGCGGCTGTGCACAGATTCTCGACGACATGATTGATGACCTTGAGCTGTAATGACTGATAATTTCAGCCGTTGTAAGGAAGACGGAGCCCTAAAGTTGTCAAAAGCCGATAGACCGAGTGCAGCTGTGTCCTCGGGGATCGGAAACAGGCCATGGATCATGATGCAAGAATTCTGGCCCCCAGGCGATCCCTAGGGGTTACAGGGGTACGTAATTTGTGCAGGAACTTTCCTGCAAACTATAAGTTGCATTTTAACACCTGCTTAATATGACCAATGAGACGAGAGATAATTAATGGTAATGCCACGTGACCTCGCGACCAGCACCGTGATGCTGCGACGCCACATTTCGCGTGTTTGCCTAGAGCTGTGAATGTCAAAGGCCCACATCATTCATTAACGACCTTCAGCCCACTGGCGCCGTCATGTCTCAACATTGTCAACTCACATCAATCACAATTGACACATACAATGGCAGAAAACAGTCAGGACTGGAAGCGCGAGGATGAGGATGAAGGCGACCAAGAGATTGACGAGACGGTATTCATGTCCCAATGGAATTTATCATCTAGTCACTTCGTTGTGATGATGAGCTAACAATGGTTTAGAGCTACAAGGCACAGAAAGATGCCATTATACTGGCCATTGAAGTCAGTGAATCCATGCTGAGGCAGCCCCCGCCATCGGATTCCAAGAAGGCAGATCAAGATAGTGCCCTCGAAGCAGCCCTGAAATGTGCCTACCATCTGATGGAGCAACGCATCATTTCTAATCCAAAGGACATGATGGGCATTCTGTTATTTGGGACTCAAAAGACCAAATTTCAGAAAGACGAAAATGGGCGCAGTAGCTTGGGGTATCCCAATTGCTATCTTTTCACGGATCTTGATGTCCCCGCGGCAGAAGATGTCAAGGTGCTCAAGGGTCTTGTTGAGGATGGGGAGGATGATGACGAAGTGCTGCGGCCATCAGGCGAAGCAGCCATCATGTCGAATGTGCTCTTCTGCGCAAACCAGATATTTACGACAAAGGCTGCCAACTTTGGAAGCCGCCGTCTGTTCATCATTACCGACAACGACAACCCTCACCCCGGAGACAAGGCAGCAATGTCGGCAGCTGCTGTTCGAGCCAAGGATCTCTACGACTTGGGGGTAACAATTGACCTATTTCCGATTACGAGGGGAGAATCCAAGTTTGACTTGTCGAAATTCTACGATGTAAGTTTGCGCAAGGTGTATTCTCTTCTGGAGACGGCAGTTGACGCAGTCAGGACATCGTGTACCGCGACCCAATCGCAGAGGCCAATAGCAGGGCTGTACCAATTTCAAAGTCGGGTGATGGCCTGTCTCTGCTTGGCTCCTTGACGTCAAACATCAATTCAAAGCAGACTCCCAAGCGAGCGTTGTTCTCAAACCTGCCTTTTGAGATTGCGCCTGGACTGCGAATATCAGTCAAGGGATACAATATTCTTCATCGACAGACGCCAGCCAGGACGTGTTACATTTGGCTAGACGGGGAGAAGCCCCAGATTGCCAGTGGCGAAACCACCAGGTTGGCGGAGGACAGCACGAGAACTGTTGAGAAGGGAGAGATGAAGAAGGCCTACAAGTTTGGTGGCGAATACGTCTACTTTACACCTGATGAGCAAAAGTCGCTTAAAGATTTCGGGTCGCCTGTCATTCGTATCATCGGTTTCAAGCCTCGCAAGCTGCTACCGTTATGGGCCAGTGTCAAAAAATCGACCTTTATCTTTCCCAGCGAGGAAGACTATGTTGGCTCAACGCGGGTATTTACCGCGTTGTGGCAAAAGCTGATCAAGGACGACAAGGTTGGCATCGCTTGGTGTGTCGTGCGAAGCAATGCACAGCCAATACTAGCTGCCATCATTCCATCTAAGGAACGGTCTGATGACGACTCAGGGACTCCGTACTTGCCAGCTGGACTCTGGATATACCCACTCCCCTTTGCAGACGACCTGCGAGAGATTAAGCCGCCGAACGAGGTCTCGCAAAGTTCTGATGAGCTGAAGACGCAGATGAGGACTATTGTACAGCAACTGCAGCTCCCCAAGGCCATGTACAATCCGTTGAAATACCCCAACCCTGCACTCCAGTGGCATTACAAGATTCTCAAGGCTCTTGCTCTCGAAGAGGAGGTACCGGAGACGGCAGACGATGCTACGGAGCCCAAGTACAAGGCTATCAGTAAGCGAGCTGGTGGTTACTTGGAGGAGTGGTCGGGCAAGCTGGAAGATGATGCAGGGACGGTTGTCACAGCCAAGGGGCTTAAGCGTGAAGCTGACGATGAAGGTAGTGACCGTCCGACAAAGCAAAGGCGTGGCGTGTCTGGGCAAGCGAACCCGTCGTCCATGTCGATGATCGAACTTAAAGAAGCTATAGAAAGTGGAGGAATCATGAAGATGACGGTTGCACAGTTGAGAGATGTGGCTGGCTCCAAAGGAATCAGCACGACGGGGAAGAAGGCAGAGATTGCGGAGAGAATAGAGCAGTGGGTAGACGACAACTCCTGAGCGAGCTTGGTAGTATTGTATGTACATGTAATGACTTTTGAATGGAGTTTGGGTTTAATGTCCTTTTGTATGTTGTCATTGGCTGTTTACGCATTGATGGAAATTGCACGGAAATAGGGGATGCAAGGGTTCAGCGTTATTGCGTGTATGAAAGATGTAGGATTTACGTGTCGAGATGGCATTGTACTTGGATGGAGGTTTGATGTCTGCGAATCATCCTGTCATTGACCATGTAGCTGCCAAAGATGAACGGGTCAATCCAATTTACCTTTTGGAGGTCCCTGGCAGAACTGACTGGCTTCCAACTTACATGGAATTATGTGGATGACATGCCTAGGGCGGTGGGATCACTCGACATAGCACTGTGAAACAGCAGTTGTTCCTGGCTTTGTGAACAATGATATTCAGGCGTAACAGCGCTCTCTCAGAAATTATGTTCACAGAGTCAAATATGCCAATTTCATTTGACTGTTTGTGAGCTCATGTTGAGAAGAATTTAACAACTGTCAAGAAAGAAAACAGCCCAACCAATCACATTCACCCACTCCACACCATCTGCTCACCTTCAACCCTCCATCCAGCCTTGCCTTGCCTCGCCAGCGCAAACAAATTACCACGACCTCCCATGCTCTCGGGGAGCATCACGCCCCGTCCACGCCCACAGGAGTCTCCAGGCTGTAGTCAAAGTACCGCCGCATCGACATGACCTCCTAGACTCGAATGCGGCGCGGCCTCAAGACACGTCTCCTCCATCCAGGATGGCAGACTTCCTCGAGAACTTCGACTTCGGAGCCAGCGACGACTACACACCAGACGACGATGGCGCATGCGCATCGGTGGACGACCTCCAGCGCCGGCTCCGCGGGCTTATTGACGCAAAGACGACCGACACACGAGCCGAGCATGTGTACGCAACGCTGGATATTGCCGGGACGGTCGAGTTCGCGGTAGCGGAAACGGATGGCGTGAATGTCACGGACCCGCAGCTCTTGGGGGAAGCAATGGACGTTGATGGCCAGCAGACGACACGGACTCACGCGTACACGGCGCTGGAGGCGTTGAGGAACCAACCTAGTCAGGCGCCTGCGGTGCAGCAGGCGTTGGCAGAGCAAATTGTCATGGCGGCCGGTGTTGAGGACAAGAGCACCTGGGTTTTGCAGGGTTGCGAATTGGCGGCTCATGGGTGGGATTTTACGTTTATTTGCGAGGCTTCAGTTCGGCATTGGAAGATGCAGAACGAGGGGAAGACGTTGCCCGTGGTAGGGGATTATACGAAGAAGGAGCCTGAGCCGGTATTAATGGGTAGGTTTTTAGTCGTGACTGACTCTGTCAATGGGGAGAGTTGACATCTAACGATTCACCAGAACGACCGGCATTTGACTGCAGAGGTCAACTATTCGTATCGTTTTCGAGAAAAGCCCGTGTCATATCCGTCAAGTACAACCATACAGTCCTCCACAGAACCGTCGCCGAAATGACCGACTTTTTCAAACCTCCTCCGATGATTGGGCCGCAGAAACCAGATAAGAAGACGTTGGCGGAGGCGGCCAAACTGGCGCAAGTTGAACATACCAAGGCCAAGAGGAAGAAGGCCCGAGAGGAGCGACGACAAAGCGAGGGCAAGCCCAAGGAAGGCAGGAAAAGAAAGAGCAAGAAGGGCGCCGAGCAGACGGAAGCACAATTATCGTTGGCGGACCAAGCGTCACAGGCTTTGGATTTTGCTGACGTTTCTCAACTCCAACGTGCGGTTGCGGCGGAGAATGGCGTCAATGGAGAGGCTTCTACGGGACAGGGAGCCAATTCAGGTGCTGGCGCGGCAGGGGGCCAACTTCGATCTGCTGTCAAGTCGTTGTCTCTTAATGTCACGCCACAGGAGGCGGCAAGACGAAAGGAAGTTGCCTTGAAGCTGTTGACGGATGCGGGTGTGAATTCTGAGTCCCTTTCTACGGACCAGTTTAGTATTTTTGCGAACCAGGCACCTGAGCTTCAGAAGGAATCGCTTAATATGCTGGTTACATATGGAGCAGAGAGACTGCAGATTATCCATCCGAGTAACAAGGAGAGTACTACGCCGGTACCGCAGGGGAATGCGGCTGCGACAGGCGAGCCGGGAGGTTCTACGCCACGGACGACGACGACAGAGCTGGTTTTGGAAGATGAAACGTCGAAACGGAAACGAAAGGGGTCCAGGCCGCTGGGCAAGTCAAGACTGGCTTGCTTTCAGTGCAAGAGCCGTCAAGTCAAGGTACGTTTGTCTGTCGTTTGGGAAGTGACTAGGGCTAACGGTAAATGTGTAGTGCCCAAAGGATAGACCATCTTGTACAGAGTGTCGGGATAGCGGCAACACGTGCGAGTATCCGCCGCATAAACCGAGGAATCGAAAACAAAAGTCTGCTGCGGTCGTGGCTGACGGTGACGACGAGGACGCGGACGCGGACGCGGACGGTGAAGCAGACGATGAGGAAGTTGATGGCGAGGCGGATGATACTGTCATGACGGAGGCGAATGAGGATCCAGCGCGACAGGAAGCGCCCCAGCAGACAGAGACGCTCCACGATGACGATGGCTTCAGCTCCGATACTGGAGCACCGTATTCTTATCCGCAAGTACCGCAGATACCGGCAGCAGCAGATGCACCCAGGGAACCGCCAACCGATCCTATCCACGGCTTCCATCCACAACCGACACAGCTGCCGTACTTTCAATCCGCATCAGGGCTAGCATTACCACAGCGCGATCCTTTGGAAGACCCGCCCCGAAACCAACTCGACACAAGTATCACCATGCCAGGAAGCAGTATATACTACCCATCATATCCCCCTCCAGCACCAGAACCAAGCCGTGAGCCCGAAGAGCGCCCACAAAGAAATATACCCGCCTCAAATCACAACCGATACCCCTCAAACAGCAGAAACACCAACACACCCACACAAACATGGACTCCAAGCAACACCGATTTCTCTAAGCCCACAACCGCGCATATATCTCCCCTCCTACGACACGGCCAGCCCGGTCCCCAAGGTTCCGCGAGCCCAGATCCAGTGGCCCCCGCCCAAATCGACATCCAGGACGCGACGCTCCTCGCACATGCCGCCTCGCATAGTCAATCATACGCACCTAACTCGGGGCTGAAGATGCACCATCCGGCGCCGCCGTCTCAATCACCCTTCCAAACGGCGTATAACCCGCGGTCGAAGTCGCAGCAGGGCCATCGACCGTCGAGTCTTACGCCACAGCGGACAAGTGCGTACCAGTTACCTGCTGCGCAGCCAAGTTTGCAGAATCCGTTGCAGAGGGGTACGTTGTTGCCAACGGGGCGGTTTGGGAATGGTGATGTGAGTGAGGCGGCGGATAAGATTGGGTATAAGCCGTATTCGTATCAGAAGAATGGGTCGGGTGGTGGGCATGGGTATTTGTCGCAGTATAGTTCGGAGATGGGATCTGGGGGACATTCGTTGCTGGCGCAGGGGCAGGGACAGAGTGCAGGGAGACAGGGACAGACACGGACACAGGCACAAGGGCAGAGCCAGAGTCAAAGTCAGAGTCAGCATGGACAGGGACAACATGTGCAGAATTGGCAGTTTGGGGGCCAGGCGAGTGGAAGTGGGAATGCGAGTGGGAATGGGAATGGGCATGAGCAGAGTAGGTATGGGTATAATTGGGGAGTGGGAGATAGTTGGAACCAGAGGCATTAGAGTAGTGCTGTATTGATATGTAGGGTGGTTGCTTGTAATGATATCCGTAGAGCTAGGATGAGGGATGAGTAGGTATATGGAATGTGTACGATGAGATGTCTTGGCGCTTGGGGCATGGACTGTTGTGTTATGGTGATAATAGTAGAGGATAGATTTGTGATTTAACCTGCTGTGGTGGCTGGTCTGTACTAATTGTGTGACTGCTGGTTGTGCTCTTAGCAGATAGTTGGAAGTATTGCTACTCTATCTTTCCATCTTACGAGTAGATAATCTGGAAAGGAGTACATCATCACTCGGCCGTGTGGGCAGATAACCTTGGAAAGCAATATGGTTTCTGCATCTGGGCAGATAATCTGGAAGCAATACGCTGCTCTATCATGTGAGTAGATGATCTGGAAAGCGATACGCTGCTCTATCGTGTGAGTAGATGATCTGGAAAGTAATACGCTACTCTATCATGTGGGCAGCTGATCTAGAGAGCAATACATTGTTACTCTATCAGGTGGGTAGCTCAGCTGGAAGAAATACGCTACTCTATCATCTGTCAGATAATCCGGGAGCAATACGTTACTCTATTATCTGTCCTAACAGTGGAAGGCAGTATTAATACATGGTTACTCTTTCATCTGGCAGATAATCATGGAAATCAATACATTTGTAATGGCTGTATTATAGTCTAGTTAAGGATTGTAATGCTAAAGGAATGAAATTCTGCATGTCTGGTCCACGGAGGAAAGTAGACTTGCAACTCTTTAAGTCTACTCTTTGCATCTACTCTATGCCGGGAAGCAATCACAGTAACTGACATCGATACAAGTCAATCAAATCTAAGTCATCATTGGAAGTCAAGCAGACTCACTCTATTATCTTTATTCTATTATCATAATAACACCCTCAACGCCAATACATTAATTACCACCTCCTCACATCCCACAATCTATCACCACACTTCAATCTCACACAATTAATACCACACCTCAATCTCACACCAACTTCGCTCAATCCCCCGAAACAGCAAACTTACTCAGCGCACGAAGCCGCGCACCATAAAAGTACAGCAGCCAAATGCCCACAATCCCAATCACACTCAGCCCACCCAGCAGCGAAACGCCCTTCGCAACACCAAGGTTCCCAAACAGCGGATGCGCAAAAAGCACACTCCCACACGCCAAGGCACTCCTGAAGAAGTCATTCGCGGCAAACAAACTAGCCGCATACTGCGGATAACTCAACGGCACGTACACAAAGATGCACTGCATGACGACAAAGCACGTCGCGCCGTAGATGGTGATGCCGATGGTGGGCGCAATCCAGTGGATGCTCTCGCGGGCGGTCCACGCAAACAGGAAGAGACCGATCGTGGGACCAAAGGCTGCGGGAAGCGCAGGGATCAACCTGCTCTCCTGGACGGGGAAGCCGAACTTGCGGATGCGAGGGTCCATGTAGAAGTAGAGGTAGCCGCAGTAGATGGCGATGCCGAGGATGCAGGAGACGAGGATGCAGAGGAAGACGAGGCCGACCTGGCCGAGGTTCATGTGGTAGTAGACGGGGTAGACGAGCGGGAAGACCTCGAAGAAGGAGTAGTAGATGCCGTAGATGATGGCGGTGTAGATCTGGACGAAGAGAACGGCGGGGTCTTTGAATGTGATTTCGATGGGTTTGATGAGCGCGTCGAGGAAGATGTGCGAGACTTTCATGTTGCGCTGGTCGATTTCGGACTGGGACATGAAGCGCGGGTTTCCGGTGAGGGTCCGGAGACGTCGGGCCCGGCGGAGGAGAATGTTGGGCCCACTTGTCTCCGGGAGGGACACAAACATGGCCAGGAGAATCGGAGAAGACGCCCAAATGCTCTCAAAAAGTGACCATCTCCACCCTTTGACCGGAACGGAAAAACCTGAAAGCAGCGGACCTAGTGCTGGTCCGCAGTACGCCGCACTGACCCACATCACGAGTCCGTATGGCATGGCCATCAATGAGTACATGTCACCAATGGATGCGCCGCCAGAAGCTAAGCACGGCGATCCAAAAAAGCCCTGCAGGAACCGAAGCACCATCAGGCCAGCAAAGTTGGGGGCAAAGGCAGTGGGGATGGACAGGATGACGAACAGGAACATGGTGATAATGTAGACGGGGTTCCTGCCGATACGGGGGATCTCACTGAGCGGCGAGAAGAGGAGAGGGCCGATGCCATAACCAAGCACGTACAGGGACAGACCGAGCGTGGCCTTGAGCTGTGACACGTGGAACTGCTCCATGATGCCCTGCGTGGAGGTGGTGTAGATGGCGGACGAGGTGTACACGACAAAGGTGTACAGGCAGATGATGGCGGCGACGAGGCCGCGCTTCTTGTTGGACCAGTTCTGCGGGTTGTCGGCGTCGTCGCTGTAGTACCAGTCGACGAGGATGGCGCCGTCCTTTGTGCGCCGGGGGACAATGGGGACGGACTGGACCTTTTCGATGGCGTGGGTTTGCTCGGCTTCGAGGCGGGAGGGGGAGAAGGCTGGTGTTTCGGTGGGAGTTTTGGTGCGGTGGAGGTGGAGGGGAGCAGGAGACCCTGTATCAGACTCCTGTTGCTTTTCAGCATCTTGGGGTTGAGTTTGGGTGTTGTTGTCGTCGCCGGCTGTGGATGAGGAGGAGGATGCTGGGGTTTGGGGAGCGGTGGACTCGTCGATGACGGCGTTGGGGTTGTCGAGGAGGAGTTGCCATGGCTGGGGGAGCTTGAAGTCGGGCTTTTCTTCGGGGTATTGGAGGAGGCGGTTTGATGTGGCCCAGCGGATGAGTTGCCCGAGGGGTGCGTCACGAATGATGTCTGCCATGGCAGTGTGACGATGGATGATGTTGGGGTTGTAAGCAGGAGTTGAGTATGTGAGTTGCAGTGGTGTGAGTTGAGGTCGTAAAGCAACTGAGTAGGTGGGTGGTAGAGGTTGATGTTGTAAAGGAATTGGGTATGTAAGTGGTAGAGGTTGATGTTGTAAACTCAAACAATTGAGTAGGTTGTAAGTGGTGTAGGTTGAGGTTGTAAAGGAATTGCGTATGTACGTGGTAGAGGTTGATGTTATAACTCAAACAATTGAGTAATGTATGCAAGTGGAGGGAATATAACTTGCAGTAATGTTGCAAGTCAAGGTAGAGTTGACAGAGGTGTAGGTGTAAGTGTAGTGCAAGTACAAGTCGCAAGAATAACTGTCAGATATTCTTGCCAACTCAACTCAAATGAAACAAACTTACTTCAAACCCAAAACCAAACCTCAAAACCGCACAAACCCATCTACTTATATCCATCCATCCATCCATATTCATCTCGCACATGTCGCCGTTGGTAATCCATAACTCCGGAAGCCTCCACGGCGCCCCACAATGTTGCTTCCATAATGCATCACCCTCAAACTGTGACACATCTTCTCTTCACTCAGCAGCTCTCGCCCTAACCATAATCGCTAGCGTGCGCTCGGTTCGTTCGTTCGTTCAAGATCGGTCTCTGCGGATCTAAGCTGCCGGACTTAGGGGCTGCTGACAAGTCAGCACAACGGACCAATAGGAGCGCGAGGAGAAATCAAGGGAGTGTGCCGAATTGTGGAGTCGGATGAATTTGCGGGTGCAGATTACCAAGCTTGTGTCTGTGTTGGTGATGTGACGACGCAATGATGTGAAAAAGAACATTTGAAAAAATGTTTGCAGGATGAATGTGAAGATGAAGGAGGAAAGAAAATGGACGGGCGGGAATGGGGAGAGATGGGTTTTTATTTATGATGCGATGAGCTGTGAACTTTTTGTTTATTGTTTTGCAGGAGCTATGAAGATATTGTGTGCATTGATTTTGCATTGATGTTTGATGAAGCTGTGAATATTGAATCTGTCCTGTCTCGTCTTGTCTTGCATGTAGGGCTGGAGTGTGAGTCTTCACAGATCGCGCAATACATCTCGACACATGCAACCAACCAACCAACCACCTCGATCTTATCCACCAGACATGCAGCCCAACAAAATCAGCAGAAGATGAAAGAAGGAAAACGTGGCTGACTGACCCACCATTTCCACGGCGTTGCTTTCTAATGCCGTGGCCTGGACCTCGATGACTGTGTCAGACTGGACGTCAGATTCTGTGGACTCTGGATTTACGCTTCATGGTTTTGGTTTATTCCGACGGTACTCGGATATCGGTGTCGCAGTAGGCTATTCACTTTCACACATCACATGAAACGAGTCATCCAGGTGAAAAGTTATTTGACAATGGCAATGTATTGGAGTACAGGCTATTCGGCCCATGAAATTGGATGAAAATTTGGAATCGTACACGCCCTTGGATATACATGGCCGTGAATTTCTACCCAGTTAACCACCGTTATATTCACGTGCATCTTTGGAATCAACTTCCTACCAAGGTATATATCCGTCGTGTTCCGTACCGTATCTCGGACAAGAGTCATCAACCGAGTGCGTTATGCCTGTACTTTGACCTTTCTTCGTTATTTGATGTTATGCTGGTTCACCAATGCCCTGTTATGTTATGTTATGTCATGCTTCATCTACTGTACATACTTTACAATATCAAATGTTACATTCCGCGTGCCAACACATCTTACAATGACCATGGAACTTCCCATACATCTTACACAGCCATCCACCTCTTTCCCGGCTTACATCTCCATCCATCTACACCAGCGCAAAGTAAAACATCACACCCTCAAACTAGCCCTCCTCGTTATCCTCATCTGTCTCAACACCCTCCCCACCAAAGCCCCCATCTCCTCATCCTTCCTCAACTCATCCACAACCCCCCATATCCTCTTATCCTCCCTCTCCGCCGCCTTGCTCACCAACACCTTCACCCAATTCAAATCACCATCCCCTCGTGCACCCCCCATCCCAAGCAGCTGATTCGCAAACCGAAACGCCAGATCCAGCGCCCCTGCTTCAGCGCACTTCGTCACCAGCGTCCCATACACCTGCGCCTCCCTCACGGGATCATCACCCTCCGCAATCTGTGTAGAGTAGTCTTTCACGATCGCAAGTGTAGTCTTATCGTAACTGTTTATAAGGAGAGTCTGCATCACCGTCGCGTTGACGTGCTCGCCGCCACAAAGGGCCCCAACATCACGGTACAGGTCCATAGCCGCCTCGGAGCCCTGCGTCTCGGCAATCGCCTCAATTACCACGCCGACCACTGCCACGGGAAGTCCCTCCTCCTCCTGCGCCATGGAGCGGACTGCCCTCTCCGCATCGCCAATGAGCTGGGAGTGCCGTCGGAGCGCTTCGTACACCGCTCGCGTGTTGCGCCGGCCGATCCGCATGCCGTTCTTCTCCATGATACAGAGCGTTCGAAACGCGCCTGTCATGTCTCCTGTTGCGGTGAAGGCCTCGGATACCGCTTCGTAGTGGTACGCCTGCACGCGTGTGCGCTGTGAGAGCATATCCAGCGCTTCTGTGGCGAGAGATGCGTCCCCGTGTCGCGCTGCTGTTGCGAGGACGTTTTCCACGATCCCGTCTGCGGGCTGGAGGAGCGAGTTTCTGACCACGCTGTTCCAGGCGAATAGTGTGCCGGGGAGGTGGAATGATGAGCTGCACACATCGAGTACGTAGTAGAGAATGCTGGAAAGAGCGTCATCGTCGCTCCGTATGGTCTTCCGTCGGTACAGAAGCAGCATCATTTCATCCACAAAACCGACTTTGCCAAAAACCATGATGAATATGTCAAATACCCACGTGGGGATCACCGCCTTCTTCTCAATCATCTGCGTGAGACGAGTGTACGCCAGTTCATACTGTTCATCGCGTAGGAGCCCCAGAACAACCTTCTGCTGCGCTGTTGTGTCGACTGTGAACCAGAAATCTTGCATCGTGTCCAGAATCTCCTGCCGCAGCGTGTAGTCCGGGTGATTTGCTAGGGCGGCCAGCGCACTTTGACACATGGTCGCCGTGAGCTTCAGGTTTTGAGAGGCCATGTCGTCGATGAGCTTGCGGATGCCCTTGACGGATCCTTGGGGGTAGACCATGGCGTCCATCATGCACTCGTACAAAAAGGGGTTGGGTGTCCGGCCCCGCGAGGACAGGAGATGCTTGACAAGCAGAACTATTCGGTCGTGGCGGTCGACTTCTTGCCCGTGGAAGGTCCATCCCCGAGGATCTCGAATGGTTACCAGCGCAGCAAAGATTTCCTCCACGGATGCATCGCGAAGTGTCTCTTTGGTAGGTGGTTTGGGTGTCAGGAGCCTTGCCGCCCGGGGAATCTCGTGCTCGATATGCGGAGGTGCACGTAGTTTTGCTTCGGCGAGTTCTCTTAGTCTCGCAGCCGATATATGTCTCGTCTGTGTAAACCGTGTACAACTCGTAGTCGGTCGTGAGGGTTGAGCCATCAACGGCGTACGCAAACACACAGCGCGGCGCAAAGCTGGGCCATCCACAGCCGGGCATAGGCAGCGCCAGAGCCCATCGTATATCAATTGACTACCGCGCATTGCGATCCATGGTTTTTCGTACCTTTGGAGCAAAGTCCTTGTTGCGGCTGTTGCGTATCCCCAGCTTGATAATTCATCACTGCAAAATCGTGGTCCCCAAAGCAGAGAGCTTGCTTCCCAAAAGAAAAATCCCCACAAGCGGGGCAATGCATCTCGCGGGGCGCCGCAAACCAAACACCAGACAATCCCATCGACAACCTCACCGAAACAGCTGCCCCGACGAAAGAACCCAACAACCCCTTCACAGCACCCGCTCTCCTCCCCGCGCACGCAGACGCACATTGTCGCTGCGCAGAAATACACCATGGTTTGTCGGCAATCGCCCATCAGCGTCAGCAGCCTGCTAACCAGATATAGCTGCCGCTCAGTCTTCTCAACGCCGCCCAAGGGCACCCCATGCTCGTGGAGCTCAAGAACGGCGAGACCCTGAACGGACATCTCGTCCAGTGCGATACGTGGATGAACCTCACTCTGCGGGAGGTTGTGCAAACTAGTCCTGTACGTCGTGGCTTCAACCGGGAAAGCGACAAGAGTGCTAATATCTGTCTAGGGAGGCGACAAATTCGTACGATTAAAAGAAGCTTATGTCAAGGGAAATAATGTACGCATTACATGTCCCCACTACTCAAATCACCCGCGAACAGTGGTACCACGCGCGGGACCTCCAACTAACGAACATAGATCAAATACCTCCGCGTCGACGACGACATCATCAACCAAGTCACCGAGTCCCAAAAGGGCCAACAGGGGAATTTCAGAGGCGGACGAGGTGGCCACGGCCAATCGAGAGGAGACCATGGTCACGGCGGTCGTGGAGGTGGTGATAGAGGGCGAGGTGGACGGGGCGGTGGACGGGGTGGAAGGGGAAGAGGTCGTGGGCAATGAACCCCGACGGATGGTAGAATGGAATGACGAAAATAGGCTCAATACCCGATTTTGCCTTTGGTCTGCTCGGCGTAGCGCCTTGGAAATGATGAGCGGGAGGTGGTTTTTGGCTCTGAAGCGCAGACATGCGTGGATGACCTTGGTGTCAGGAAAGGGCATGCATGGTTGAATAATGACTCAATCGCTGGTGTGCATTTTCTTGTGCCAAACCACCATGACGAAGCAACAGCTGGATGTGTGAGCAAGACCAAATGCGACATGACTACATCACATGTTGAGCTTGGCTGTACTACTAGGAAAATATCAAGACGCACCAAAAAAAGTGAAAACATATAAACTAATGAATAAAATCGATTTCATACTACATTATGATTGCGTTACTATCTAACTCTAAGGTTCAGTATAAAACAAAAGTTTCATGTTGGCTCTAACATTGCACCATCCCTCCTGATCGTTGTGCACTCCCTTTATCATTCATGAGAATCACACTCAGGTCCATGCAGTGGACCTACAACCAACGCTGCACCAATATGCACAATTCTATCACCCGGCATACAAGAAACACTCATCGCCATGCTGTGTATTTAAAAGTTGGCAACCGCAACAGCGATGGCCTGGTTGTCAGAGTGCGAAATGGACAGAGCAATGTCCTTCACACCAGCCTTCTTGGCAGCGAGGGCAGCTTCACCGTGGAGCTAGAAACAGTGTTAGTAACCTGACCGAAATACTCTTGTCGATTAGAAAAGTCACATACCTTGACCATGGGAGCACCCTTGTCATCCTTGAAAATTTCAATCTCCTTCATGGCAGCACCAGCGCCCTTGCTGGCAACACCGAGAGACTTGAATACCGCCTCCTTGGCACTCCAGCGCCCGGCAAACGAGCTCTGCGGGCTGGGAGCAGACTTGCAGTAGCTAATCTCCAGGGATGTGAAGTTGCGCTCCAAGAAAGTCTCATTCTCAATGTTGACGGCTGAAATGTCCTCGACATCAACACCAACATTGCTGTTCTTGTTGGCAACCTTGTGAGCCAGAGCCTCCATGACCTTCTCCGTTTCCGCAGCACGGGCAGAGCTCATGACCTTCTCGGACTGCTTCATGAAGTTCTCAGAGTACTTCAGCTCAGAAGACTTCTTGTCCTCGCTCACACGGGCGTCGGGGTTAAGCAGCACCTTGCTGAGCTGCTCGTCGGTGTAGGGAGCCTTGGACTTGGCCACAAACAGACTGTTGTTGATGAGGCCGTTGTGGAAGTAGCGGTAGGCCTTCTTCTGACGGGCCTCCACCTTGGTGCAGTACTCCTGGTAGGTCTTCTGGTCGAGAGTGGCAAAGAGGTACTTGGGGTGGATACCAATAGCCTGAGCACCCTTCTGACCGAAACCAAACGAGGTGACGGAGAACGCCTTGATTCCATCGGTTTGGATGGAGCGGCTGGGATAGACAATCAGGTCATACTGCTCCATGACAGGATCAACATTGTCAGCGTTGCGGTTACCGGGGACCAAACCGCTGTTGAGAACTTGGAGACAGCCGTTCATCATCCAGGCACCGGCAGCACCCTTGGGGTGACCGGTGAGATACTTCTGGAAGATACCCATGACGGCGTTGCCCTTGGATCGACCAAGATGGCGCAGCTGCTGGCAAATGACTGATGACTCGTTCTTGTCGTTGGCCTTGGTCGAGGTACCGTGGAAGGAGGCGACGTCAAGATCGTCAATGGTAAGGCCCCATGTAGCGAGAGCACCACGAAGAGGTGCAATGCTGGTATCACTCTTCCAGAAGTTGTTGCCCATGCTGCGGAGAAGCTCCTTTTCTTGTCGGCCAGCCTCCTTGGCGATGTGCAGGAACCGTTCTTGAGCATAAGCCTTGTCATCAAACGACGAATCCTGAGCCTTCATGGCATCAATCTCATCGTGAATATACTCAAGCTCAGATTCCTGCCACTGCTTAATCTGCTTCTTGCGACGCTCAATCTGGCGGCGGCGGTAGTTGATGTCCAGCAGAGGCGAGGGGAACTTGCCAGCATGCTCGCGAGCAGTGGTGAGAACACCCTGACCAGGAGCAGGCACAGAGCGGCCAATCTTGTCAGAAGCAGTAGTGGTGAGGGCCAGAACACCGTAAATGGGCACACCCATGTCCAAGGCGAGCTGGGCAGTCATGATGACCTGGATACCGCAACCCTGGGACTCCATGAAGCCGTTACGGGTGGTGGTGGTGGGACGGGACATCTCCTTGGGGGTTCGTCCGTGCTTGAACTCATCCACAGTGTTGCTGGTGGCCTTCATGTTGGCAAATTCGTAGGAACCTTCCTCGCCAAAGTCATCGAAACCACCGACGAAGCAAACACGAGCCTTGCCTTCCATGATGGTCTCGTAACCAATATCAATAGATTCAACAGCAGTAGCGCACGCACCGACAGGAGTCTTGATGGGGCCCGAAGAAGACATGAGCAACATGTTGACCCAGGCAGCCATGGTGTTGATGAAGGACTCCTGAAGGATATCGTTCTGAAGAGGCTTGTCCAAGAAACGATCCTTGTGCATGCCTCGAAGCGCAGCAGAACCGCCCATGCCGGATCCGACACAGTTGCCCACCTCGGAAACGTGGACGTACTTGTAGAACTCATAAGGATCGGTGATACCAGCAGTCAACAAAGCCTCAGCAGTGGATACGAGGAGGAAGAGGGTGACAGGGTCGACCTGAGAGATGATATCTTCTGGAATACCGTATCGCTTGGGGTCCCAGCCTGTTGGGATCTGGCCAGCGACAAGACGATCGAACCGAAGCGCCTTGGGAATCCAGAGAGACGCACCCTTTCGCATGCGAACAATGTATTCGCCGCTGTCTGGAATCTCAAAGATTTCAACCTTGTCGCCGTGCTCACGCTTGAACTCCTCGGCAGTCTCCTTGGAGGCCTCGAAGGGCTCGAGATCTTCCTCAATGACCACCTCGTGGAGGAGCTGCTTCTGGTTGGGATCGTAGCCGTCGAATAGCTCAGGCTCAATCAGACGGATACCGGAGTGCTCCAAAATGTGCTTCTCGTACTTCTGCTTGATGTCCTTGTCGTCGACGGGTTCGCCAGACTTGGCGTCGACCCAGCCGGAATAAGGCTTGCCCTTGATGTTACCGTTGTGATTGCGAATGAGGCCCATGATCCAAGCCATCTCAACGCAGCCCTCGAGAGAGAATTCGCCGTAAGCCTCCATCTCCCATCGAGTACGGGAGTTACCCCAAGGGCCGACTTCAGCAAAACCGGTGACGACGACAACCTTTTCAAGGTCGACCATGCCCTTGAGCTTGTCGTTGATGGGCTCAACCTCCTTCTTCCAGTCTGGCAAGGGAGGGAAGTCGAATTTGATGTTGGCACGGGGTGCAATAGTCTTCTTCTTGTATAGGACCTCGGAATCGGCGCCGTTGACAATGGTGTTCTCAATGGCGCTTTCCTTGGAGACGGCCCTGCGAATTTCGCTAGTCTCCATGATGTCCTTGCGGAGCTTGGTCATTGCCTCGTTGAGATTGGGGATGAACTGCAGACCACCGTTGAGATCAGCGAAGACGGGCTCAGCTTGGCAGAGGTCGACGATGGTAGGAGACATCAGACCCAGCAAGTTGAAAGCCATTTCCTGCTGAGAAAAGGTACGGACGCCAAAAGCCTCAACACCTTCGGCGACAATGTTGTTGCCAGACATGAGACCAGTTCCACGAGTCCAGCCGATGACGGCACCGCAAACGGTGAGGTAGTTGGCCCAGCTCTCAGAATACCACCGGTTGAAGAGGGTCTCCAGAGCAAGCTTGGACTCGGAGTAGAGACCGTCGTTGCCAAAGGTGCCGTGGTTGGGGGAGAGAGGAAGGACAACTTGAGCAGGTCGAGTCTCAAAGCCACGATCAGCCTTTTGAGCCTTCACACAGCCCAAGAGACGGATCAGGTTGGTAAGCATGATTCTGTGAGCAAGCTCAGAGCGCGAGTCAATAGCATCAATCTGGCGGCCATTCTCGGAGATGGCAGCGAAAGGAACAATGTAGTCAAGATCCCAGCCAAGACCGTTCTTGGTATCATAGATGTACTCGACGAGCGCCTCAACATCTTGCTTGCTGCCCTGGTTGAAAGGAACCACGACAATCTGGGAGCCGCGAGATCCATATCGGGAATACATGGACTGATAATACTCGGTGACCTCACGAGAGAATCGGCTGGTAGTCACGACAACCTTGGCACCACCACTAATAAGACCCTGGAGGACTTCAGCACCAATGGATCCAGCACCTGCACCAGTCATGAGGACGTGCTTGCCATGGTAAGTCACACCGTCCTTTGCACTATTCTCGAGGCAGTTCAGGTAAACAGCAGTAAGCTTCTTGCTGTAGTCCCAACCGTGCAGCGTCTTGCGCTTGAGGTGAAGGAAGGGAATGGTCTCAACCTTGCCCTTGTTCTGGCTGCTGCCACGCAGACCGCCCTTCTTGCCCTTGCTATTCTCCTTGGAGAGGATCTGGCTTTCATTCATGGCAAGGGAGCGCAGGACATCACCGTACAGGCTCTTGATTTCAAGCTGAGATGTCTTGGACATCTTGTGTTGCTGCTTGATGAGCTTGTAGATGCGCTGGAGATCGTTCTGGACCTTGGTACGGTTACCATACTCTGAGATCTTGCCACCCTCTGCCATCTGCTGAACGTAGTGCTCAAGCTTGCGGCAGCTGGCACGAGGAACTTCCTCGTAGTTGAGATTGCCTCGAGCATCGACAGTAGTCCGAGGACCAGTAGGGACAGCAACATCCTTGTAAACCGGAGAGACGTCCAAGACCTCCTTGCAGTTCTCAATAAGCTGCTGCCCGAGCTCCTTGGCGAGCTTGTATGTCTCTCCACGCTCTGTGGGGCAGTTGTCGATGTGATACTGCATGAAGTCCAAGAGCTTCGGGTTGGAGCGGTTCATGATGCGAATACACTGGCTGACAATCTCGCGGTCAACCACTTGAAGGCGGCCGAAAATGATGTCAAAGTACATGTTGAGAGCGTCCTGGCGAGCCCAGTTCCAAGAAGAGTCGTAAGTACGAGCCTTGAGGGGGCTGAAAACAGGCTCAATACCGGCGGCATAGAAATCCCCATGCTCAGCAGTCCACAAGTCGAGTTGTGCTTGGAGGACCTTTTCGGACTTTTGTGAGTCAATGGCAGCCTTGTCGCCTGATCGAAGGTCCATCTTGAGATATCGAGCGAACAGCTCAAGCTGCTGCTTGAAAAGAGCTCGCTGATCCTTGGTAAGCGCATCAATTGCAGCAGGATCCATCATCATGCCGGCGCCGGCACCGCCAGCGGGACCGGAAGATGACGCGCTGGTTAAGCTGACACCAGCGTTTGCAGCATATTTCTGAGTGACATCGTCGAGGAAAGCTTTGGCATCGCCTTCAGATCCAAGACGAGCGGCGGGCTCCATAGTCAGGGCCAGCAACAAGGCGCCATCCTGGCGACCGGCTCCTAAGCCCCATCTTGTCTCGAGATATTTGCGCGCAGCTGTGATGTTGAAGCCACCAGGCATCTTGGAGGAAATCAATCTTGCAATCAATGACTGAGACTGCTTGCCAAGGTTGCCATCGAAAGTGGCCTGCATTGAGGCACCGAGCTCGTCCAGAGGGGTATCTTCAGGCTTTTCGGGTGTGGACCCGAATTCCTTGCCGAGGTCACCAAGAATTTCATTTTGAAGTGTGGATTTGCCTATTGGGAAATGTTAGAGAATCACGCTCTCATGTTTACAGAAGCTTTTTGGGCTCGCGTGCCGTGTGGCACGTTCAAGAGTAACTTACCGCCGACAAGGTCCTTGATGGCCTTGTTTAGAGGAACCTCGAGAAGAGGCTTCTTCAGTTTTTGCGCAATCAGAGCGCGGACGATATCAGTGGCTTGAACAGGTTCATCGGGAACCTGGGCAGCGGGACCTGAGCTCGGAGGAGGAGGAGCAGCCGCAGCCGCAGGGGCAGCGGGAGCCGCGGCAGAAGCTGGAGCATCACCAGCTGGTGAACCGGAGCCGGCAGCGGGCTCAGGCTCTTCCTCAACAGGGTCAACGTCATAGTAGATTTCTTTGGCGTCCTTGTTGTAGCAGAGAATTTGTCGCTGAACGGACTTGGCGGCATCGTAGGACTCGTACTTGGATGCCAGGGTTCGCTTGGCCATGACACCGAGGGTGTCGGCAGGACCAACCTCGACGATACGCTCAGCCGTTCTCTCGGCGAGGAACACGTCCTGAGTCTCAATCCATCTTACAGGTGAGGCAAACTGGTAGGCCAGAAGCTCAACGAGCAGAGTGTGAGCAAGCTCTTGCTCGACTTCGGGGCGCATGGTGACGGGATTAAAGGTGTATAGTTTTTCGGGTCGAATGCGTTGAGGTGGAGAGGTAAAAAGGTATCGAATGGCTGGATTCGAGGAAGCAGCTATTGTTCAATTCGCAAACGCAGACGACTATGGCCGGTTTGTGAATTGATGCAGAGGGCCCTGTTGTGTAGTTGGCCTAGGTCGTTTGAGAAAAGGAGCCCGCTGGTCGGAAGCTCCTGGAAATGCGAGGAGTCTATGGGGTGTGAAAGAAAAATGAGGCTATACAATTAAAACGGTAAAACAGGATAGAACCAGGCGTCGCCAGAGTCTCCCTACCCCGTGAGAATACTCAGAAGGATTGGTTAAGGAAGAAACTTGGGGAGTGAGCCAGGCCGTGAGGAGAGAGATTGAGGTAGAGAGGTTTGAGGGAGGTGATGTAAAAGCTGGCTCTGCGCATTGGTTGGGCCAATGGGGCTTTGGAACATGAGGGACACGAAAAGTTGAAGGGACCGGGCGTGCACCGTACACCTGAAGACACCAGAATTGCAGTGACCAGTACGTACCGATACCTTACAGGATTTGGGTGTGAAGACTAAGATCAGGACGGCACCAACTCTCGATTGTTGAACCAAGCGGCCCCACCAAAAAGTTGACAAGATGAAAAAAATTGGGGGACCTTCAGTGTTTGCTGGCCGGCAGCCATGCATTGGCGGGCCACCTGCATGCTCTTGCCTCTCGGCGAGCGGCTCCTGCAAAAGAGAGCGACAGGCTTCTCAACCACATTGAGGCGCTAAGCCGTTTATAGGAAGGCGTTGATGGATTCCGGACCCTGTTACTGGCTGCGCTGGTTTCGTAGCGGTACCTTGCACCATGAACTGATTTCCTTCACACCACCCCGGACATCGCGAAAGTGTGGCATGGCCAATTTTTCTTCTTCTCCTAGCCTTTTAATTCCTCTGGTTGAAAAGTTTTGGTATTGTAGGACCAACTGGTGATGGTTTACCCGGGGCATTTGGTCCAGTCAGTGTCTATGGTTTCATACTATGCGGCCTGCATGATTGTGGTGTTTTCTTCACCTGCATTTCCTTTTCAGCATACGTCATGATGTGCGTCGCGGCCCTCCTTCAACAAAACAAACGGGCAACATATCGTTATCGCCCCGTCGGGAGACAAAAGTTGACTCCGGAAAGGTGTTGTGAAGGTCATCCAAACCGTCGGTTCCCTCCCGTTTCAGACGGTTGCACACGCAAAACCTGCAGCCTTCGCCCACCAGGAGCACTTCTCATTGCCATCAAATTTCAGCCTTGTCCAGGTACGCCCAACAATGATGAGCCGTGACGGCCGGATGGGTACGGTTTATCTCCTGCAGCGAGATGAACCGGCTCTTCGACCCTGGCAACTCAAGTGCGCATGCAACGTCAAATCCCTTGGTGCGGGTGACGACGGCTAGTTGCGAAATTTCCGCTGGGGCGTGCAACATGACGCTGGCGTTGGAAGTACCGGTACATCCGGCACCCATGCACAAGGTGGACCAATGCAAAGGCATGGCTGTTGCACAAGCATTGGGGAGAGACAGCACAGAGATTTCAACAAGATGCAGCCAAAGATGGAGGGACAAAGTCGGGATATGCGGAGGCGGAGACGGAAAACATGGAAATGGGACAGATGAACTGTCTTGATAACGCTACAGACACGAATTATGGCATTACTGTATTGTTTGGACATGCTTCCTGGAGATATCTGTTTCGTGGCGATGGCGGATAGTTTTGGTGTCAAAGACCCCTTTTATTTCCCTGTTGATATTACACCTTATCTCACTTCCAACACAAGGTATCAGTGCTAGGACACAACAGCGGGGAATTGTGATTCCAAAGTCACCAATTCTGTTCCTCGGTTAGAAGTTTCCTACTTGTTGGCCATTTCTAGGCCCAATCGTTCCATGCCACGGAGCAGTGTATGCAAATAATCGCCGTTCCCTGCCCCATCGTAAATGTCACAAGTTTAGAACGTGGGGCTCGGAGTTCGGACAGAACAACACCGTCTTCATCTGGACCGCAATTTGATGTACGGCGTACGGTACCTGCTGTTATCAACAAGAGACAAAAGGCTCACTGGTTGCCTGTAGTATACAGTCCGGTGATTGACAGGCCAGATAGCATCTCGATCGCCGCAGATGCGGGAACTTATCGAAGACTTCAAGGCTCCGGACATTTATCGATGGGACACACGTTTCCCGCCACCAGATAAGACTATCCAGCAACCACAAGCCGGATGGAACGGTTGACATGTAGTTCTCAACGTGGCAATGGCGTATTATAGACAATGCGGGAACCATGGACATCTTCAACAAGAGATGGAAGCAAGCCACTTTGCATAGAACGGTTCCCGCCACGATTCTTAGGTCATGATGTTCAGCGGGCAAGAAAACGAGGACGTTTCGTTTGAAGACTCGGAAGACTCCACACCGGGCGTGGCAGTTGAAGTCTCTTTTTGTGAGGTGGTTGTACAGAATCGCAAAAAGCAGCTTCGGTTCGGACGAGAGGAAGTAGACATGGAATCATCAAGAAGCATCAACGAAACCAGAAATAGAATGTGGCATGCATTGCATGGTAAAGAACCACAAAATGTGTTGCAGCGTCTCAACATTAAGCATCCTGTTTGTTGCCATCTCATCTGGGGTGACGACTGGCTTGCACAATGGACGGTTGGCGTTGCGGGATGTGCCAAGGTACCAGTACTTGCAACCATCCATTCATCTAGCAATCTGTGCGGTACTGTACCGTCTGGTGCAATAAAAAACGGCATCAGTTTGACATGCTGGGGCACCACTAGTTCAATCTTTGATGTTGGCTCACCTTGAAGGCTCAAAAGGCTCATCCCTCAGGAGAGGGCAAAAGGGTGGGAGGTAGACGTGACTGGTCCCTTGATTCAATGTTGACTGGCTGTGGACACCCAAGCAGGGCCTGGTGTTGCGACTATCCCCAACAGAACTAAAAATTTTTGGCGAGCCACGCCCCAAGCTCCTGGCTGGACAGTCCTCGAGTCCACAAGGAAGCAGCCCAGACTGAGACCAGGTACCAGCCTGGACCCTTGTCTCTGGACCATCAAATCCATCCATGTCCTCTCAATTTCTTGGGCATCATCAGTCATTGGGGTGCAGCCAAATGCATAGCCATTGTCAAGCATTGCGGTGAACAGAATACAGTCACAGTTTGACAGTAACAGTTCGCACCAAGCAAGAAGGTGCCGTTCTCCATGTTAAGGATTGAACGCAACTGATGGCTCCCATCTGGTCATATTTGCTGGTTCCGCTTGTACCAGACTGTACCAGACTGTACCAGACCAGACCCCTTTGGTTCCTGTCGGGTGGCATGTACCTGTACTCCATAAAGTATCAAGTACCAGTCTTGACCCGATTTTCCTCCCCGACCATTGGCCCATCATCACTTAGATGTTGCGTTGAGAGAGATCTGGTGTGGCTGCGGTAATCCAGTATTAGCACCTTGACTTTTTTTTCCTCACACCTCTTCTGTCGCCTTCTCCAGAATCCGTCTATCCCATTTCCACCCCCCTCACCTCAAATCCTCAACTTACCTTGTAATTCTGCCTCCTCATCCTCCTCCCTTTCCTCCGAATAACGCTTCATATTGAGCCCATCCTAGGTGCTTGCTGGCATTTGTTATTGCTGCACACCTGCTCTTGAAGAAGCTTCTTTCTCCCTGTTCATCACCGGTCTCGCAACCGCTTCAACTTTCTTGGTCGCCATCCCCGACCAAGCTTGCTGAACTTTTGCGTCTTTGATTGAACAGTTTCAGCTCGTCCGCTCTACCGTTATTGCACGAGCGACAGGTACAGAGCCAATTCTGCATTATCGTGTTTAATTCATAGGTGCGTTACATACAATACTGCCGCAAATTCCTGGAGCGCCGCAGCTTCGCCCACTAGGGGCAGAAGAAAGACGTTTTGCTTTCTCTTGGAACTGTTGAGCTAACTTGAGAGTTTTCTCGTCTATTCGCAGATTCGCCCGATACCCTTTTATCCTTCTACTCTACCGGCAATTAATTCTCAACATGTACGGCACTGGCACCGGCCCTCAAACGGGCATTTCCACTCCCAGGTCCAGCGCCTCTCTTCGACCCTTGACCCTCACCCACGGCTCTCTCGAAACCTCATTCCTCGTTCCTACCAGCCTCCACTTCCACGCTTCCCAGATTAAAGACCGATTTGTGGCTACCCTGCCCACTGCCACAGACGAGCTTGCTCAGGATGACGAGCCTTCATCTGTCGCCGAGTTGGTAGCCCGATATCTCGGCTTTGTCGCCAAAGAGGTTGAGGAGGGCGAGGATGACGCACAGGGTTCATACGAAGAGGTTCTGAAGCTTGTTCTCAATGAATTTGAACGAGCCTTCCTCCGCGGCAATGAATGCCATGCCATTGCCGCTTCACTTCCTGGCATTGAACTGAAGAAGCTTGAGGTTATCCGCTGCTACTACATGGCGCGGGCGGTTTCTAACAGAACTATCCGACCCCACGAGTCTGCGCTGTTCCGAGCCGCCGACGATGGCTCTGCCGAAATTTACACCATTTTTGGTGGCCAGGGAAACATTGAAGAATACTTTGATGAACTTCGCCAGGTTTTCCAGACCTACTCCAGCTTTGTTGGCGACCTCATCACCTCATCAGCCGAGCAGCTGATTACTCTCTCTACCAACTCCAGCGCAGAGAAGATGTTCCCCAAGGGTCTGGATATCATGAACTGGTTACAGCATCCCGATTCCACTCCCGACGTTGAATACCTGATCTCTGCACCTGTCAGCTTCCCCTTGATCGGTCTCGTCCAGATGGCCCATTATGAGGTTACTTGCAAGGTTCTGGGTGTTCACCCTGGTATGCTCCGCGAGCGCATCAGTGGTAGCACTGGTCACTCTCAGGGTATTGTAATGGCCGCCGCAACCGCAGCTGCCGACTCCTGGGAGTCATGGCGCGAGATTGTGAGCTCAACGCTGTCCATCTTGTTCTGGGTTGGTACAAGAAGCCAGCAGGCTTTCCCTACTACTTCCATGACTCCTACCATGTTGCGTGAGTCCATGGAGCATGGCGAGGGCAACCCCACGCCCATGTTGAGCATTCGCGATCTTTCTCAACAGGAAGTCCAGAAGCACATTGATGCTACCAACGAATACCTTCCTCCCCACCGCCACATCAGCATCTCGCTTATCAACAGCCCTCGAAACTTGGTTGTCACAGGTCCCCCTACCTCTTTGTACGGTCTCAACTCTCGGTTGCGCAAGGTCAAGGCTCCCACTGGCCTAGACCAGACCCGTGTTCCCTAGAGCGTAAGGTCCGCTTTGTCAACCGCTTCCTCCCCATTACGGCTCCTTTCCACAGCAAGTACCTCGCGGAGGCTACTGAGATGATTGATGCTGATCTCAAAAACATCTCCATTGACGCCCAGGATCTTGGCATCCCTGTTTTCGACACAAACACTGGAAAGGACCTGCGAAACGAGGTCAAGGGCAATATTGTCCCTGCTTTGGTTCGACTGATTACTCGCGCCCCTGTCAACTGGGAGAAGGCCACTGTCTTCCCGGATGCCACTCACATCTTGGACTTTGGCCCCGGTGGTGTTTCTGGTCTTGGTACCCTGACAAGCCGAAACAAGGAGGGTACTGGCGTCCGTGTCATTCTGGCTGGTACCATTGATGGCACCATGAATGAGGTTGGCTACAAGCCCGAGATCTTCGATAGAGACGAAGAGAACGCGTTGCGGTATGCCATTGACTGGGTCAAGGAGTTTGGTCCTCGCCTCGTCAAGACCTCTAGCGGCCGCAAATATCTTGACACCAAGATGAGTCGTCTTCTTGGATTGCCTCCCATTGTTGTGGCTGGCATGACTCCTGCTACCGTTCCTTGGGATTTTGTTGCTGCTACCATGAACGCTGGTTACCATATTGAGCTTGCTGGTGGTGGTTACTTCATGGGTAACATGATGACCGACGCTCTTCTCAAGATTGAAAAGGCAATCCCTTCTGGACGTGGTATCACCGTCAACTTGATCTACGTCAATCCTCGAGCTATGGCTTGGCAGATTCCCCTGATTGGTAAGCTCCGTGCTGAGGGTGTTCCCATCGAAGGCTTGACCATCGGTGCTGGTGTTCCTTCTATCGAGGTTGCCCAGGAGTACATTGAGACTCTCGGTCTCAAGCATATTGGCTTCAAGCCAGGTTCTGTTGAAGCCATTCAGGCCGTCGTCAACATCGCCAAGGCCAACCCCAACTTCCCAGTCATCTTGCAGTGGACTGGTGGTCGTGGTGGTGGTCACCACTCCTTCGAAGACTTCCATCAGCCCATTCTTCAAATGTACGGCCGCATCCGTCGCCAAGAAAACATTATCCTGGTCGCTGGCAGTGGTTTTGGTGGCGCTGAGGACACTTACCCTTACATCACCGGACAGTGGTCCAAGAAGTATGGTTATCCTCCCATGCCCTATGACGGCTGCTTGTTCGGCAGTCGCATGATGGTGGCCAAGGAGGCACACACCAGCAAAGATGCCAAGCAGGCTATTATCGACGCCCCTGGTGTCGAAGACGGAGAGTGGGAGAAGACTTACAAGGGTCCTGCTGGAGGTGTCATCACTGTTCGTTCCGAAATGGGTGAACCAATTCACAAGTTGGCCACCCGAGGTGTCCGTTTCTGGGCCGAGATGGACCAGAAGATCTTCAGCTTGCCCAAGGAGAAGCGTATTGCAGAGCTCAAGAAGAATCGCGACTACATCATCAAGCGCCTCAACGACGACTTCCAAAAGGTTTGGTTCGGGTGCGATAAGGAGGGCAAGGCTTGCGATTTGGAGGATATGACTTATGGCGATGTCGTTCGCCGTATGGTTGAACTTCTCTACGTCAAGCATCAGAAGCGCTGGATTGACCCCAGCTACATCAAGTTTACTGGCGACTTCATCCACCGTGTTGAGGAACGTTTCACCAGCGTCGCCGGAAAGCCGTCTCTCCTCCAGAACTACTCGGATCTCAACGACCCTTTCACAACTGTGGAGCGCATTCTCTCTAATTACCCAGAAGCTGAGACTCAGATCATCAACGCCCAGGACGTCCAGCACTTCCTGATGCTTTGCATGAACCCCTTCCAGAAGCCCGTCACTTTCATTCCCAGCCTTGATGATAACTTTGAGTTCTACTTCAAGAAGGACTCTCTTTGGCAGTCCGAGGACTTGGACGCTGTCATTGGCCAGGATGTCGGCCGAACTTGCGTCCTCCAGGGTCCTGCCGCCGTCAGGTTCTCAACTGTTGTGGATGAGCCTATCAAGGATATTCTCGACGGCATTCACGAAACTCACATCAAGATGCTCACCCGAGACATGTACAGCAATGATGAGTCTTCCATTCCTTCCGTCGAGTATTTTGGCGGCAAGTTGGTCGACTCTGAGATTCCCCTCGACGTTGAGGGTCTCACGGTTGCCTATGATGCTCACAAGAACACATACCGCCTGTCTTCTGCTGCTGGCGCTTCGCTTCCCTCGGTGGATTCCTGGTTGGCTTTGCTGGCTGGTCCTAACCGCAACTGGCGCCACGCTCTTCTCATGTCTGATGTGGTTGTCCAGGGCCAGAAGTTCCAGACCAACCCTCTCAAGCGCATCTTTGCCCCCGCTCGCGGTCTTTTTGTGGAAATTCAATATCCTAATGAGCCTGCCAAGACTACCATCATTGTTCGGGAGCAACCTCGACACAACCACTACGTCGATGTCATCGAGGTTAAGCTTGTTGGCAAGAATGAGATTCTTGTCAACCTGATCAAGGATACTACGGCCCTTGGCAAGCCCGCTGCCATGCCGCTCAAGTTCACCTATCACCCCGAGGCTGGTTACGCTCCCATCCGCGAAGTCATGGAGGACCGCAACGATCGTATCAAGGAGTTCTACTGGAAGGCGTGGTTCGGCGACGAGCCCCTGAACTTGGACGCCCTCGTCACCAGCACATTCGACGGTGGACGCACTACTATCACCAGTGAGGCTATCAATGACTTTGTTCACGCTGTTGGCAACACTGGCGAAGCATTCGTCGACAGACCTGGCAAGATTGTCAATGCTCCTATGGACTTTGCCATTGTTGTTGGATGGAAGGCCATTACCAAACCCATCTTCCCTCGCACCATTGATGGTGACTTGCTTAAGCTGGTCCACTTGTCCAACCAGTTCCGCATGATTCCTGGCGCTGAGCCTCTCAAGAAGGGTGACGAGGTTGCCACCACCGCCCAGGTCAACGCAGTGATCAACCAGGAAGCCGGCAAGATGGTCGAGGTTTGTGGTACTATTTCTCGTGATGGGAAGCCTGTCATGGAGGTGACGTCGCAGTTCCTGTACCGCGGCAAGTACACCGACTTTGAGAATACTTTCCAGCGCAAGATTGAGACCCCCGTCCAGGTCCACCTAGCCACGACCAAGGACGTTGCTATTCTGCGCTCCAAGCAGTGGTTCGCCACTGATGAGCTCCCTAGCGAGATTGACCTGCTTGGCCAGACCCTGACCTTCAAGCTTCAGTCTCTGGTCCGCTACAAGAACAGGAACGTCTTCAGCAGTGTCGAGACTCGAGGACAAGTTCTCCTTGAGCTACCCACCAAGGAAGTCATTCAGGTCGCCAGTGTCGACTACGAGGCTGGAGAGTCGCATGGAAACCCCGTCATTGACTACTTGGAGCGTAACGGCTCTCCCCTGGATCAGCCCATCCTCTTCGAGAACCCTATCCCTCTCAGTGGCAAGACTCCTCTGCAGCTGCGTGCCCCCGCCTCCAACGAGACTTATGCTCGCGTCTCTGGAGATTACAACCCTATTCACGTTTCCCGCGTCTTCTCCACCTATGCCAACCTTCCGGGTACCATCACCCACGGCATGTACTCCAGTGCTGCTGTCCGAAGTTTGGTTGAAACCTGGGCTGCTGAGAACGATATCGGCCGTGTCCGCAGCTTCCACGCAACCTTTGTTGGCATGGTCCTTCCCAACGACGATATCCAGGTGAAGTTGCAGCACGTTGGTATGGTTGCTGGTCGCAAGATCATCAAGGTTGAGGTCACCAACACCGAAAACGAGGAGAAGGTCCTACTTGGTGAGGCCGAAGTAGAACAGCCCGTCACTGCCTACGTCTTTACTGGTCAAGGCTCACAAGAGCAAGGCATGGGTATGGAGTTGTATGGTAGCAGCCCTGTGGCCAAGGAGGTTTGGGACCGAGCTGATAAGTACCTGCTGGATAACTATGGTAAGTGCCTTTCACCTGATACTTGTTTACATGCATTTTTATTGCAAGAACAGCTGCTAACCATTGTTAGGCTTCTCAATCACCAACATTGTCAAGAACAACCCCAAGGAGCTCACTATCCACTTTGGTGGCCCCAGAGGCAAGGCCATTCGCCAAAACTACATGGCCATGACCTTTGAGACTGTGGCTGCTGATGGCTCCATCAAATCTGAACGTATTTTCAAGGAGATTGACGAGAGCACCACTTCTTATACTTACCGCTCACCAACTGGTCTGCTTTCGGCCACTCAATTCACGCAACCCGCCCTGACTCTTATGGAGAAGGCCAGTTTCGAGGATATGAAGTCAAAGGGCCTCGTGCCTCGTGACAGCACCTTTGCTGGCCACTCTCTGGGTGAATACTCGGCCCTGGCTGCATTGGCTGATGTCATGCCCATCGAGTCACTGGTGTCGGTTGTTTTCTACCGTGGTCTGACCATGCAAGTCGCCGTCGAGCGTGACGAGGCTGGCCGATCCAACTACTCCATGTGCGCGGTCAACCCCAGCCGTATCTCCAAGACGTTCAACGAAGAAGCTCTGCAGTTTGTTGTCAATAACATTGCTGAGGAGACGGGCTGGTTACTGGAGATTGTCAACTACAACATTGCCAACATGCAATACGTATGCGCTGGTGACTTGCGTGCACTAGACACGCTCGCCGGTGTGACCAACTTCCTCAAGATGCAGCAGATTGATATTGAGGAGATGCGAAGCAACATTGAGGAGGCCAAGGAGGCTTTGCGCAAGATCATCCGTGGATGTGCCGACGCAACTCTCAAGAAGCCTCTGCCCCTGGAGCTGGAGCGTGGATTTGCCACAATTCCTCTCCGTGGCATTGATGTGCCTTTCCATTCGACCTTCTTGCGATCTGGTGTCAAGCCTTTCCGATCGTTCTTGCTCAAGAAGATCAACAAGACAACGATTGATCCGTCAAAGCTGGTTGGAAAGTACATTCCCAATGTCACTGCCAAGCCATTTGAGCTCACCAAGGAATACTTTGAGGATGTCTACAAGCTGACCAACTCACCCAAGATTGGAGCCGTCTTGGCCAACTGGGACAAGTACACGCAAGAGGATGATGGCAAAGCTGTCAGCGACAGCTCCTCAAGCGTGGGCTACGACGGGCCTGGTGCTGCCGCCTAAGGTCACAAAATGAGGAAATAACCAAATTAAATGACAAGAATTCAAAAAGAGACAAAAAAAAAAAAAACAAACAATAATTTACGAATGGGAACCCCGAAACAACTATATTACACGATAGATCACTTTACATGATGGAGGCAAAGCGTCCCCTCATCTTTTTGACGACGACGACAGGGATGGCATCAGTTCGTCATAACGATATTGGGATGAAGATTGTTGATTAAAGTCATGGGTTGTTTGGTAGAGCTTTTTTATGTATTTCAGCCGTACTGTACCTAGGTAGAGGAGCAGCGTTGAACGATTTATTAATAGACATTCTATGCATCATGTTAACTGTTGGCACGGAGTCGAGTGAATGTGTGATGGTCAATGTGGAGGGGCACGACGGTCAACTCAGTCACTGCATCTATCCAGAGCTTAGTAGCAATCTTCCGTCAAATTTGCTATTATTTATCTATGAGTAGCACTTGCGGCCGATAGGTACCTAGGTAGATACTCTCGGGAGATGCTGGCTAGGTGCCGCCGAAAATTGACAGGGGGAAAGCGACAACGACTGTTAGGGAAGAAGTCGCCGAGGGAGCTCGAATTCAACAAGGTGCAGATGGTTCGAATGATCCAGACAGCTCTGTTCCCTTTTGTTCGCACATGGAACTTAGGAGTCCAAGGCTTTCTGACAGTTTCTGCAAAGATTGGCTTACCCGTATGACAAGCATCACATCACATCAGCTCAAAGCTGCGGTACATGGTGGTGTAACCCAGAGCGGAGGCCGGTGAAGGAATGAGCAAATCGCCACGAGTTTTACGGGTATCGATCGCACAAGGCGGCGGACAGGCAGCTCTCCGGAGAATTTGAAGCCAATGATTATCTCTCCGGCCTCTCTGTGATACCGCCATGAGTGGGCAGTGCTGCTCTCGTTGCTTTGATATGGTGACTAGTAGGCATTGGTCCGCCCCTGAGCACAATGTTGTTTATCTCTCTTCAATGGAGTGATACATGTTTCGACTGTGCCGCGTGGACTTGTCGTCTGTTTATTTTCTACGACATCTTTTGTGCGTAACGAAGGCAAGATATTCGGAGTTGTAGCTTGGTATTCCACTCTCGAAGCTCTCATAAGGTCAACACGTCTTCTCGAACCTCCATCACCATGGCCTGCTACGTAAAATTCAAGGCGGATACGGATATTGGAGGCTTTGGAGTTGGTAACATAGTATCCCATGACTTTCTCTCACTAACCATGATAGGTCATGATATCCTTCTTAGTCGTCGCTTGGACAAGCACGTTCTTCTCCAGCTTCCGCGCGGTGTACCAGCTGCGCGAGTGGTGGTGCTATTCCAAGAGCACTGCGGTATCACATCGACAGAGAGCTGAACTCACCAGGCTTAAGGAAAGGGTGGCAAGCTTCGATCCGGTCTTGCTTTCTTTATGTGACTTGCAAATAGCCACTGGGCTAGGAATTGTGGTGGCCGGGTTTTCGCAGATTAGGACAATGACGTACTACCATGGACAGCTCGTTCAAAGCTACTGGTTTCTTACGACATCATCCTTCTGGGTGATACGTGTCGGGAACAATGACGGCATTAGTGCCCGTGCCGTGGCGATTGTGATCAATACTATAATGGGCAACGCATTCAACGCGTACACGACGACGACCCAACGGTCCAATTGGCATGAGGTTGGCGATGCCGGGTTCTGCTTTCGATGGTATGGCTTTACATCGAGTTGGCCGTGGGGCTGGACCATTTTTATCAGCATTTATATCATTGAAATGATGCTGGAGATGTCAACTAGGACGAGAGAGTTGCTCAAGGCTGGTTTCGACAAGGTAGACAAATTGGGGGTGAGACTTCGCAGGCAGTACAGCGATAGCTTGTACCAACTTAGAGACGAGCGGACTGCTCAGAAGGCATTCCTTTTTGCCGTAGCCACAGTCACGTCGCTGGTTTTCTGGGTTGGCCAGCTCTTTGCGGCGCTCTTTGTGGACAATGGCCCCTTCTTTCCATTGAGATTTGTGGTAGGCGTTGCTTTGAGTGCATGGGAGACATGTGATGTTATTTTGTTGAGGGTCTGGAACGACGAGCTACTAGCGGACGATGAACGCAAGATGGGATTTGGTCAGGTCCTGCCGTTAACGTTACTCTTCTCTATTGTCCTGGTTTTAACAGACATCTGGTCGGAAAAACGGGATCGAACGTCATTGAGTCGTGCCGACAGTCAGTCTCAACGTGGCAGGTTATTGGCTATTGTCGACGAGGCATAGATTGAAATCTAGGCGTATCTTGTGCGGAATCATCAAGTGGTGGGTGCTGCATTGTGAAACGATGTCTCAACTTGATGGGGATAAGTCTGATTGTGAAGATAGACTGCTGACTGGTGAGTAGAATAAAGAATCTGGGGTACTGTACGAAAAGAGTCCAAATCAAGACAACGCTAACACACTCCATAATTCAACATGGCCAATTATCAGACCAACATGACATACCAGCTCACTTGACAAGTTCCGTCGAGTCCCAATCAAGATCAAAAGATCGAAGGATCAAAAAGAAGCCGCTTATCTCGTTTCGGCTCCCGGCGACCGCCGCCTCGTCGCAGTTGGTGGATCGATCCAAAGAGGCGATAAGTGGGGCCCATTGAGTCTCCGAACTCCGTGCGCCAAATCGACAACCACCACATCTTTCCGTGACACTTGACTTGTTCCTCGATTGTTTCTTATTATTTGGAGCCATAATCAGTTCCGTTGATCTACAATTCATTCGCTTATCCATATTAAGGACAGGGATACAGTGGATTGTGCGGGGGGAAACCACGTGGTTGTGCGACACTCTGTTACTCACCGTGCTCTATTTAAGAGGGTCATCACGGAACGTCGCTTGTCAACGTTTCACTGCTCGTGTTGGAGTTTTTAAAAGGATACACTCCCCTCCTTGGTTTTTCTCTGTTCATTTCTTTCCAACCACATATACCTGCTACGGCGAGCTGTTCATAATGGTTCTCACGAGACTTGCTTCGGAGCCTAAGAAGTTCCAGGTCTTGCTGGGGACGTTTATCCACAGCAAGTCCCGAGCTGAATTGGAGTACATTCACAATGCCGCAGTTGCAGTCGACGAGGGCGGTAAGATCGCTGCTATTGCGAGGGAATGCGGGAGTTTGACCGCTGCTAGAGATGAGGTTTTGAAACAGACGGGGTGGGCGGAGGGAGATGTTGATATGGTTGAGTGTGGCGAGGGACAATTCTTCTTTCCTGGATTCATTGGTACATTCCCCTTGCTCCCTACATTGTGAATAACCTCATAAGCGTCAATCACCTCACAGAGTACCGTTGAGAAAGCACACTAACATCCAACAGACACCCACGTCCATGCCTCTCAGTATCCCAACGTCGGCATCTTTGGCAAATCCACTCTCCTGGACTGGTTGGAAAAGTACACATTCCCTCTCGAGTCATCGCTCTCAGATCTCGCCAAGGCACGTAAAGTATACACGGCCTGCGTGCGGAGAACCCTCTCCCACGGCACAACAACCGCCACTTACTACGCAACCGTGGATGTCCCAGCCACCAATCTCCTCGCCGATCTGTGTCTGTCCCTGGGCCAGCGAGCATTCGTAGGCAGGGTCTGCATGGACAGACAAGAGATATGCCCGTCGTACTACCGCGACGAATCAACAGAGCAATCCCTCCATAATGCCAAGGAATCGATCGCGCACATCAAAAAGATTGACCCTAGCTACGATCTCGTTTCACCTATTCTCACACCTCGCTTCGCACCATCGTGTACCGCTGAAGGCATGAACGGCCTGTCCGCCATCCAGAAGAAGGAGAACCTCCCCGTGCAGACGCACATTTCCGAAAACAAGGGCGAGATCCAACTCGTCAGCGACTTGTACCCCGGCTCAGGGTCCTACGCCAATGTCTACGACAGCCACGGTCTCCTGACGCCCAAGACGGTCCTCGCCCACGCAGTCCACCTCACTGAGGATGAAGCCACTCTCATTTCTAGCCGACAGTCAAAAGTATCCCACTGCCCCTGCAGCAACTCGTCGCTTACGAGCGGCGAAGCTCGCGTGCGATGGATGTGGGAAAAGGGCATTGAGGTCGGTCTCGGCACCGACATGAGCGGCGGCTACTCCCCGTCTATACTGGAGGCCGCGAGACAAGCCACATTGACGAGTCGCCATCTCGCGATGCAGATTGAGGACGAGGCTCTCCGCGAGAAGAGCAAGTTGACGGTGGAAGAGGTCCTGTATCTTGCTACGAGGGGCGGAGCGCTGTGTCTGGGCTTGGGAGAGAAGGTTGGCGGGTTTGAGGTTGGGAAGCAGTTGGACGCGCAGTTGATTGGGCTGGGGTGCGTGCAGGATGATGGATTGAGGGCTGGAGAGGGTGAGGACGCGGAGGGCGTGGATGCTGGGAATGTGGATGTTTTTGGGTGGGAGAGCTGGGAGGAGAGGATTGCGAAGTGGTTGTATAATGGGGATGATCGGAACACCAAGAGGGTTTGGGTGAGGGGGCGGTTGGTGCATTCTAGACGGTAGCTTTGAACTGAGTTTAGAGTAATGATTTAGATTTCTTGCGTTTGTGAGATTGAAGTGGGTGATGTTTCTGACGTGGGGGCATGCTTGTCTACTTGTAGATTTTGGACGGAGCTGCTAAAGATGTGGTGGTTGTAAAACAAGGAAAGTTCACTGACTGGATTCGAGGAGTGAGCGGAATTATATTTACAACTCTTGGTGATGTGGTGTGGTTGAGGTGCATACATAACTCATATCAGTATCTAGATGTGAATGACAAAGCAATTAGTCTGTTGCCAAGTGAGAATAACACTTTCATCCGATTTAAGGGGTAAACAAGTATCGTACGAACCTGCGAGTCTAAATTACTGTTGAACATATAACAAGGAGTAGCTAAGCAGTGAACAGGAGGTATCACGGGTGTTAGATACGGTCAACGGATAACTTAGACTACCATCTGTATCAGCAGAGCGTTCCCTTCACCAGGCTCAAATAGCTAACAGTAATTTTCGTTGGTAGATACTCCGACTTATGCAGGATGTGTGCTCTACGGTTCTGAGAGAAGTTCACGGCGGACTACATGTTCATAGAAATGTTGATGTGAATGGAGTATAGTTGTGATAGCGCATATCAGGTTAACGAAGCTTGGTGGTTGTTATTATGGATGAGCTCGACCCGTCTTTACCCGCGTTCTCGACTTTGCTAACTGTCAATGGAATAGTCACTTTAATATCAGAGTATGATTTTTCGGTTCTATAAATGTTAGCCGTTACTAAAGCATGGGAGTGTCATTGATTCTACGTACGCAACTGGACACATGATTGTAAACTTTGTACCCTAAAGCGAACATTTGAAACTCGCATTCATACAGGTTTGGCGGCAACTGTATGCGATTGGTGTGGATTCATATCTACATCAGATGGAAATTGCGCATTTTTGGGTACAACTTGTGTTACCTAATGGAGGAGATGCACTACCTTGAAAGGGCTTCGGCATCCTAAATTGTGTCAACGGATATAACTACTCCCTCTGCATGCGGGCTTTCCCTTTTACCGGGCACATAGTTTAACGCTCATTTTCTCTCATAGATTACCAGCAAAGTTGGTTCACTTTGTGAAGAGGATTGGCTCTTCATATCAAGTAACGTACTTGAGTTGTGTCGTACTAACGCTATTCACTCTGGTTTGAAGTCCAAATCTGGACACAGTAACAGAGACTGTTTATCACGAAATTCACCAGTAAACACACTGACTCGTAGTCTAAATCGGTCGTGTATTGAAGTCCGTCTCTGGGACTACCTGTCATAAAGAGCAACTAACTAACTAACCGGCGCAACTGACCTCAAAGAGTTCGGTGCCTCATCTCGTGTAATCATCTAGAGCAAAAGAATCAATCATCGTATACGCCGTAAGGTCCCTGTCCTCAGATCTCATTTCTCGTATCCATTCCGTTTCATTTCCTATCCTCAAGTACCAGCGCCATGCCATGCACCATGCCGATCCAACTCCAATGCAAGTTTTCATTCCCAGTACTTATTCCTGAGCAAAGTCATAGGCCCCAATAATGGTCCAATCCGTCAAGGGGTTACCACCAGTCTCAGCCCCCTGAGCAGAAGATTCCGCAACAGAAACGGAAGCAGAAACAGAAACAGAGGCAGAACGACTAACAGCCCTCTGGCGAAAGCGCTCATTCACAGCAGCCTTCTGACGCTGGCGCTCCTTATTGCGAAGCGCACGACGGCGAGCCTCCTCCTCGCCCTTCTCCTTCTTGCGGCGCGCGTACACCTTGTCCATGCGGTTGCGCACGTCGTTGCGCATCTTTTCAAGCATTTCCCCACGGACGCTTGCAAATTCAGTGGGATTGCCACCCAGGCTGATCACTTTGGCTTCAAGCCACGCAATGCGGATGGAGTCATCGATGTTGAGCTTGATAGCGTTGGCAAGGGACTCGGACTTGGCGAGACGGCTGCGCTTGGCGGCCTCGTTGTTGCGAGCGCGGTCTTCCTTCTGGAGCTGAGCGGCGAGTTTGTTGTTCTCGCGCTCCACGAAGGCTCGCTGTTCGGGCGTGGTGTTCTGGGTGCTCTTGATGAAGTCGGGGAAGACGCGCTTGGGGGCCATCTCGCCGAGCGTGTGGTCTGGGATGACGGGGGGGTTGTTCTGGTGGAATTGCTGATTCTGGTGCATTGCGATGTTGCGGCGGGCGTGTTCCTCTGGGTCAAGGTGGTGAGGGATGGAGAGGCAGACCCGTTCGAGGGAGTGGCCTTCAAATTTGGCCTCGAAGGGTTCGGTGGGAAGGGGAGGGCCCACGAACTGGTGGCCGTAGGTTGTCATGGGCATGGAGGCAGCGGTCTGGTAGGGGGTGCCGTTGGTGATGGGCTGGTTGTCCATGAATCCTCCAGAGAAGTGAACTTCAGGATGGAATCCTGGGCCAGTAGCACCAGCAGGGATGTTCAAGTTGGGCAGGTCAAGCCCGAGAAAGGCGTTTGCACCAAGAGCGCCCTGAGACATGGGGGTAGTGTCAGGGAATGCTAGTCCCTGATGAACTTGGTTATTGTTGTTGGGACTGGGGCGCTGAAGTTCGTTCCCCTGGCCAGCAGCCCGGGCGTAGTAGTTGGTCATGGTGTTGACAGGACGATCAAGTTTTGAAAAGTTGGTTATAAAGGAAGTTGGGGGTATAAAGAACCAAAGTCTTGGACTAAAGAAAGATAACCTGCTTGCAAAAAAGAGGTTAGTTCCGCCATAAATACTTTTTCGTTTTCTTCAAAAACAGTCTCAAAACCGCATAACATGCCACAATCTTCAACACTGACAAGCTGCCAACATCGTCACCAAGCGTACCACATTGCCTACACGACGACCAGAACGGCCCGAGGAAAGCAAACTGGGCAGCTACTATCGTCATGTCCGGCAGCTGACGCGGGTTGTGGCCCAAAGGCACACCATGCGGAAACACGAAACCAAGCTGGATTCATACCTTTTTACGTGCTTTGGTTGTTCAGGACCAAAGATGACTCTTTGTGATGTCGTGGATATCCGCTTTTCGAGAGACACGATGTGTTGTTGTGGTTTTCACAGTAGGAGAGGTGATTCATCAAAGAGGCAAGGGAGTACAGGAGCAAGATGAGGTTTTATGTTGCCCAACACAGGTGATTAACAAGGTGTAGAAGAGTGTCGTCTGATGTGTTTGTGGAGGAGTAGAGGAAGAGGGGGAAGAAGGCAGAGATTCAATGTCTTTTTGAGCAGGAAGGCGTGTGATTTGGGAACAGAAGTGAATTTGATAAACATACTCCCTTTTGCAGAAGATGTGTGCCGAGCAGCCGGGCTGGGGGCGTGTGCTTAGCCTGCTCGTCCAGTTGAATGTTCAGATTAATCTCATCTTTTGGAAATTGAATGGGAATTCGGGAGTCCGGCTGTCTGGTTGGCCTGTTTGGGAGGAGACGTGGTTGGGGAGATGACACCCCAGGGGGGGCATTTTCTGCAACATCTGTTCTTGTGAACTTGATTCTATGTTGGTGAATGGTTGCTGGGGAGTCATGTCCAGGTCAGGCAATTTCTCGATCACTGATTTTGTATCATCCCCGGCAAACTTCAGATCTTGACAGCTGATGTTCCATCCCCTGGCAGGCAGATGGGTCAGGAGAGCAAGCTTAATCACAACCCAGATACCTAGATAGGTTGTAAAAGCCCAATGAGATGATTTCCATGATGAATGACAAGCTCTTCATCAGATTTGACCTTCAGAGACGGCAGAAGTTGCCGACATGGATTTTCTCCACACGCCATCGTCCACACACCCCTGCTGCGATTTACCTTCCCGCACGCCACATCTAATCTGAGCGGAATCTGAGACTAGGATAATTATCCCCGAGCTTGTGCTATTGTTTGTACCTGGTTGTATTGTTTCCTTGGCTTGGTCTGCGGCTCAGTCAGCTCTTAGTACGCGGTGATGCTTCGTCCCATTGGCAGAACATGCTTGGGCTTATTCACTGTCTTCTCAGTTTTGAGGTAGAGGAACGGATGGAGATGATCTTTTCCTATCTGGGTGGCAAGTTGTTGACAGGGACGTGTTGATCCCTGCAATGGAGAATCTTCAATGGAGAAATTTGGATCGAAGGGATGCGTGCTACGCTGCAGTCGTTGTTTGTATTTGCTTGACGATTGCTTGAACTTGAGAACTGAAACAACTATCCTGATGAAGGAAAAGCAAGCTGAGAGTCTTTGATTTCGAAATAATCACTGGGTGCACGAAAAAATGACAACCGTGAAGTTGCTTCCTAACGCACAACCCCAGGATGCTGTATTTTAAACTCCCTACTCGCAAAACTTGCAGAACCAACTCAAATTCACACCGTATTCCACAATTCACTTTCAAAAACGCGTATTCAGAAATCACTGACAAAAACTCCCAATATACTCGCTTGTATTCGCTGAGCCCAAAAACACAAAACACATAACCCCAAATCCATATCATAGCGCCAACCCAGTTCCATCTCCTGTCCATCGGTATAGCCCTAGTAATTCTCGTCGTCGTTGTAGCTGGTCGCCTAGATCCTCGGGGACGCGTCCTCGAACGAGTGCCAAGGCACCTCGCATCACTTTACTAAATTTCCGCTGTTCCGCGCCTCAAATTAGCACCTTCATCACATTATGCTAGATCGGACTGCATTATTTACCTGGTATTCTGTACTCAGCGTCACAACACACGCTTCATGTGCCCGGACGATAGTCTCGCACGCCCGTACCACGTTTGGTGAAGCCTCCACCTGCAGCTTGTCTGCTATGAGGAGCAGCAAAAACGAGCCCTGGAGGAGATAGACCCCAAAGAAGAATGGCATGAATTCCAGGCCCGGATCGTACTCTAAAATCTGATTGATGGCCTCTGCTGCGGCTACAGCGTGTCCAGAGGCCGTCACAAAATCTGAGGATGAGATCCACAGGTCCTCGTCGTCTAGGAGGCTCACGGGATCCCACTTTCCCTCAAGGAGGATGTGTAGGACGTGCATTACATGTGTTCCGTAGGCGAGGACGGTTCGAGTTTGCACTTCTGCTTCTGTTACGCGGCTGGAGGCTGTTGTGTGGACGGAGTGCGCGGATGGGCTGCTATTTGATTCGAGAGCTCGCTGTGCTTCGTTGTGGTTTTCGTGCATGCTGGTTTCGTCCTTGTGGCCATCGGAGTTTTGGGCTGACGAGTTGCGTGATTCGAATCGTTTGAGACTTTCCTCGTAAGCCTCAAGGTGTCGCCGCACTTCGGAAACTTGGTTGCTCCATTCTCGAGAGGCTCTAAAGGCGGAACCGAATCGTGGATGGTTTCGGGCGTGGTGTAAATCGACAATTTCGCCGAGAATGGTCATCAACGGGAGAAAGTAGCCAAATATGCTGAATCCTCTGCATTCAAACTGTGGCCCGCAAGAGCCCTCGTCGTTCTCGGGGAGCATTCCGAGCATAGTCGAGTCGGCTGGATAGTTTTTAAAGTCTCCACTCTGCCAGGCTGCATCGTCTAGCGGTTGTTTGAGTCCCTCGCATTCTACGTCGAGAAGAAACAAAGGTCTGTTGTAACAGAGGGCCAGATGTCGATCCACGGTGTACACGAGCCACCAGATTCGCCGTCTTTCTTCCCTCTCTTCTTCGGTGACAAAGCCAGGGCTGTTTCGGAGTTTGTCATGCTCGTCTAGTCCCTCTGTTTCCATCTCGCCTTGTTCGAAAGTTGATCGTGGCTCGGAAGGGGGCAGCTCTCGACCGAGCTTTAACTCTCGTGCCATGGACCAGGCCACATTCCACCACCGCAGACTGGCTCCTTTGTACTCACTGGCAGATACCACTGTTGCCAAATGGATATACGTCACAAGGTCGTCGAGTTGGCCCGAGGCTCCAAAGGCACCGGATTCACCACTTAGCGCGGCATCTATGCTGATAGACCCAGGTAGTGCCACCCCAAGGCCGCCAAGAGCAACGGCTCCGACCGTTTGATTCGCATTCGAAGAGGCTTCAACTGACGAACTGTGGATTAACGGTTTTAATAACCCAACAGTCAACTCCAGCAATTTCTGGCAGATCTTGCCCCTGGCGGACGGCACGCTGGTGAGCAGAGAAGCCTCGCTTGTTTGAGCTGCTACCCACAGCATACTTGCTAGTAACGCAGGCTGACATTTTCGCGGTTTTGTAGGATGAAAAAAAGCTCGCTTTCGAAATACCGACCCGAGAACATACGGAGACATGGGGTGCATAACTGCCGAAGAGGACGACGCGAAGTACATATCCAGCAAGTCACACGCCAATGGTATCGGAATAATGTTGGCAATGTGAGGAAGAAGGGGCTCTAAAACCGGATATCGCAACGCAGACTGTCCGTAGTTGGCGTGCTGCATCTGTGTTTGAAATTGTCCGGGTGGCGAAGATATTGGCATGGCCCATCCTGGTGATGTTGCCGTTGCGAGTCCTGGATAGGCTCCAAGGGGACTATTGCTAAGTCGAAACCCAGCCGAGTTGTTGAAATCAGTCGGGCTTTGCCCCAACATACCAAACGACATGTCCGAATAGCCATGAATGTTGTTCTGGTGAGGATGGTTGTACGCTTGATTACTGGCCATCAGGTCATCGCTTCCAAGACTCTGCCGATCATAACTAGTCGAGAGCCCTCCGTATCCGCTGATGCTCATCGAACGACTACCGCTTATGCTCTCCGGAGGAATTTGAATTGGTGGCGGCATGTGAGACTGGTCAGAAAGCTCACCAAACTGTCCAGGAGTTGCCGCCGGTTGTCCGTGATGAAATTCCGGATCAATGCCACTGTTGCCGGCCAGGTGACTCTCATGGACGGTAGCCAAACCACTGCTGGACATGGAGTTGCTCCTCGTGTTTTCCACAAGACCATCTGCTCTGTCGTCTGTGGCCGGAGAATTACTGGATTCTTTCCCGTCAGATATATCACCGTTTTGATTTGGATTTCCAGCAGCCGCCTGTGCAGCCGCTCTCTCGGCCAGGTCTTTTCTTGACGCTTTGCCACGCTTCTTCTTCTCACGCATATACTCGCAGCCAAGGCCGAATTCTGCGCATTCGACCAGTTAATGAACAAAGGAACATCATAGAATATATCAAAAACACGGCCCTTAGCCGAAAATAAGGAGAAACCTACCAATACAGTGTGCGCACGGATGCTTGCCGTCACATTTCGTTCGTAGTTGATTACACTGATCGCACGCTCGGCTGATTCTCCGTCGCACTGGCCCTGTTGTTCCGGAAGCCTTTCCCGTCGGTCCTTGGGGTTGCGCTCGTTGTTTGTGATGGCCCTGTCGATCGAGATGTCCCAGCCCCCGAGGGTTGGAGTTGCCTACATGGTGTTGAAGCTGGTGCATGCCATAATGTGATCCATGGCTAAATGAGTCAAAAGGATTGCTGTGTCCATGATGGCCGTGGTGAGGCTGGGATAGATGATTATGGAGAGCCGAGGTTGATGAGTTGTTGTACGGGGAGTACCGGTGCAACGGATTAGACAACATGTCTGGTCCTTGGCTTGTTGTTAGATTTTTTTATTCCGTTTGATGAATACTTCGGATCCTTCTGGTAGAGCAGATGGAAAAGAGAGAGGTTCTAAAGGGGGAAATGCGGCTATCGATGCCAAAAGGTATGTCGTCTGGTGACGAGTCAAGGGTGTTTACTTGCTTTGGGGGTGCCGTGGATTCATGAGCTGCTGATTGATGGCCTGAGCATCCGGCGGAGATTCTTAGGTGGCCTCTCTCAAACTTCCAAGCAGTTGAAGATTTCTTATTGTGTTTTGCAAGACTTCCAACTCTGGTATGATCCTCACGTCGACTACTCAAAGGCAACAACAACAGAACGCCCACAAATTTTGAGCCTCTGCTGGGGAGCTTTTGACCAGACGACCCTTGCTGACTCCAACAGTAAATCAACAACAACAAAAAAGAGGCGGTACCAGGTTTCGAGTCCTTGCTGGCTACCAGTTGCCGCGAATGTGAACCGGCGGGCGGGCCCGATGAAGTTGATCCACAGAGTAGCAAACGACGACACCTTCTTTTTCGCGGGATGAAGATGGTTTTCAAAGAAGAGCCTCTAAACAGGACGATGACTTGTCAGGTCTACATAGAATTAAAAGAGGAGAACTCTGGCACTCTCTTCTGCTAACGAGATATTATTCCGCTTCTCTGGCTACGGGGAACAACAAAACCCGACGGGGGGGAGCAAAGAGACTGGGGGTTGATCTCAAGTCCAGACACTACTTTCTCCTCATCTTCCATCTCATGCTTCCACCTACACCAAAAAACACCAAACTGTGTGCTAACTCCGTACACCAAGAGAGCTATTATGGGACTGACTGACACGGGCAAGCCAGTGGCCGATGTGGAGGCGTCTGGCGCTCACTGGCAGGTGAGGGTTTGTCGATGCCTCCAAACCACATACAAGAAAACGGCGGTAACTGAATCCACTGGGGCGACAGTGTCCGCAGTGTCCATGTCAGTGGTGCGGATGAGGCCTTGCTTGCGTGATGCCCTTGTCACCAAGTTCGACGCCACAGGAAAACGACTGGTGGAGTTACATGCATTGGGGGTTCGAACGACCCACGCGTCCGATGCTCGCCCTGGACTGACGGTGTTGCTGTTGTTGGATGGCTGTGGATAGTTATGCTGACTGACTGATCGATGGCTGCGTGGACGCGCGGGAACATAAAATGTCGCGGAACTATGCCCGAAGATGCCCGGGCTCCAATATCATCAAAAGCTACCAGGTCTTCAACGTGGTCCCCCCTTCTTGGGACATCCCCCGTCTTGCCAATGCAACAAACAGCGTGCCCATGCATGGAGCCTGGCACCTGGTGATCTTCAGACGATAGAATGTTTGAAGAATGATATCTAGCTCGGCGGTGTCACGGCCAAAAGGTTCGCGGAGGGGAGCACAGCATCTCGCGGAGCCGCGGGAGGTTCACCTTTGTCGGCCTTATACCGGCGTTCTGCATGTTTTGGGCGACCCCGACCCCGGACTAGAGACCTTCATCAAGAAGTGCCATGCGCGGCATCCCCACCCTACCTCTCCATCAGACAGAGAGCGACCCCATCGTGTTCCAATTGTGGTGGACTCTTTGCCGGCATTGGTAGACACTACGTCTGACCTATTTGGCAGATGGAAAAAACGGGGTGCACCACCGTTTTGGCAAGTTGGCATGGCAAGCAGACTGGACCCCTTGTCCTCTTAGCTCGGTGCAGCGCCACGGTAAATGCGCTGCTTGGTGGTGGTGCGGGTGGTCACAAATGCGACCACTGCACCTGTTCGAAATGAGCCAAGCCACGGGTGAAAGTGGAGGACAGCGAGCAATCGCCGGAATAGTTGTTTTCTAGCTTCATATGCGGAGCATGTTGAGAAGTTTCTCCTTCATTCACAGCTTCCTCTGTCAGCTGTGGCGCTGCTTCGTGGCAACATGCCTCCCTCGCTCGCCTTTTGTCATCTTTGAGGATGATTGCTCTTCGGCAAGCCGAACACAGCAACCGAAGCGGAGAGGTCGAGGAATGTCAGGGGCTGATGTGACGTAGGAAACAGCGATGGCCAGAACAAACGCCGTTCGAGGATATCCATTTGCCAAACCGGCCGTGGGTGAGGAGGCCGACTCCCATGACGACGAAGGATCGGACCAAATTATGAGACGAAAGATGAAATGCCACGAGGAGGAGCTGGAAGTGACCCGAGGTCTTGGACCCCAGGCCAGGCCACCTTGCAACTTTTCCCTTGACAACTTGTCTGTTACCCCAACGCATCCCCGACGGTCCATTTTCAAAGAGATTGACAGACGAGACGAGCCAGGGGGAACCAACCTTGCCTCATTGCCATGGACCCATACCCATGCAGGCCGAAATGTAGGGCGCGCAATGCAAGCCGGAAACCCTGGCAAGGGGGTTGCAAAAATGATGCGTAGTTTTTGAAGTACCCTCAGATAGTAGGAACAGAGATCAGAAGACCCCAGCAGCAGTAGAATGTAAAATAAATAAATAAAGAAAAATGCTTAAACTGCAAGAGTTTAAACCTACCTATTATATAGTGTCCTCTATTAAATTTTGGCATTATTTGCGATAGTTATGGTCGATTCAATTTAATAGGTTAATTTGACTGTACCGTTGTAGGTGTGCGTGATATTGTGCAACCCTCGTGCTGGGATGGGAAGATGGCTGGATGTTGATGGGATGTGGACGAAGTGCAAGCATGAGCGACAAAGTGGATGGACTGTCGTCAGTGACGAATGCCAAAATGGCCAAGCGGGCGTCTCGTTGCTGCCAGATCATCTTTAGTGGCACGGTCCGTTCTCCAGAAGAGGTTCCTTCCTCCGAGTGCCCTGCTGGCCTGCAACATAGAACCTGCTCCTTCCATGGGTCTGGTCTGGAGAAGTTGCCATTCAGAGGCAATGAAGCACCAGTTGGGGGAAGGAGCCATGGACCAGTCCAGGGCAAGGCAGGGAAACCACAACCCAGGGCAGGCAGTTAAAGCAGCCACCCACCACTGCGGGCCACCAGTCGACCGCAGTCCACGATTGATATTGCATGAATGTCTCGATTGACATGCAACCTGGCAACCTGGCAACCTGGTCAGACTTTTTCAAGCCAACATTGCCCAATATCTTGCAGCACAAATGCAGACATTTCTGCAACCCAACGAACCACACACCGAAGCATCCATATCCCAATCCATGATGGCGCACATGGAGAACAATGGAGCATGGAGGCAGAAGCACAGGATCATGGTGGCACCTCAAATCCACTTTCCCCAACCCATGCCACGCGATTGTTGAGTGGCGCACTCCTCCCTTTGCTAATAAGCATCTGTCAGCATCATAGAGGAGCCGTTCGTATCTGTCTGGCCAACAAAAATCGAGGCTCATTTGCCCCGGGCCTGCTCAAGCCATGTCTCTGATTTTTACTGTTTCGGTGCCGTCTGGGTGCCCTGAATGGGGGAGTTGTCAACGGGGACGCCGTTCCAGATGAACGAGAAATTTGAACGAGGTTGACGTAAGTCTAAGACACTCATCATTCCCCTTTCCGTGTGGAACGACCAAGGTGCTTCGTTGTAACCGTGCTTGCTGACAATGTCAGGACTAGCGCAGACGGAAAGCGGAATTCTTTGCCTAAACCTTCATGGACACGAATCAGGACCGTCTGTCATCACAAGGCGTAAACCTGTCCCAAACATCTGGTCGAAATAAGCTGATTCCGGTCGACCGGCTCGAATGAATGAATCGCCATTCCCCCACTTGCCGTCCGATGCGGAGAACCACCAAGGTCCGCTCACCTGAGCAGGCATCTCAAGCTGCTCCGTGCAACCACTAACGCGGCACTTGAGCAGAGTAAGCTCCCAAGTCAGAAGAGCTGAGGCTGTAGTGCCGTGCCGGGACTTGGAGCTGTCTGGTATCAAGGGAAAAAACGGTTGATGGACTCCAACGTCGCCCGCACTATGCGCAGTTATGCGGTGCACGGCCCGCTGCCCCGAGTTGATGCCATATCCTTCTAACTCCAGCAGTTCTGGTGTGTTGATTGAAGCTGTGGTCCACACATCATGGTTAATTGCGTCGCCATGTGGGAGATCTTCCAGCCAGGATAAAGGTCCAAAAACCCGTTTGCGATCCCCCGGAAGCCCATCTGTGGATATTATTCTCCTGTGTCCAAGAACGAGGCTTGCATTCGGCCAGATCCGTGATACAACATGCATTTTTTTGCGGGTGACTTGCTCATCTTTGTCTTGTCCACGGCGGCACTTCGCACCTTCGGCCCGCATCTCCAGTCCCATTATCATGGCGCCGCCACCAGCTCGTCCCTGAGCCTGGGGGAACACTTTTGTGAAAAGTCCCTGGTTGTGCTCTCAATTCGACTCTTTCATCTGACACCTCGGACACTGCATGTGAAGTTTCCGCGACCTGACATGCCCATTGCTTCTATCCTTGCCCGTCACAGTTCCTCCACAAAATTGTCTCCTCATTGCTCCATATCTTGGACCCCGACTATCGCATGCCACGTGGCGGAGCCGCTCCAGTACGGGCATTCATTCCGGAACCTTAAAAACACCAAACTTGGTAATCGATTCCATTGGATCGAGTGGACAAGTTTCCATACCTCACCCCAACGCTTCCTACAATAGACTAGAGAGAGTATGACGGTAAGAATGGTGTAGCTGCAGCTCCCTCAGGAGTCTCAGGGAATACTTTCTTGAGGCACTGATGACCCATTTCAACCGGCCAGAGAGACTGTAGTGATATGTGGCATATTTTCAAGGCATCGTGGTCACCTCAATCCTCTCTGCCAGCTTTTTTATCTGCTTTAGAAAATTGGTAGAGATATCCTCTAATTTCCAATGAGAGATATGGGCAGCAGATGTCTTTGGCTGTGACAGACTGCGGTGAGCTGGGCAAAGGGACCGTCGGATTGCAACTCTATTCACGAGCTCATAAGGATCGGAAATCGGAGGCATTGGCACAAGTTGCGTTTGCTCAAACGTCTCACATGCTTGAGTCGATATGTGCTCTGACATTGTATGGCTTTCGATAATCACCAGACAACCCCGACGCCGTCAATGAATGCGGCAATAGGGCCGAGGATCACACATATTCCTAAAGAATGATAACTCTTTTGGTAAATCATCGCACCTAGAGTAACCGAAGCAGCGGTGATTTCGACCGATCAGGTTGACGAGCGTCAGCATCGGGGCCCGAAAACCTGGTGGCTAGTATGATACTTGCCATGCACCAACAGAAATCTGCGTTGCCTCGTCAACACCACGGCAGACGATCCTATACAAGGCAACTTCAATGGGGAGAAAACAGTCCACGTAACGAGGCAGGAGTTAGAGGCTGTTGGAAATGCGGTTGAGACGGAGTTACCCTATGCTTCCGCAACGATATTCAAACCAAATCGCGCAACACCTCTCAACACCAAAAGTTGCTCTGGGGCGCCAGGATGAGGATATGTGCTAGGGCAACTTAGCTTGTTTTCGAATTTTGTTGTTTTGCTGTTCAAAGGGAAAATCTCACACTTGGAAGATATATTGACACTGCAGTTGCCACTATGGCATCGCTTATTGGAGTGATCTAGCCGAACTTGAGCTTCACAGCTACCCTGCTAAATACTGCGCCGAAAGTCATAAACGTTTTCTCTCGCTCAAACGGACTCTTTCTATATCTCAGACCTACGATTAAACGTGGTCGTATTACCGAGAATGTCAATCTGTTCAGATTGTACACACATCCAAAACCAGCGGCTTCGTTATTTGAATCACACAAACGGCCACCATCGAAAGGCGAACTGTGGTAGACCTGTATTATTCATCTATACGCAAACTTGCAGTCTTCTTCCTGGCGTTATTAGCCTACACTGATTAACGTCTCCATATAGTGTCGGATATTGTGCTTACCGCAAGCCAGATACACCAAGTTCAACTCGCAGTTTTGCCTCACTCCTCGAACTTCTCTTAGGAAACTTCAACAACCGCGCAGTACATAAAACCTGGGAAGACTTACCTCCCGTTCTCATGAAGCGTATAATTGACTAGTTAAGATGCATCTGGTTCATGCTTCCTTCAACCGGACCATGCGCGAGGCTCGAGAAGGTTTCAGTCCACAACCTACATAGACGGACCGTGTCGTTTGTATCCTACCCACATGAAGTCTCAGTTAATGGCTTTGCGCCGCTCGAACGTAAGGACTAAGGGGGCAATGACGACTTTCATCGCTTGCACTGCAGCAAGCACGTACCAAACAGGCTCATCTTCCAGCCTCCGGATGGCCTACATGGACTGGCATCCGCGTGAAGTCACGTTTCACAGTCTGAAATTCTGCGTAAGTGTATGGCTGAGGTAAAAGCTGATCAGGATTGCAGTTCCGTAATCAATTGGCGTTATATACCGGCGCTGTACCCTGCTTCATACTCAATTTTGTGACCTTCGCTTCATCACAATAATCCTCGTCTTCGCAGGAGCGTGAAAGTGGCAACATGGTCCCTGTTGTGCTTACACAGCATCCTCCATATTGGCTTTTGCAATCGTTTTGGGCTTCTTTCCCTCCAGGGACAGCTTAGAATGACAACTACATGCTTAGCCTACCAGCATTCTCCGTTACTGGTTCACACGTCTGCGTCACACCACAAAAGATCCTTTTTGTCAACATAATCACTCACCGACAACTAGTCTATTCGCATCCTCGGGATCAAAGTCGACCGAGTGAATGAGGCAGTCGACCCTGGTGTTGGTAAAGGGCAGCAATCTAACTGTCAGTGGGCTCCGCACTCTTTGCTACTCCCACGGTGTCCTGGCATCACGCTGTAACATCGTGTCAACAAAAGTACTGTTCAGAGTGTCACTCAGTTTGACGATGTCCAACCGTAGCGGAGTGTGGGGAAATGGAGCATCCCCGGCAGTTGAAAATGGCGAAAGAACGGAAATAAAATGCTCTTCCCGACAGCGTGGATGGCCCGCAAGCGGCCATCATGGTGTGTTGACATCGTCCCATTTTGGTTACCTACCATTTTGCAGACAGGTGAGTCTAAGCTGGCGTATGCAGCTAATATCACCAGTTAGCCGGCAAGCCTTTCTTTGTCGTAACAGCGCCAGCGTCCTTGCCAAATCACAAAGGCAGCCAGCCATATACTACTATTGCGTTATGCGGGCCGCGTCAGCTTTTTCTGTCGAATGATCCATGTAATTGGAACTATTCAGCTCATGGGCGGCCGAGTTTCCCATTGTACGAACAAGTACCTGTCTGTCCTCGTCGCTTTTAGCATTAGAGCACGGATGAGAGCAACTAGCCGGGACAAGATTCACACAAGGCTCTTACCGAAAGCTAGCTATTGATACCAGTCATTGGCAGAGAGATTGGTTGATTAACTTGACTAATATTCGAGACCTTTCTTCTTAAGGAGATGACATTTAGAGACATTCAGCAGCATCCCGGGGCCACAGCGAGGGTTCATAGCAAATCTAGACTCTTTCAGCCAAGGCAAGTTCACATTGCTTTGCGAAACACGAAGCATTGCGATATCCTCCCAAATTCAGGTCATCATCTACCAACCACATCCAAGGTAGTATTGTGCAGTCACGCAATATTTTCCAAGCCCTTTCCCCACACCTGGATTACCGTTACGGTAATACAGCGATGTATGTACGTTGTGTGATACTCGTCCGCCTTCACCAACTACCTAATCGGGAAGGCCAAAAGATCGCCAGCCTCGAGCACAATACCTGATTCGCCTCCTACCACATCCACGTGTACGACACGAAGATAAAAATAAAGCGGAAAGGGACCACGCTTCCTTCTTCAGGCATTGCAGCGCCCCTCTTTGGCTGGCTTGCACCAAAGTGGCGAGGGCTGATCTTGTAATCTATCTCTAATACAAGGTTATTTCCAGGAATAGATTGTCCGGCAGTTTGAGGCTATTCGTGTTTGGGAAGGTTGTCTCACTACCCCCTTGGGACAGGACCGGCAAGACACATCTGATTTCTCAACCTTGATGACCATACATCGATGTCACGGAAGTAACTAATAGCCAGTCAGAAAGAGCATGCCCAGCATTGGAAAACGAGACTGCATTCAAATCTATCTTCTACCTTCCATGAATGCCATCATATTGCATGATCCGTCAAATCGTTTTGGCCAAGGTACCGGTACTTTGGCCCTGCCGCCTTCTCTTTTCGGGTAATGCCAACAAAAGATCTCCCACGCCGTCACATAATAGCCTCCCGTGTTCAGCTTGTCCTCTTGGAGAGCCCGAGAACAGACTAACTCCCCGCTGCTTTGCCACCCATCATCGTAGCATCTTGCGAATTCCAGACCCGATCCAGCCAAGTAGTATTAAAAGATCTTCTAAAAATTTTCAACCAAGAAAAAACGTCCATCTTGTAAGGACATGGACGACAAAGACACCAGGTATCGATAAGCATGTTAAATATTTGCGCCTTGGAGAGCAGCCTTTTCCGCCCTCCACACATGTAGAAAAATACGCCGTAACAACAGGACAATCCAACCAAGATAGACTGCTACTTCATTGAATTCATCATCACGCTCGAGACGTTGCCGGGGCCGGCCCTCAGTAACTCTCGCCTTAAGCTCGCCAGGTGTCATTTAGTCAGAGGTTTACGTAACTTTTCAGTCCAAACCAGGGAGCCAGCCGCTGCCATTCAACGACGCATTGAGGCCTTCAAACGCGAGCTGCCCCTGGTCTTCCTGGCACCCGCCGGAAGGTTGATTGAAGCTGTTATTTCGGTTGTGGCCGAACATGAAAACTCCGTTTGATGGAGCTCCACCCATCCCCCAACCTTCAAAGTTGTGTTGCCACCTTGCTCCATCATTGAGCATCCAGTCCTGGCCATTAGGAGGCAGATTTTCTGCTTGTCTAGGCATCCGTCGAGGCGCAGCTTGGCTGTGATCTTGCGGCACCGACGCTCGATGGTTGATTGGGAAGAATGGTGGCTCGTAGCCTGGTGCTGGTACACTAGCTGAGTTGCCAACCCACCTTCCAATTCCATTTGTTTGAACGTTGAAATCCAGAGGCATCGCATCGATGCGTACACCGTGTTCTTGATGAGACAGGCGCGCTTCGTCGACCATGTGAGATGATTGCATCAAAGAGATTCGATCATCGATAGACCCGGGTCCAAGACCTTCGATTATTTGTGCCTGTGCGAACTGTCCCATTGGACTATATTCCCCTGAGGATTTTGACAATGTGTCGTCCGCTCCCACACCCGCACCTGTTGTACTGTGACTGGAGGTTGGAGAGGGCACGTCTGAAGTACTGTAGTATCCGTATTTCTCGTCAGTTCGCTTTAGAATGAAAGCAGCGTCTTCTGGTAGTTCGCAGCCCCATTTTCTAGCAAGCACACTGAGTATGCTTAATGTGCGACGAGCACAGAGCCAGTCGTCAGCTATCTCTTCCAGGTGCTTCACACCGTGAATTACATCTCGCCGAGCACTTTTCTCCGGAAGATTGAGCAAGTGAATGGTGCATGCGCTGTGAACCATATACACTGCAATGTTGCATATTTGTCGTAAGCCAAATAGCTTCTTATAGAGCCTCATTAGTTTTGAGATTGCCCCAGCATTGGCTGTACATATTCGTCGCGGCGAAACATGGGCTGGGAGTGGCGATGCTGCTGGAGTATACTTCAGGAATGGGCGAAAGAGGTGGATATACTGTAGATGGAAGAACATGCTGAGAGGGAAATAAAACGTTAGCCCCCTGCCGCACAAGTTGACTACCAAGGAATAATCGGCCGCCAAGGCAATTTTTGAAAAGGGGACTGAATGCAAGGGGACGAGGGTAAGACCTACTGCATAAGGATCACATTAGGAAGCTGGCCGTCGTTTGGCTCAAACTCTTTGGGCAGGGCTTTTCTCCACTGTTCCAACCGCTGATGTATCTCGCTCAGCTTCTTCAGTTCAGCAGACTTACCACGGGGTCGCTTTATGTGGTTGGGGTGGTAAAAGAAGACCATTAGGTCACTGCTGATCTCACAGAGGCTAACGAGCTGCAAAGCCGCTGATCGTGTTCTCGCCGGCTGTTCAAAAGATTCATCAAGGCCCTTATCCGACAAAGGGGACCACATGGACGAGTCTTCTTCACTAGCAACATCGAACTTTGAGACGTTGCAGGTCGTTTTGAGAAGCTGGGGCAGCCTGCCCATGTAATTGGACCAGCACTTGTCAAACACAAAACAGCCCCAGTAAGTAATTTTCCTGGCGTCAATCTCTTCCTCAGACATATGCTCTCTGTCAGCGCCAGTGACTTCGAGGTTCAGGCCGATATCCTGAGCCATGCGAAAGCTCATTCCACTGTATACCCATCCCTTGGCTTCGCGGCCACAGCCAGCCTCTCTTACAGACATCAGCGCCAGCGCTTGGACTGTGACGAGGCGAGGCTTAGCAAACTCGTCATTTTCCAGGATGAGACGCTTCGCCTCGGCAAAAAAATGGTCGCCCTTGGTTCTGACATCGCCTGGGCTGCCGTACGCTCCAGAAACGTCGGTGAAGTGGCACCCCAGTGCCAGGATGGCGTTGACCAAAAGTGGCGAACAGTACGCTGTAGAATTCTGGTGAGCCACGTTTGCTTGACCTTTTATGAAGTCTTTAAAAAAGAGCTTCTTTGGCAGGGTAGTGAAGTATGTATAGTGATAATTGAAGTACATGTTGATCAAGTGCGTGATGAGATTGGTGTCATTGGTGACTCGCGTCCATGAAGCCACCGGGTCGTCGTTGGTGGGTTGCTCTTCGGCTTGAGGATAAGCGTCGCTAGCATCTTTTTGGGAGTCCCCAAGATATATCAAGTGAGATGTGCCACCAATAAAGCGTACGGATCCATTCTCGAACCTGAGCTCTCCCATTTTTCGAGCGAGTTCGTTTTCGCCTTTGACAGCCAAAAAGTCAACGTAGTCATCATCCATTTCTTCAGGCGTAGCGACTCCGCTGTCCTCGTCTTGGTTGATGATGGATTGGGCAACGGAGTCTAAGTTATCGCAGGAACGAATCTTGTTGACGACCGAGGTGACATCATCTTCCGAGGCATTGAGAATGGCTTCGACAAGGACTTGCAGGGTCGCACTACGTGCTTTCATGCTGTCGGCCTTCTCCCGGTAGACACCTTTCCGACGGTGGTCTGAGTTTGGGTCGTAAATACATTCAGTGCCATAGACACTGGCACAAGCAGCGCAGCTAGGTAAGGCGCCGTCACATTTGGACTTGCGTTTGCGGCACGCAACGCATGCTGTGCTGATGCATCGTCGTTTTTGACTTGACGAGTCGGCTCGTCGGCGTGCCTTCTTCTTGGCAGCAGCAACGAAGGTGGTATTAGTGCTGGTGTTACTGCTCGTTCCCATCACGACATGAGCCGATCCATCCGAGGACGCATTAACCACGTCTTGTTGTCCAGAGTGGACATAGGTTCGGTTTGTGCTCCCGGCCATGGTTACAAAATCCACTGCGGCGGCTTGGTACAGAGATCCCGGCCTTGCACAGCCGTCCGAAGTCCTAGGGCCGCAGGCGGGATCTTGACAATGATGAAGCGAGAGGGAGTCTGGGAGAGAAGGGGGAAAAGAGAGACAGGAAGGCAGGCAGGCAGGCAGAATGAGTTGGAGCAATGAATCAGTGAGTGAAGGGACAAGAGGTCGTCAAATGGCCCACACAAAGTCTGGGTCCAGGCGCAGGTAAGGATGAGCGATGCTGCATCAGATGCTCCGACAGCAGCAAAGACCTGGCGTTTCCGCCAAACTATGACGGGCCGTCTTGTCTGAGTAGGCAGAGAGGTTGGACAGCAGGTAGACAGCAGCAAGCAGTAGAGATGTGCCAAATCAGCGACAACAGCACCAGATCGAGACGAAACAAAGATTCCTGGCAGCCTGTGTTGGACTGGATTGGGTGTGACGAGGTGACTGGAGGGATACGGGCGCTATTGTCTGCTCATAATGCCGAAGTGTGCAAGATAGCAATTTTGTCAAGCGTGGCTTGAGCCCCTTGTCAGCGATAAACCGGGGAAGATGGGAACTGTGGCCCTTCCGTATGGAGTATGGCTGGCGTTGATGCTGGTGCTGGTGCTGATAAGGACTCGGGAGCAAATCCAAAATCTTTTGGCTTTGTGTTGGGTCGAGTCTTGCCTTGCAGACAGGAATGATGGCAAGTGAGCAGTGAGCACCGGGTTGAGCAGATCCGTCCCAAAGTGGAGCGTAGACAAAGTGGCTTAGCTGAAGATATTTGAGTGCCTGGGGATTGTTGGTTTGGTGTCGCTGTACCGGTATGGGCAGAAAGACAAGTTGTTGATTGACACAATGGAGAGGCGAAATGAGGTCAAGGCAGCATGAGATAATAGCACTGCCAAGAGAGATGAGGACAACGGAAAGGTCTCAGACGAGCCGATGAGGGCCGATAATCAATAAGCGAAACGAGGTGAAGTACAAGAAGAACCAAGTAAGTTCGATGGAGTCGCAAGAGGCTTTTTATGAACAAATGGTCGGCTTGATTGAATTAGTCGCCATCGCCTGGAGGTCTGCGGTCTGGTCTGGTGTCGATGTCTGATCTGGCATGTCCAAACCCGAGGTAACTTAAAATGTCTGGTTGCTTTAAAATGCTCACCTCACCAATTAGAGATGCGTCCGGGACGGAACATTGAGGTCTGGCACCAGACCATGACTTATTGAGCAATTGCACAAGGTCAAGGTCAAGGTACATGTACATGTACCAGGTACAAAGAAGATCCCCACGATTTGACGTCAAAATCCAAAAGCTCTCAGTGCCTGCCAAGTGCACAGGTACCCTTGCTCATGGAGGTTGGCAAGTTTGGTTGGTTGCGACTCTTGAGTCAAATTGCAAGAGTGGGCGGGAAGGTGCAGTCCAACTCAAGTGCCCAACTTGGCAGGACCCAATCGCCAGACACCCAAACACCACCCACTTCACACCTTGGCCATCACGGGCAGGCACGAACGGTACGCCTTTCAAAAGCCCCAAATGGCAGGCTTGATCCGACCAGCTGGGTGAATTGAACGCTAAAACGTTGTATGGACGTACCGTGACTTCCATCGATTGTCAAATCTCCTTTCACCATGGCCTATCACAATCCCAAGTCACGATATTCTCCTTGGCTGGCGCGATCCAAAGGCCCGTCAACGTGACTCCGTATCCTTCTCATAGTCTCACACTTTGGTTCCATCAAGAGGCAAGATATCTGATACTATCCGAAACTAGCAAGTGCGCCGCCGCCACCTCTCACTTGCTTTTCCAGAATCTCTGCATTGATCACCACAGCTCGCGGTTGTTCCTGTCGGCATTCAGGTCCGAACCCTTAATACCCTCTACCTGTAGTATTGACTAGCAAGACTTGCTTTGACGCAGACAGGTTGTGCCCTTTAACCTCTTCTTGCAAATCGGTTGGTCAACAGCATGCCAGTTGTCTCGTTAGTATGGTGGCAAGAACTAACTCATCAGGCGAGAGTGTACGTGCGACTAAACAAACCCGTCTTGCCCCTCGGCACTGAACAGGTGTGCATCTAGATGCTCATCTGCCTCGAACATTCTCTTCCAATGGACATAGAGCAAACCGGGCTTCATCCCAAGATGGAGCGCTTCCTATGCCATCGAGGCTATCAGAATCACACCTCTCCCTCCAACTTGGAGAAAAAGAATGACAGATGGCCTAAACCCGGGTTTGAAAGATATTTGAAATCAACGCCATTTCTAAAAATTCTCTTTCGCCTGCACATGGCTTTCGGTCGAGATCAAAATGGATGCCAATGAAGTTGGTGGTGATGCATCAAAGGTAAGCCGCGAGAACTTTTGTCACTTAGCGTTACAGCTCAGACTAACCTAACTGCCCTCAGTACCGGCTTAATGAAGCGGTCTGTATCACGTTTGGAGTCATTGGGATATGCTTGGGCCACCAAATCGAGGCCGTCTGTCCCTGCATATGCTAACTGGACAGGGGAAAGGCAGCCACAGTCGGCGACTTCCAAGTGGACGTATATCGAAACGCATCGCCTCATTCCACCTGGCTCCAACTTGTACTTCCATCATCGTCGCTTCTGAATGTTTTGAGTAGAAGGCTTTGTTGTAGCACTTACACTGGCGACGCACTGAGCTACTGAGCTGATGTATGCCGCTCTGCAGTCCGCTCATTCACAAAACAGAGTGACCCGCATGGTGGTTTTCACATCAATCTCGCTGCGGGTAATTACAACGCCAATGACTTTCCCAGGCCTGACTCGTACTTCACGAATCTGACAAAGCTCTCTGATACCTATGCTAGCCGACATTTGGTCTTCTCGAGGTGTCAGTTCCAAGCGCCAAGGCCTCCTATAACCAATTAGCACCAAAGCACCGGTATGCTTTCAACCATTGAAGAGCCTCTCACGAAGGTGGTGCCTAAGTTAGAATAAACGAGCTCTCGCCCTGGGAGATCGTCCGGCAAGTTTCAATTGACCAATTGGCCTGCTTGCGTGTTCTGAATGACCCCAAAGCCAAGATGAGTGCAGGCGGAAATATGGAGCCAGAAACAAAACTATTACGTGGGCGAGGAGATGCATATTCCCAAACACCCTCGACAACCCATGCCAAGCTTCTGGTACTCTCCGCGTGGCCTAACATACACACCGGCTCTAGCTGCTTCTAAATAAATCCCGGCACTACAACCCAACCCATCGGGAAGAGGCCGTCAGAACGAAACATTGCCACCAGTCTGGCACTACCAAACCCGCGTACACCGAGATCAGTCAGCATTGGGCTACCGCTTGGTTTGAATGATGTTCTTGTACGCCAAATTTGTCCATGAGGCTGTTAAACACGTCGATTCATTTGACCCAAGTGTCCTCCCAGTTAAGGTAGGTGGTAGTTGAAGTGTGGCTTGTCATTGGGATTTGGGAACTGTTCCAGGCTGATCAACTGACGAAATGCTTTGTTTCTTGATTATGGCCGAGAACTTGAAGCGAATCTCGTTCTTCAACCAACCGAATTTTATCTTAGGAAGGCAACGGTGACACCACATCTTGCTCACCAAACAATGTTATTCTCTGACTAAGTCTCTCGACTAGGCACTACGAAGAGCCAAAAACCAAATACGAAGCACGTTGGTGGCTCCCAGACTGTTTCAACCTCCATTCGGTGTTGTGAGTCAGCTATCAGTAAGAAGAAATATCAAACAGGGGCAAGCCCCATATCAGCAGCTACCAATGCTATGTCAAGGTTCATTTGATTATCGGCCTACACTCTTCTCCTTTGCTTCACGGTCTGTGTGAGCCGTCGAAGACGTTAAAGACTCAACATTCCGTACACATTCATGCCTCGACTGCGAAGACAAAAGACTGTTGGAGGCCGTCTTATTCCGACTTATGGTCTAATTGGCGGTGCAACCTTGGCAGTAAACGCAACGTATGGTCACAGTTTGTCTCGGGTTGCTTCCTGGCGAAGCTTCAGAAGCACTGAATGGACCAAGCTCATTAGTTATGAGCCATGGCATCGAGATTCTGTTATTCTTGGACTATTGTGGTCGTCCAGCCTTGTCCAACTCTCAGATGCCAATCCCTTTGAACTCAGGACTCAGGACTCCGAACTACCGGGCAAGCGTGGATATCACATAATGCTGACGATTGGCACTAACTTCGCACCAATCTTTCCAAAGGCCGCAAGCTTTTCAGTCTAGTCCCGCTCTCCGCTCTCCGCATCAATGGTGATGTGGCAGTGGCGGCGCAATTGTCACAAGCAAAACGGGGCTATGGGTCCCGATCACTTCCTGACATCTCATTGTGTCTTTCCATGGCCGATTGGATCCGTTTTGCAATTGGGTTGGCAAGCATGTCAAGAGAACAAAACGATACCCTCGGTTGCGAGCCCCGCCTCAATGACGGGATTAATAGGAGAGGAAGTAGTAAGCAATTGCCAACCCCCAAGCCTTATACTAGGCTTAGAGGTTAGTCCTGCCCTATTTGTTTGACAAGCTTGAGTAAATGCATCCCGGTGATGATCCCGGTGGCGTTATATCTGCCCCTCCACGACTTCAACAACAACATTTCATGAAATGAGCCTAGCGGATTCACTGACGCTGCGCCGTTCCGCAACGACTTCAGATGAGACTATACTAAAATTTCCATGCAAGGATTATGTAGCCTGCATATGACCTGCAAACTACCTTTCCGCCCCGAGGCCTCTGGATCCCGGCTAGAATCTCACACCCGCAACTGCATCCATCCTCCACCCTTCATCCTGTAGCAGAGCCTCAGAGAACACCGTTAGTGATCAAGTCACGTCAATACTGTAACGGCCATTCGGCAAAGAAGCTGTCAATTGATATTGATTTCGTTTTGTGTTTATTCATCACGTCCCCTCACATGTGGCTGGCTGTACACGTGTGGACTCTGCCGCCGAATGTCGGAGGTTTTGGTTTTATCCTTACGAGACGTCGTTTTGTGGGCTGTATACATTGGTGTAGTCTTATTGAGTTTGTTAGATGATTGCGTTGGCAACGCTAGTGGCGTGACTTGTTCATGCGGCTCGAGGATGTTACCGTTCCGACGTGAGGGCACTCTGTGTGAGAATCGTCAGGATACTGTAGAGGGAGACGAAACGTAACATGCTGATTATCTGTCTGTGCTTGAAATTGGTATCACTGGCGTTGTTTTCCAGTATCTAAAGACACAATGTTGGTGCAGGCTGTGAGTCTAACAACTTTCAGATGGAGATGTGAATATGACGCACATTGAATGTTGTTCCTCGCAAGTCATGTCTGGAACACCAGTCACTAACACCAGCCTATGTACACGCTGGGCATTTCAATGACGATTAGAGACTTGCGTCCAAGTATCGCTTCTTTTACTTGTCGACCAGTTTATGTCGGCCCGACATTTTGCATTGGGACATTCTGCATTCTTTGTTACACTTTGAAACAATTCATATCAGAACTCAATATGTAGTTTGTAGATGGAACTGTAGCTGCACCTTCAGTCATCACAGGGAGGACACAAACCCCCATAATGAAAATGAGATCTCATTTCAGTGAAATTGGCATATTCTAATACAGTTTTTCAGTGACGTAGTATACATGCTCGGTCCAGAGCCCTTCTCTTGCCATGGAGTTTCCGCCTCCCTCTATTCCCCTAGCGAATCTGGAGTTGACAACACACAATTCGTGGTCTAACACCCCCATCAGCCATCTTAGTGTACAACTACGCAATGCCGATCCCTTCAGTTCGACCCGCCCATCCGGCACTCCTCCTTCTGCATGTCTAGGATGATCGGAATCTTATCCGTGCGCAAAAGATGTTGAAACATTCATACACCGCATGTTTAACCACGCTCGAGGTACCAGTTGTGTGTCAACTGGCTCGTGAGATAGCTGAACGGGGTAGGAACCTCAGCCATGCCCTTTCTAGCCACAGGGTGGCGGAGGTAGACGGCGGCGCAAATGTTGGGATTGACTTCGAGATAGCGGGGGATGAAGGCGAACGCTGACATGAAGGGTCGTGGTTGCCAGGGCGTAGCATATGGTTTGGTGTCGTCAACGGGATTCTCTTCGTCGTACCGTAGGAGCCTGGCGAGCTTGTTCATCTCTTCGCGGGTGAGCTGGGACTCGCCCATGATGCGGACAGCCTTTTCCTTTTGCTCTTCTGTCAGACCGTCGAGACCCTTGTCAATCTGGCGCTGGCGGTTGTGTGCTGATTTTTGGCCTTCTGCTTCGGCAGCGGGCGCCGTCTCAGCCGCTGCATCGGTTGGTACAGGGGCGATGGTGAGCTTTTCGAAGCTTTCGCGCATGAGCTCGTGGCTCTTCATTTGCAGCTGCAGCTCTTCGATGAGTTCCTGTATGTCGAGGGCGCTGTCTTCGGGGTGCGAGAGGAATCGCTTGGCATCGGCTCGGAATAGACGTAGTTGCTTCTTTTCCTTGGCTGAAAGGTCTTTGGTGCTGTTCTTTAGGATCTTCTTGACGTCTTTGAGGAGGAACTTGAGAGCCCGGTTGTTGAGCTTCCAGGTCTCCTCGGGTGTGAGAGACTCGAGTCCTGGGCCAGATGCCTCTGCACCCTCTGACTGCTGCTCTTCACTTGTCTCCTCTGCTGAAGCGGTTTCGGCCTCGGGCTTGTCTCCTTCACCTGCAGTCCCAGCTGACGTAGCATCTGTTGAAGCATTTGCGGCGGCTTTGTTAATCGCCGTCTGATAGAATGCATCTGACTTCTTCTTTCTTGATTCAAGGTTCTCTCCTAGTCTCTTGTCTTTTTGGGTAACCTTTTGCTGTCCCGTGCCGTACATGACCTTTTCGATGTCTACTTGAAACATGTCGCCGGGGTTTAACTGGTACGATGGGTGGACCATCTGGCCAAATTGTTAGAGACTGCTCACCAAGAGAGTGGAATTTCAGAAAATCGCATACCTTCTTGCCATTGACCTTGACCGCTCCGTGAATGACGAATTGGCGAGCCTGGCGCACACTGCTTGCGAACAGCGCCCTGAAAACAGCAGTATCCAACCGTCGCTCCAACGGCGCAAATGTCATTTGCATGTACGGCGTCATCTTTGTGAACTGATCGGACAGCATTTTATTGACATCGCCAAATGGAGCGGGTCTCCGCCTCAACTTCTCTTGTCCGCTCAGCTTTGGGACTTTGGAGTAAGACTCGGCAGTGACTTTGGAAGTGGTGAGGCCGGATCCGCGACCGCCGGCTTGTTCAGAGCCATCGTGAGCGGCTAGATATTGTGGTGGAAGATCGACGGCTGAAAGGAGTCGGCGAGAGAAAAGGCGCACCCATTTCTTCTCGGGTATGTGTTCGCCGTGGTAGGCTCTGGTTTTCGCCTTGGCTGCCCACTTCTGTTGGAAGAAGGTTGGTGTGCCTCGAATTTGGGGCTCGCGACCGACGTTTCGGTACAAGTTATACAGATTGAATTTGTTCCATGACTGGCGCAATTTCTAGACAGTAAAGAGTTCCGTTAGCCAAGTTTGATAGGGCTTGGGGGGCCAAACATGGTGGTGTAATGGGTGGAAAGGGTCGCAATTGCATCAGAAAATCCTTACCGGCCGACTGAGACTATAAAACCTGTAGGGCTTACGCATCTTGAACAATGCAGCCCTGCTGGTGGTGGCTATCGAGCAGGGTTGATGTCGTCGTGTGAGCTTCAGGAGCAAGTCTGGATGGTTGTCCAATTTTTTGGCGTAGCTCAAATGCTTCCGACGGATTTTCCCGTCCGAGTGCAGACCTTTGTCAGCTGTGTGCAGCTGGCAGGGATTGGCAGGGATTGGCAGGGATTGGCTATGGGTGGACGTCAAAAGTGGGGCCACTAAACGCGTCCCACTGACCTTCAACGCGTTCAACTTATACCCAGAAAAGGACACACCAAGAAAGAGGGCATTTACACAATTGGTTCACTTTGATTATTGAAGATTCCGTCAATGTGAAGCATTACTTTCCTGTCCGCCTGGCAGCTAATTATTGCTACTCACTGTGACCACAAAGCAACTAACCATGCTGTCTGCGTCCTCGCCCATCACATTCCCCAAGAGCTCGCCAGCTCCGAAACGCGCGACTCCCCATGGACAAGAGGTTACGAAACCAAAACCCCGTGTAGACGGGCCATTCGTATTGGATGATGATGAATCAGAAGACGAGAGCCAAGAAAGAAAAGATGATACTCACGTAGCAAAGAAGCGCATGCTCGAGCACCCGACTGAAGTTGCGATACCAGCTCTAGAAACCGAGGCGAGCAAAGACAACGCCTCTCAAGATGCAACACAAGCAGCCGATATTCCTGCCATAGAACCTCCACCAAGCTGGTCGATTCAACGTCCCTTTTTTACCGGCTCGATTCTCGAGAGCATATCTCCTCCATCATACACCGCCAAATCATGCTGCGGTAAAGCGATTTCCATCAGACAGAGAAAGGCGTCTGCTGCCGTATCCTACGAGACTATCGTAGCAGCGAGATCCAAGACGAAGGAAGGTAGAGCAAAACGAAGCTACTACGGCATTGAAATCCATGACTTGATAAGCAATGCGGCCAAGGAAATTGCAAGGAAGACTCAGACAGTTCCCGCCGAACCTGATGCGCCAGTGATGTCAATTGAGGCCCCAGTCGAGGGCAAGAAACCGAAAAAGACACTTCTATGGACTGAGAAATACCGGGCACGAAATTTTATGGACCTGTGCGGCGACGACAGCACCAATCGACATGTATTGAGATGGCTGAAGCGGTGGGATCATGTAGTGTTTCCAGGCCAGACAAAGGCTAAGCCTGTCATTACAAGACGACCCGGCATGAAGCATCAGGTTGAGGAAGAGAAGCCACATCGTAAGATTCTGATGCTTACCGGACCACCTGGATTGGGCAAGACGACATTAGCTCATGTCTGTGCGAAGCAGGCAGGATATGAGGTTTTAGAAGTCAATGCCAGCGATGACCGAAGCCGAGATGTGGTGAGGAATCGGATACGAACAAGTCTGGGTACGGAGAGCGTCAAGAATGTCACCAACAGCAAAGGCAAGGACGGGTCGCAGAGAATCGCTAAGCCTGTCTGCGTGATTGTTGATGAGGTGGATGGGGTGACATCAGGATCGGGTGCGTCCGGAGAAGGTGGCTTTGTGAAGGCACTGATTGATCTGGTGCTTACGGATCAGAAGAACGCAATGCCATCGACGTCTGAATATAACCGGAAGAAGAAGAAGGGAGATGACTTTCGACAAATGCGGCCACTGGTTCTTATCTGCAATGATGTCTACCACCCGTCTCTGCGACCTCTTCGGCAATCAAACCTAGCAGAGGTCATCCACGTCGGCCGACCGTCACTTGATGCCGTCGTCGGGAGGGTGAAGAATGTCTTTGAAAAGGAGGGCATACCGTGTGATAAGGATGCAGTAAGAAAGTTGTGTGAAGCAGCATGGGGTATGACAAGTGGTATCGATGCTAAACGAGGAGCAGAGAGCACAGTCGAAGGCGATTTACGTGGTGTCATGGTTGTAGGTGAATGGGTAGCAGGACGGTTTAGATCTTCACCCGTGGGCGTAAATCAGCGACTTACACGACAATGGATTGAGAGTAACATTCTACGAGACCTATCCAGCAGTGCTGCCGGAGCAAGAGGTCTCGGACGAGGAAACGTTCGAGACATTATCCAGCGACTATTCCAAGAAGGAGGCGGGTTTCCCACACAAGCTATGGATTTGTCCGAATCCAAGACGCACCACGAGCAACCACAAGCTGAGCTGGGATTTGGAGAGCAGCGGAAGAAGTACGCCATGGATCGTCTCCGTGAAATGGTCGAGACAAGCGGAGAAATTAGCAACATCATGACAGAAATCTTTGCTGGGTACCCGAACCGCGAGTTCAACGACGACATCTACCTCGCCAAACCGAACCAGGCGTACGACTGGCTGCACTTTCACGACTGTTGTCAATCGCGTCTATACTCCAGTCAAGACTGGGAACTTGCGCCATATCTCAGTCAACCGGTGCTGGCGTGCCACCACCTCTTTGCCTCGCCAAAGAAACACTACACCGCACCCGGTGGATTTGAGAAACGCTGGGGCGGCACAGAAACAGAAGAAGACAACGGTCCTCCCGTGCCATTTTCCGGGCCTCGAGCTGATTTCCAAGCCCGTGAGGCAGAGAAGCAAAATCGCTCCCAACTTCAAGCACTCCAAGCACAACTCAGTCCAACGCTCATGAGGTCGTTCCGCAGCGCAGAGGACGTGGCTACCGAGTTTCTACCCTATCTAATTCGTCTTGTATCACCAGACGTGAAGCCCGTAGTCGTAGGCGGCAGTCAAGGATCCATGGCCAGCGTCCGCAAGGAAAGCGAGAAAATCATGGTCCAAAGAGCGAGCGAAGTCCTCGCCGAGGTTGGAATCGAACTGCAAAAAGGCAAAATTGAAAGCGAGACAGTCGGCGGTCGTGGCCCTCAATACGTATACCGCATGGAACCGTAAGTCTCTCCCCGCAAACAAAGCATCTTCCACTAACACCCTCAGCGACCTCGACTCCCTCTCAACCTTTGAAACGGGATCCGCCATCCTCGCCTCGCAAGCACCTACCCGCTTTGCCGTACGGCAAGTCCTCGACCAGGAACTACGACGGACGATTGCCCTACGGGAGAGTAATGCGCGGAAAGCTCGTTTTCAGGCTGGCGGTCCTGTGGTGGCGCACCTGCCTGTCTTGCAGGACGACAAGGAGAATCGGGTTGTGGAGGAGACGGCCAGTGCGGTGATTAAGAGAGATTTCTTTGGGAGGGTGATTGAGGCGAAGCCCTTGGCGGAGTTGGATGGGAATAGTGAGCGGAGGATGAGGAAGGAGGAGCGTAAGGTGTGGGTTACGTATCGTGAGGGGTTGAATAATGCGGTTAGGAAGCCGATTTCGTTGAGGGAGTTTCTGAGGGTGCTGTAGCATGATGGGGTGAATAGATTTTCATGTGAATACAATCAATCAAGCTTGTATTGGGTCGTCTATCCATAGCTATACATGTAAATTGTGCTCACGCAAATTTCAAGCTCAACCATCTACAACACCATTCTACCTCGTAAAACCACACCGGGTAGCTTATAGCTTACTCTTCGCCCTCTGCGCCGGCACAACCAACGGATCATACACGGTCCTCGACAACGCATCCGTAGCCGTCGAATTCGAATGCACAAACAAGCTCTTCGTATCGACCAAACTCGGATTCAGGTCCTCGACGCTCGCACACCCAATCAGCCGCATATTCATCTCCATCTCATCCTTGAGCAGCTGCATCGCCCGCTCCACGCCCTCCTGTCCATACGCACTCATGGCATACAAAAACGGGCGTCCAATCCCCACGCCCTTGGCACCCAGACACAGCGCCTTGATGATATCCGTGGCCCGTCGAATCCCGCCGTCGACATAAATCTCAATCTTGTCCTGGAGCCCCTTTGCGCGCAGGACGGGCATCGTCTCCGCGAGGACTTCTATGCCCGAGCGCGCCGTGTCGAGCTGTCTGCCGCCGTGGTTGGAGAGCACCACGCCGTCGGCTTGGACTTGAATCGCGCGGAGGACGTCTTCCACGCGCTGCACGCCCTTGAGGATGATGGGCATTTTGGTAATGCTCTTGAACCAGGGTATGTCTTTCCAGCTGAGCGAGGGGTCAATGAAGCTGGAGATGGCGCGCGCGGCGCCCTGGGACGTGTCTGTGTCTTGGCCGGACTGCACGTTGCTGCCCTGGTCGGTGAACTTGGAGCGCATGTCCTTTTCGCGGCGGCCGAGTTGGGGGGCGTCGACGGTGATGAAGAGGCCCTTGCAGCCGCGGGACTCGGCGTGCTGGACGATTTTGCGGGTGATTTCGCGGTCCTTGTTGACGTAGAGCTGTAGCCATTGGACTTGGGAGGGCTGTTTGGCGTCGACGATCTCGTCGAAGGAGCAGGAGGCGAGGGTGGGAATCATCTGGATGACGTTGTGCTTGTGGGCGGCGCGGGTGAGCACGACTTCGCCTTCTGGGTTGCCCAGCTTGCCGAGGGCGGTGGCCGTCACGTAGAAGGGCATGGAGACGCGGGTGCCGAGCATGGTGGTGCTGAAGTCGACGGTTTCGACGTCGACTAGCACTTGGGGACGGAACCAGATGCGGTGGAAGGCGCTGTGGTTTTCTCGCATTGTCTAAGGGGTGTTAGTTTGGTTTGTGAAGAGGTTTTTGAGGGAGGGAGGGAGTTACAATTTCGTCGTCTGCCGCGCTCGAGTAGTATCCCCATGCCGTCTTCTTCATTATCCTGCGGGCAACGGCTTCAAAGTCGAAGAGGTTGTAGCATTGTGAGAGGAGGGGCTTTTGCTCGACACGCTGTAGGCGTTGTTCTTCTTCGGGGTCTTGTTCCTTCTCTTCTTTGGTCACGGTGCCCATGTCCACGGGGCCGAGGTGTTTGGACTTGTCGAGATATTTGTCCAGAGTGTCGGGAGGATGGATGGGTTCGAATTCCTCGGTGGCATCTTTGCCCTGGGGATTGTTAGACTGATGGTTGGCGCGGTAGAATGAGGGCTGTTTCTTACGGCGTATTTTAGAATAATCTTGGAACCTCCTGGGTGTTCTGAAGAGGTCGGTTAGTATGCGCAGCGATACCGGAGACGGCTTCACAAACCGGGTAGAAAGTCGGTCACGTCGTAGGCTTTGCCCTGCGGGATGTTAGAGTATATTCTGAGAGACTAATGGGTTGGAACGTACGTGGATAATGACCCAGCATGACTTGGTGTCATTGTGCTGGGCAATATCACTGCCTTTCAAGGCCATGGTGGTTGTGGTTCGGCAATTGGGTGGTTGGAGGAGCCGAGGTCTGTTTGCAGTTGATGGTTCTTCTTATATGTACATGTATCGGTGGTGTATCGTGGGAATTAGAATTGCATTGCGCTCGTGGGGAGGGATAAGAGAAACAATTAAAATGTAAGTTGTTGGATAAAGGATAAAGTAGCCGATGGAAATAAACGCCTGAAGTTGGTCAAGTCCCCGCATGAAATAAATCGTCAACGGAATCGACACTCACCCGACGGGCCAATGCATCCGGGGAACGAACCCCAGCTCTTCTGTTTGGTCTCGGTCCAATGGATTGTCCACTTTTGCCAATGACATCAAGACGAATGCCAATGAAGCGGCGGCAAAGGGACTAACGATTGCGGATGTTGCTCCACCAGACTGCGAGCAAGGAAGAGCTGCTCGGGCTAGAATGCGGCGAGCGGCAACTCTTTCGGCACACTTGGCGACGAGATTGATGGCATCAACCAGGTGGCCATATCGAGCGATGGTACTTGTCGGCACATTGTATCGCTGTCCAGTGCCGATTGGACATTTTCATCAAGCATAATCAAGTTGATGAGTGATCACCAATTGGCGGCGATTGTCACACCAAATTGACGGAGCTTCACCTACCCTACTCCATCCTCACATTTCAGAATGAAAGCAACCTCATCCAGACAACCCCATTCTTCATGAACACGGCCTATATTGGCAAACTTTCTTCGTAAACATGGTATACATCAATATGAGTCCGCATTATCACATATCCAGCAGATATAGTGTTCTATAACGCCACCCCTCATTCTACCCATCTCAAAGCAAGCCAAGGCCATCACCACATCTTCAAACACCAACAATCCCAATCCACTTCAACCCAATCTCACAAACCACCCGCCTTACAAACATTCGTAGCCAAACCAACCTGCTTAGCATACCGATCCGGATACGCCGTCCGCTGCACCTTCTGGCACAACGTCCCAATAGCCATCCTCTCCCACCCCTTAATCTTCCTCATAGCATCGAGAAACAGGCCCGCCGAGCAACCGGCATCCATATCACACGCAATGTTCTTGTACACGGACGCACGGAGCTGGAACAGCCCGATGTTGTCGTGGTCGGAACCAACACGATCGTGCGGATAGTTCAGCGACTGTGGGACTCCTTTGTTGGCGTACATGATGATGCTGGTCTGTACGAGCGTTAGTGTTGCGTATAATGGGTAGTTTGTGAGGCCTTACTTCAACCATGGCCGTGGCAATGGCAGCTTGGCAGCCGTGAGGGCCGACACCATCCTTCTTTGCTTGGGCGATGATTGCGTTGGCGTATTTGCTTTGAAGGGCGTTGAGGCCAGGGAGATTGGCGCGGGAGTCAATATTATCTGGCGAGGGAGCGGCGATGGCAGCTGCGCTGAGGGAGAGGGTGATAATGTTGGAGAGCTTCATGGTGATGGTGATGCTGGTGGTGATGGAGCTTGCTGTTGTGAGTTTGTTTGGGGACGAGGAACTGCTTATGACAGTGAAATCTGGATGAACGTCTATCTAAGTCACATTCAACGTTTATAATCTCCTTGCAACATGATCATGGTACTGAGACATATGAAATAAAGACCTGCAGCTGCTTGCTCACAATGACGCTTTTGATCCAGCCGGAGCAAAGGACTCATGTCTAGGACTCATTCTGTCTAAAACCTCATTACACTCCACCACTGTATTTATGGTTAGTCGAGACAGTCAACAGTATGCTAGTGAGGCGGGCCAGTCTAAGACATGTAAAAAAGATCCCACTCAGAACGGGTCGTGTCTTGAAGAACCTTGTACTATGACATAGGGATACGCTCTTGACAAGTATTTATTGCCACAGAGATGATAAACCTGAAAATACTCCGTAATGTTGCGTTGACACCTGGAGCAAAGCTAACATTGAAGTATTCTTCACCAGGACAAGCTAGACATTCTACTTCAACCATCTTGCAAATCACATCACAACAGGCCACACATTGAACGACCTGCAATCAATTCCTGAATAAAGAAATCACGCCCAGTCACATATATTCATCCCGGAATACGATGTATATCTAAATGCAAAAACGCTATCCATCAGCCACACTCCAGCCCTATAGACCCCATGCACAATTCAGCCGTCGGGAAATATGCACCACCCCCCAATGGACACGGTAAGCGACAGAAACTTGACATGAAGTACACATTACACCAACTACAGATGCTATTTGACAACTCTTGCACTCCCAAATAATGTACCAACTTTTCATCCCCCTGCTGAATACCGTCTTTGGCCACCAAGTTCGCTCCTCCGTTATTTCCATGCATTAAGCCCGGCCCATGGATCGTGAGGTTGTTGCGGCTGTGCTGATCGCGGTTGACCGCCCTGTGCATGTGCGCCATGTCCCTCATAGTGAAAGGTCTGTTGTGGCCCCAGAGGCGGAGGGCCAGGAGGTGGTGGCGGCGGAACGAACCCGGGAGGCACATAGCCGCCCTGTTGTTGCCCCTGCGCTCCATAGTTGCCGTATGTCTGGTGAGATTGATGTTGGTGTTGGTGTTGATGTTGATGTTGGTGCGTCTGTCCAAACGATGTCTGCGTTGGCGGTGGTGAGTGCGGCATCATGTTCATGCCAAACGACGTCTGATTAGGCGGTGGTGAGGTTGGCCCTGGAGTTCGACCATATTGAGACGGGTTGTACGATGCTGGCGGCGAGAAGGTGCTTTGCGGAGGCGGGCTCGAATATCCTGGGTATGTGGCTTGACCTGGTGGTGGTGATGTAGGTACCTGATATTGCCCTTGAAAGTTGGTTTGCGGATATCGAGGCGCTTGTCCCGGTTGGAATAGCGGTGCAGGCGTTGGGCGGTTGGATGTCGCTGGTTGAGGCGTAGCCTTGGCCGGTTCCATTGACATGCGTTCCATCAATCCTCGAAGCCGCTCTCGCTCTAGTTCGGCTTGATTGCTCTTGCTCGCAGACCGTTCTTGTTCGATTTGGTTCAGTAATTGAGCTCCCTCTGCCCTCCGGTTGTTGACAAACGTTTCCACATTCTTCTCCAAACTTCCCACCGTCTCTCGCATTTCCGAATACCAATTCTTCGCGCTTTGCAGCCCTGCCTCTAAATCCAGGAATTCCTGATATGCTCGCTTGTATCTGTTGATGACTGATGACCTCTGTCGCTGTATCGCCTCATACTTGCTCTGCTCTGATCTTACGCGCTTGTCCTGCAACAGCGCATTGAACGCGGCCGTCAATTCCTTCATTAGCTGTGATTGCTTGTGATTCGCCTGCAGCAAACGATTCTGATGCGGCCTAAACTTCTCCAGCTCTTGCTCAAATAGCTGTGTCTCATAGTTGGATATAGACTTTTTGTTCAAGATCAACACTTGTGAAATATCGTCATTGTGTACCTGACAAATGTTAGCCATGCACATACCAATACCAGCCAGCGCCTAGCAAAATGTGTCAATTCTCACCTTTTCTTTGAGATCCTTCAGTACCTGATTCCGTTCACGCTTGATGAGGTTAAGCTTCTTGAGAATGTCCTCAACTTTGTTGACCTGGTCCATCACACTAGGGCCGCTCTCACCAAAATCAGCGTCCAGGAGATTGGGTTCGATGTGGGATGGGCTGGATGCATGGCTACCCCTAGCCCGGGCTTGAGCAACACCTTTTTGAAACAGCTGATCAACTTCACCTTCCTGCGCGGCGCGGCGCATTTCATCAAATTCTGGCTCGTTTTGGCGCAGCTTTGTCGCAAGTTGGCTGTCGCTTCTCATTGCCTCATCCAGTGCTTCTCGATAGTTGCGAATGTCTGATCGTAATGTAGTTGTTAACCGAGAGCTGGGTTGCTGGCTCCATTCGCTTTCGTATTTGGACCTCATCTTCTCACATACGCTCTCCTCCATATCAAGCTGCTTGGAACTGCTATCCAAGGTAGACACAATTGACTCCTTTTCTCTCCGCAGAAAGTCGAATATCTCGGCAGGGGCTTCGTGATCGGCGACGTCAATGCACCATTGTCGGAAGTCTTCATCTGGAATAATGTCTTGGTCGAACCCTCCTTTCAGCACTTGAAGTGCTCCTGGTAAGCGCAAATAGTCTAGACTTGCTGCCATCTCTCCATTCGCGGTATCAACTCTCTCCGTCTCCGCTCGTATGAGTTTCGCCTTTTCTTCATCATAGAGACTAGCAGATTCCGTCACGGCCATGGGTACAATCTTGGCGAACAAGTCGGGTCCGGTTATACGCTGCATATCCTGACCAGCGTATAGTTCGCTTACGGGAATCGGTTTTGATGCCGGTAATTTGGAAATGGCCGCAAGACTAGCCTCGGCCGGTACCGTCTGGTGATAGATGAAGTCATTGTCTTTGACCGCTTCGCGGAGCTTGTCTTGGACTGCAGATAGCTGTCGCTTAGCCATCTCTTGCAAGAGTCCACCACACTCGGCGCTGAGGTTTGAGCTAGCCGGCACTGTAGCAGGGAAATTTCGCGACAATCTTTCCGCCTCTTTGGCAAGTTTTTCCGCAACTTCGAAGCGGGCGACTGCAACACCATGTTGGCCTGCTTCGTCGTCTGCTTGGCCTTGATAGAATTGAGCCATTGAATTAAGCAGGTTACTCTTGATCTGTATTGAATCAGGACTTAGCTCTAATATCACCGAATATACACGGGCACAGCAAGCGGGCTATTCTGCTTCCGCAGAGTAAGACATACCTGAACCATTGTCAACCACACTTTTTCGAATATAGCCTTGTTGACGTTTTCCTGAACCCCTTCAATTGCTTGTCCGTACAGATAGCCTGACTGTGCGGCCAACTTGGCGAGCAAGGCAACTTTCTTCTGATCGGCCACCTGCTTCTCCAAGAATACTTCTTGCGCTTGTGCCAGCATGATGTGTATCAGGGTCTTGACGGTTTCTCGACTGAGATCGAATGACGGCGCGTGGAGGAAGTTGTCGTTGATATACGTGAACATGCCGGCGGAGGCTTGGAAAGAATGATACGCAACTTTGAGCGGCGAATCCTCGGCGCGGTTCTGGAAGGCTGCGTAACAGGATAGGACGGCAGATATATTGAAGATGACGGAGGCTTTTTCAAATGCGAGAGAGTATTGCGTTGTTGGTTTGTGTGTGAAGGCGTCAAACCTGTTAGAGTAGATTAGCGTTCCGCCATGGTCGGAGATAAACGCTTTACAAGCCACCTTACCATGTAAATGCTATCTTGATGTGCTGCTCATCCACAGGAAACCGCAGATCAAGCAGCTCCAGCTGACCATAGTATCGATATAGCATATCCCGACCCGACGTGCTCTCCTTTCCTGCTCCGCGCATATCCTGTCGCAGTCGGCTGAGAGTAGCGCACTCTTCAGCGTAGCGCTCCGGGTCATCTCCGTAACTCTCTCGGATATACGTCTTCAATGGCGCAACCCAATCGATTTCATTGGTAGCCTTGAGAGGCACCGATATCATGGGTGACTGCGGCATCTTGCTGACGGGATGGAGAGTGTGCGACGCAACGTGTACCGGGCCCAGGCGTCTGGTTGAAGAGAATATGCTGCCTTGAAGAGAGTCTAATAGACCGGATCGGTATACCAGTGGCGTCCTCGATGATGTGCCTTTGCCTATGCGTCCGGATCCCCGTACCGATGCTGTAGTAGCTATGCAGGTGCAAATAGCTACAGCTACGAACTGCGTAATCAAAAGACGCAGCAGTAGCAGAAGCTACAGGAGCTACAGGAGCGCAGCTACGGCAGCAAACTGCCTTGCCAAGCTCGTATGCAGGATCGTGCTCGATGATGGTTGGGTCGGGGTGCCGGAGGAAGCTGAAAGTATCGGGAGGTCGCTTCTTATGCGGCCAGCTAGAGGTCGTGGCGTCGGAAAACGAAGGACGACGCAGGTACGGAGGAAGGCGGGTGGTTTTGCAGCAAAAAAAGGCGGATGGCTGTCGTCCTCTCAAAGCGTGATATTTCGGCCTTTGTACTCTGTTGAATGCGAGATCGGTCGTGATACAGAGCCGGAACACAATCAAGTCGAAGTAGGTGGTTTTGTGTAACCTGCTCTGACAGAAAGCGGGGTCCCAGTTGCTAGAGAGCTCTAGATTCCTGCTTATTATGGGACAGTGTGAGTGCGGGCGGGCTGTCTGTCACTGGAGATGAGACCAGAGGTGGCCGGACCTGAAGTATGACGCAGGCCTAGCAGGAGGGGAGGGGTTAGACGGAATGACTTCAATGTTCTCAAAGTTCAATGCTGCCTACCCGTTCAACATAGGAAACGGTCGAATAGCACCTGTACAATGGGTCACAGCCCAATCTTTTGAAATCACAAGCCATAAATTGTTGGAGCATACGACATGGGGGCGATGTCCAATTCTCGAACATAGGATGGACAGACGCGGAGCCCAACCAAATTGACAAGCTGCGTGTTAGTGCCGGCGCATAGGAGAGTGGCGGTTGTAGTGAAGATGCTATTGGTACCGGACTGCGGTCGCCTGCCACGAGCAAATATCGAGCAGCTTATGAGCGCTTTGCATGGACGCACTCTGGATACGCCAGATCGACTCGCTTCCCGAGGGATTGGCAGGTGGATACGCAGGAATAGGCTGAGGCTGGGTGCCGTAGCCGCCGGCTGGTGAATCGTGATGATAGGTATCACGGCGTCGCTTCCCAGTCCCTGGTTCGACTATGCGCTGAATGGCATCCAAATGGACCCCAACGATTCGGTGCCTTCGATCGGCGTTTCTATGCCAGCCCTCGCGGATAGTCCTTGGCCCTGGTTGGTGTTTTGTTTCTGATATTCTGGTGCCTGGCTAGGAGTGGTGCTGTGCATAGCCATTGGGCGCCACTAGTCGGCATCACCACGATGTCTTGGCCCCTTGGGCATGGATATACGCCAGGTGGTGGGTTTTGTACAACGTCACACGCTTGCGTAAGATGGAGGTTGTTCGTATATCTGCCTGGTGCGGAAAGGAGAGTTTGTAAAGAATTTGCGAGGTTCGCCCAAAGTGCTGTTAGAACTGCTCACGTCTGTTGGTCGAACAGAGTGGAAAGAGCTGGAGAGCACCTTCCTCGTCGTGGCACCTACATTTTTCGCAGAGCCTCGGAATTCAGGTACTTACTCTTCCTGAGCGAAATATTTGATAATTTTCTTCCCGTGATGCTAAAATCTAGTCGATACTTGGCGTCTGATCCAAAACTCGTGGAAAACCGGAGTCGTTCAACTTACTCATAGCGCGTGTTCGGCATGTTCAGAGGGAATTCGTTTCATTATGGCAGACGTGGCACATACCCCGGTACTTCCTAGGGCCGACATTAGGAACTTAGATTCCAAAATACACACAACTTGGATACATGGTCATTGAGTCTTCAGAAAGTGTTTAAAATCCTGCACGGGGCGTTCATAAAAAGTGCTATGCAGACTCGTGTAACCAAGCATGTTGGTGTTACATCCCCTTCATGGTAGATGGGCATCCAATCGCAATTACTGCCCACTACACATACCATTATTTCATGTACATACGTACTTGACATATCACTCAAAACACAACTCATAAGGGCAAATGTGATGTATATCTCACGGCAACATATCCTACCGCATCCATTCGCCATCCACCCCCACACATATATATCAGACGATCCTCTTCACACCCCAAAACCCCAAGCCAGTAAATAGTAAATACCACCGCAACTACCGCCATAAATAAAAATCACCAACCCATCAAACCACTCATGTCTCATGCCAGTTAATATCCCATGCACCCACGCCTACCCCAGCAGTAGACGATCCCGCCTCATGATTGGCTTAGTTCGGCGCTTCGACTCGGCCGCTTTTGGCGCTAGGCTGGTGACTGGTCAATGCCTAGGTTTGTGAATTTTTTTCACTGAGCGTTAATATTTGTTCAATGTGTCAATTAATTGGGTGTGATAGTGGTATGTAAAGCAATAATTGTTTATCAGAGGCGTTTATGCTGTTCGTTGTTGTTTGCTGTGAGGTCATCGTGCAGTGTTGTTCACACGGCGTAGGTCTGTCTGGCACCACTCCTAACTTTCTTGAATTGTCTCTACGTCTAGTGGCGATGCATGCTCTTCGCGTTCACGAGTAAGTGGATGGATGAGATGATTGCGTCGGATGAAAAAGGCAACTGGACAAAATTGAGAGACGCAAACGACTTGATTCATTTTCTCATATAAGTCACCCACCTCACATATCGCCCATTAAACTTGCACAAAACATATCCATTCAACCAGATTAGGTATACACACTCTCCGTCCACGAATTAACCTGCAATCCCCTCTCTGCCATCTCCGCGTCCTGCAAAAACATCATCGGCATGCACACCAAATGCCCCTTAACCTGGGACAACTTCTCCCTCGCTTCCTCAGGAGGCATAAACTGGTCGTAAATGTGGCCCTGTTTGACGCCCTTGGGGGGAAGATAGCGGTCGTAGTCATCGAATGTTTTAACTACGCTAGTTAGCAACAATTGCAAAAGACAAAACGCAGTGATAAAGGTACGACATACTGTGATCATCTGGATCTGCGTGGAATACATTACGGAATATTTTGGTGTTCTTCAGCGCATGTCCCATCCACATATCCCAAAGCTGGTCTGCTAGTGGGTCGGACACAAATTCCCACGACTCGTCCTTGTCGTAGATGTCGTTTTCGGGATTGACCGTCGGGGGCTGGGCGTTGATGTCGTCCTTTGCGTCGAGATCTTGGGGCGGTAGCAGGCCGAGGTGCTCTCGCCATAGGTATCGTCGGAGGGTGGCTGCGTGGTAGCCCGCTTGGAATGGTTTGCCGTCCATGGTGGTTTCAATCATGCGCGTGTCTTCCATGACGATGCTGAGTTCGCTGTCGTGGTCGCCCAGTTGACTTCTGTCGTTCAAGTTGCTGGATCCGCAGATGACGATCCGATCGTCGGCGATGAGTAGCTTCGAGTGGACGTACAACTCTTCCTGGATCCAGTTTTTGATTTCCGACTCTTCGTCGTCGTGGGCATCCCACGGCTCGTCCTGTAGTTTACTATCTACTCTCATGGCGTGATGTGCCACTGTTGCTGCAGAGGTCACCTCCTCATCTGGCTTTTCCTTTTCGAAAATCTCCCGGGCAAGTTTGGCGTCTTCGGCTGCCTTTTGTTGTGAGCTGGTCATGTTGGCCTTGCGCTTCTCTCGGTCTTGCTTGCGTCGCAAGTGTAAATCGTGGAATCTGCCGGTACCATCTTCGTCGTCAGAACTGCTGTTTTCGTATCCGTGGACACCACTGGCCATGATTTCTTCGGCTTCAGCACGCTGTACTTGCTGGTAGCTGATGCCCGTCTTCTTTTCGGCCTCGCAGATGGCGTGGGTCTTGTTGAGACGATCGTAGGATCGCAAGTTGAAGAAGAAAATGTGCTGCGTGGGATCTACACCTTCTTTCTTGATTTGTCCAAAGATGGAATTCTCGCCACGGCAAATGGACTTGTACTGATAGTCCATGATGGCTCGGGTTCCAGAGGCAGCGTTTTCTCGAAGATCACCAGCAAACCCGGGAATAGCAGGAATAATGATGATGATGCGGAACTTGCGTCCTTCCTTGGCAGCCCGAACCACCGCTTCCACCATGGCGCGGCCAATGGTGTTGTGGATGGGGGACTGCTGGTCACCCGTGGCGGTGATGAAGAATTGATTCTCAATGTAGACGTAGTGCTCGGCCTTGCTGATAATCTCACAGTACGCATTTTGAATAGAGTGGTCCTTTAAGATTCCACTGGACCAGTCGGCACTAGATCGTACTATCTGCGCTTTGATTGTGCCCCTGTTATCCAGGTTCTTGGTGCTCAAAGGTGAGATTGGATGTTTGAGGTACTCGCCAACAGGATGCTTAGGCCGCTGGACACCCACCAAATCCTCATCTTCGCCTTCGCGGCCTTCCAATACGATCCAATCGTAGCGTGTATCCCTCTTGTACTTGTCTCTCTTGATGAAATTCCAACGAAGCACAAAATGTTCAGCGATATCGTAGACACTAGGGCCGATGACAGCCATGGAGACATCGTGCCAGGGCATACGCCCATATTCAGCCTTGCTCAACTCATTCTGTTCCCAGTCTGCGACCTTTTGGAAATCCATGATGCGATTATTATTGAAGTCCTGTCCGGGCCAAATTTCTTCGGAAACACCTTCTGGGTGTACATCGGACAGCGGATGCTGGCGAGCGTCCCAGCGACCAAAGCAGAGATCCAAACCGCCTATAAAAGCCATGGCATAGTCAATGACAATGAACTTTTCGTGGTGAGCCCAATACATGGTCATGTCGGCAGCATTTTCGAAGACATTGTGATCAGGGTGTCTCATGACGCGAATATTGCCGTGTCCTGGTGTTCCCTCGGGGCAGAGAGCATCCAGAGCATGCTTGGTATGGCGAGAGTTGCAGGTAAGGGCTGCCTCTACCTCCTTGTAGACGGCAACGTAGATTTTGACACCGGCTTCGGCTCTCCTCTTGAGAATTTGATCGAGACGAAAGTCCTGGTTATGGTAGGGAGGTCGTCGCAAAAAGAGTTCGGGCGACAGCCACCAATCGCAAATGTAGATGGACTCTTGAGCTTGCTCGAGGGCGACGGAGACGGCCCAGAAGTAGTCGCAACCATCGACGTACCACTTGATCAGGTTTCCCTCTCGCTCCGGGAAATAGGATTGAAACCGATGTTGCTCGCAGATGGCTGAGCGTTTGGCATCGCATCGCTGCTCGTGTTCTTCATCATGGCGATGATCTTTGTTAAACTAGGCGGCGATGAGCGTCAATTCTGCTACAAATGATGAAATTTCTGAGAGCAAATTGTAGCATACGTACCAGATTTCCAAATTTGCCAATTTGATGTCTATTGAGTAAAGATTGTCAGCTTTTACATATGTACCCTCGCTGGCGCTGAGACGGGGGGGTGTGGAAGATGGAGGGACTTGGAGCTCTGCTGTTTGGTGTTGTGAAGTCAATTTGATCAATCAATTGATGGGTAATGGCGGGGTCAACGGGCGGGCAGGCACATGCATACTTTTTGTGAATCAAAGCGACTTTTGCATCGTGAAGCTTGGTCTCGCTCAGTTTCCCCTTCAGATCGTCCATGAAACCGGAGAATCCGCCCTGGCTGCCCGCGGTGTCTTCCTTGTCCAAAGGAGGCTTGCCGCCCTTGAGGTCGTCGGTGCCTCCCATGATTCCAGTGCAATCAAGGTTGCAACTCTGCTTGTTTGTACGTCAAGTACCAAGCGGCACGATCAAGGTGGGGAGCTGTCGCGAGCTTCAATGCTGCAAACTAGAAGAAGAGTTGATGGCGACGCTCGGAGCTCACGGGCAGAGCTCGTTTCTTTGGCGCACAGTAAATTGGCGATTTCTGCCAAATGGTATGACAGCGGCAGCAATGAAGAGGGGAAACAGGAAAGCAGGAGATGGGAAGACCAGGTCTCGTCTTTAGGTTCCAGTCGTGAATCGTGATCCTGAGGGGCGTCCAGTCGTCACAAGCTGAGCTGACTGGACTGGAGCTGGAGCTGGAGCTGGGAGCAACGACACGGAAGCCAATTGATCCAAAAGAAAACCCGAAAGCTGCCCACAAACTCTAACAGTCTGGTAGTGTGGAGTGATTGTCGTCGTCGTCTTTGTCGCACACCAGACGACACGCTGCATGTGTAACTATTTTAAAACCGATTGAGCAATCAGAGTGTCCATCTTTATGCCATTTTAAGCCATGCCCACACTATTTATTGTTGTGAGCATTTGGCATGGTTCAGCCCAGTGACACCAGCTTGAGACCATTTCCATGCACCGACGTCATCACCAGCCAGCTGGACCAGGATGCTTCCACTCTCCAACCAGACATTGAGCGTTCTCGTCCACCTTGGCAGCCATGGATTGTCAGACCTAGCCTGTCGGATCTACAAGGACAGGCACGAGAATACAAGTGCCCAAACCTCACGTGCGTCTTCTGCATCGGTTGGCTTGGCGAACCAGACCCCAGTGTGCTGGGTAAACCTGCTGATGATCAGTCGTTTTCCTTGCACAGCATGGAACTACTGGATGCAGGCAAAGGTGTGGCAGCCCACATGCATCTAATAGCAAATCTAATGTAATGATGCAGCGATTCTGAGTGGGTTGTCGCAGGCAATTACGATGCCCAGTACCCAGGAACAGGAACAGGAACATTGAAAATATTAGCTTGGATGGCGACAAGAGTTCCAGCTCGATGCCATATCAAGCCGCCAGGCGGTCTTCTACCAGCACAACCTCCATCGTGCCAACATTCAATGTTGAGCCACCAGACATCTGGACTCCATCAATTGATGTCTACCCCAGATCTTCAGTGGGACTCCACGTTAGCGGAATACATGTACGCCATGAATACTGCTAAAACGTCCGGGCCAAAGTTCAAGCTGTCGCTGGAGCCATTACCGACCAGTGCTGCAACAATGAAATCAGAAACTGCCCTGAATCCTACTATGCTTTACCTGATCCACCGTCGAAGAGGGATGCCAGCGAGTTCAGCCACTTCACGCGGGTCTGGTGGTTTGGAAGTTAACCAGCAAGGGTGGCTCTGCGACCAGACAGTTTCTTGTCCACCCGAGTCTGTTTGAGTCTTCAAGGATTGTACACGGTTTGTAACTATGACCCTCCTAGGTGAATTAATGCCCTCGCAACTCAAACTAAGTTTTGCCGCTAACAATTTGCCAGGTAATGTACATGGAAAATGGGGAGACGGAGTTCAAAAATCACTGGGTCAGCCGACAGTCACCGAAAAGAACTGAAACAGCCAGGAGGTCGTTTCTAGTTTCTAACTGAGTAGGTAAGCCAACTCTAGAAGACCGTTCATTCCAGTGCTTAAGTGCCAAGGTATGTGAGGGACGATGTCTATTGTCTCGTGAGCTTGTAAATATGTAGCTAGATATGTTAAAACTTGGATAGACTAGACTAGACAGATTATTGCGGCAACCTATTGTGTCCTTTGGTGTCTTGTACGGAGTGGAGTTCAGATGGAGAAATAAACAGAAATAGAGGGCCAAGGCAACCAAAAACCAAGGGCAAACCAAAAAAAGAACGAGCCTTGCCAACGGTCTTATTATTAAGACGGCTGGCGTCTTTGAAGACTAGGGGAGGAATGACTGAGTGGTTTTTGACGTTACAAGAGCAGCAATGCAAAGTATACAACATTCTCTAAAACGCGTACGTAGACGCGCAGCCACTAGTTCTAATCTAGTCACAAAACCTATTTTTATTTTTTACTTTTTATTAAACACTCTATTTTTATACTAATACTTACATCTACCTTCTAAGAAGATAGATGTTACGACCCCAGTTCACTGGCTGTGTGGAGGCCACGGGCTAGGGTGGCTGTAGAAGTTGCCCACAGCACAGGACAACATGGAATGGTCAAGTTCAATGTTGCGGCGCCCGCACCAATCATGGAAGGATCACTGAATGAACAAAGAACTAACAACATTTGAAGTGATATGGGTCTAACGTGCAACTGGATCGCCTGGATGGCAGGGATCATTATGGTAAGCCCAGTGACCTATCCCTTTGGCTGTGCGGAGGTGCAGGCAAAGTATTTGCCCCAGAGAACCCCAGTGAGGCATCTTCTACCTAAATCTTGGGCTATCTAATAGCTCTAAAGAGGTACCAGGCAAAGATCAGCATACCTCTCTTTTGGTAGTAAGATAGGTGATTTAAATGTGCCTCTGAATTGATGGTGTGGTATTGGCTAACATCCCAGTTTGCGACTTTGGCTGCACCTGCGCACAGCCAAAGGGATGGTGAGCCTCGTAGTATATTGACACCCCGAGTCTTCTTTTCCTACGCAACTCTTAGTCCGTAGCTTTTAACACGACCATTAGCACAATCTTAAGTTTACACTTTGATTGACTGCGCCCATCACCAACGTAACGTTTAACCGCTTAGATTGACTGCTCTATTGTCTCTGCCGACATAAAACGAGGTCTAGTTTACCCGTTGGGAATCCCAGCCGTTACAATAAAGAGCTCTCTAGAGTAGCTAAATTTATGCAGAAAGCACTATCCATAATAGCATTTTCCATCTATCTTTAGTCGCAGTTATCTTGGCAGTTCATTTTGCAGGCATGCGAAAAAGTCAGAAGCGGAGAGGGGAGCACAGAGAGGGACACATGCAGAGAGCAACACAGACATGTGACTCTATAGTGTGCAGGTAGTTGTGTTAGTAATAATAGGGAGAGAAGTAAAGGTGCTGCGCATTTCAGAAAGAGTCCTGCTGCGCGTTTGGGTATTCTATAATTACTATTCGGATGCGCGAGTATTGTAAACAATACTCCAACGCGGCATTAACTTTACTACACAGACCGCCCGTTGCTGTCGTATTAGTCATGTTCTGTCTATTATAACTCATGTCTTAAGCGAAAAAAAGCCAATAGACATTTGCCAGAACTAGATACATTGTGTGGGGATGTAGATGGTCGGACCAGTAACAGGACAATGACATAATTGTTTCCCAACAGCTGGGATTCGCGGATCTAGACTCGAAGAACAATACTCATCAATACTTGTCAAGCAGCGATTGAGAAGTTGCTTGGAGTATGCTGATGTCAATTACGAAGTAGAGAATCAGTCAGGAAAAGTAATATATAAGGAGTCTACTCTTCCTGCATCAGGACTAGATATTCCTTATCCAGCAGCAATAGCTTGATCCTCTAAGTCAACCATTATCAAATCCACCATACTCGACTTAGACTTATCTACTTGTCTCATTACGACAAAATGGTCCGCATTGCGGCTATTTGGGCTCGTGAGTGTTGGGGAAACGTACATGTATTCTATTTCCGTGCTCTGGTCCATTAACACGCTCTGCACAGTTGCCCTTAGCGTTCACGCCTATATGGGTGAAGAAGTCGTAGGTTATTTCCGCCAGCAATTTAGTAACCACCAGACCAGACACTAATAGTAGACTCAGGCGGATGCAGGCGATGTCAAAGTCCTTGACGAACGGGGTGAGGCTGATGTTGCGGCATTCAATATTCTTGTAAGTCCCTGTCGCTCCCTGTCGCTCCCTGTACCCCTTGAACATTGCTTGTGAATATTTGATGTCAAGTATGTCAAGTACTCCGAATCAGCGTCACTAATACCAGGTCTAGGAACGGGGAGACACCAGTCCTGGGCACCAGTTCCATCGCGATTTCCCAAGGAGTCCCGGAAATTGTGTCTCTTCACGTCGTCCCTGTCCGGAGAACCCCCCAGTGCCACCACCTCCACCCCCTCCCCCAGAACCGTTTCGTCCTAGGCGCGCGGGGGTCAGGGCTCCCCCAAATTCTCCTAGACCTTCCACTCCACCTCCTCCTCCCCAGCCACTTCGTGGAATCTTGAAACCACTCCCTCCTCCGCCCCCTCGCCCAGCCAGGCCAAATAATCCAATATTCCCACCCCCTCGCCCACCACCCAGGCCAGATACTCCCAGGCCAGATACTCCCAGGCCAGATACTCCCAGGCCAGGTTCTCTCAGGCCACCTCCTCAGATTGGAACCTTTCGTGCTGGGCGCGATGGACTTATGCCTCCACCAAACACTCCCATAGGTTCTCCGGTTGAACTTCGTGGTGGGCGCGAGGGACTTAAGCCTCCCCCAAACACTCCCGGAGGTTCTCCCGCAGGTTCTCCCCCAAATAGTCCCAGAGTGGCTCCCGCAGCTCCCCCAGCACCCCCAGCTCCCATAAGGCCTCCCGTCCCAAAATTTCCAACATTTCCCAGGGCAGTAGTTGCTGGCAGGAGCGCCCCAGGTACTAGGAGACGCCCAGCAACTGATACTTGCATGCCTTGGTTGTGCAGAAATGATGCTGATTGCACGAGGCACCTGGCCTGCACCAAATGCAATATTACTTCGCATTATTGCAGGTCTTAAGATGCTATTTGATGGTGGCAAAAGCGATTTGACTTGCGGTGGTATTCTCCCGAGTACACCAGACTTCATATGAACTTTAGAAGTCATCCGCGTCCCTGGGTTCAATGTTGGGTGGGCGGCTTCAATGTTAGGATGGGGGATCTCCTTCGGGTGTTGGCTACATGCGCGCAAGTTCGCCTCTTGTCTCTGCTTTTTTTCGGACCGCCTGCTCCGCTTCTGGCACACTGAGAGCTGCACGGTTCCAGCTCTTACCTTAGATAGTTGTCAATACAATTGCCACTTTCGGCGCCGTCATACTCGACCTCATGTGACCTCATATATTTGTATTCTTTTTTTTTTTTCTTTTTGGCAATGCTCTGCTTATAGCTCTACTGGCCAGCAAATTGGACGTAACAAGTCAAGTGCCTCTAGTGCCGAGTAATGGACGAAAGAAAGTAAAAAACAAAAGCAAACTAAAATAAAATAAAACTCAGGTCAAATCTAGCTTTCTACCATGTTTGTGTATGTTCTACTCCGTATAGATCACGACGATTAGGCATTGAGAAACACCATCTTTATGTTGGCACCAGCCAGGTCCTTCAATTGCGAGGTCACGACAATGGCGTCGGAGATTCGACAGCATTCCTGACATGGGCCCCTTTCCCTGTTTCCACCCTGTATGAAATATTGGCCAATTGTGACAAAACAAAGCCATGTGTCGTGAATAGTACATGTTGGGCCAGCGGTATGCCATGTGCAGCATATTGCCATGTGCAGTAGGAGGCCAAGAGCATTGGACTAGGAAGTATCTCGTATCACGTAGTGTGCCATGGTGTGTTGAGGCACGTTAGTGTCTACTTGGATGTTGGCAGATGTATCGCAGCCCGGGTACGCAAAGAATGCGACAATACCATGCATGTGACGAAATAGTACAGTACTTACTTGGATTCCGAATCTCGAAAGAATCAAGTGGTGTCAAAGGATTGAGCCTTTCAGTGTCACTGCCCAATGTCGTGCCGCGTCGAAGCTGCAGACCAGATGACGGGAGCAGAGGAGGTCAACGGTGCATGCAAGTTGACTGCACCAAGTTGACTGCACCAGACCTGTCCCAGCTTGACTCGACTCCAGTCCCTCGGTCCGTCAACATGGAAGACCTCGATTGAGCTTCCAGAAATCTCAATGCTTGATACATACCAAAATACATAATTAAAGGACTTCCCCTTCCTCTCAAATGGACCCTCCACTACATAGATAGTCACTGGATCAAACTTCAAAATTAAACATGCCACCTCACACATCCCAACCAATATTGCATTTGCAGACCAGGCCTCTCTTGACATGGCCAAGTCGACATGAACTCGACCCCTCCATTGACCCTCAAATCGCAGCGTACCTAGTGCCCCGCATCAACGAACCATCACTCACTCACCTCCTGTCCCTCTCCTTACCCCACCAGCCACGCATTCGGAAGCTCCAACAGGACACAACCAGCTTGACATTGAAACCTTGACCGCCACGCCAAATCGCCTCCCCTTTTTTGTTTACTTTCCAGTATTTCCCTCCAATTTCCTCTCATCTTCCTCCTCTTCCTCAATTGCTTTTCTCGCCTCCATTGCAACTCATCATGTCGGCTCCTGTGATCCCTCCTGGCGGCACCATCGTCCAGACCTTCAGACGGTCATTCGTCGATGTGCCCGTTGACGCCGAGAAGGGCAATGCCATCTCTACTACCGAGTTTCTCGATGCTGCCGAGTCACTGACTACCATGTTTGGTAAGCTGTTTCTCTGAAGAATCTTCGTTTGTCTGCGAGGTATCTAACCGACTACCGCTAGATGTCATGGGCTCTGTGGCCTTTTCCCCCGTCAAGTCCGACATGCTCGGCAACGTCAAGGTACGGACCACGTCACGATCTACAAACAACAACAACAAGCTAATTGCGTGTAGAAACTGCGAGACCGCCAACTTGCTGCCCCCGCCGAGTCTGAGACCATCCAGGATCTCTGCCGAAACGAGCTCAAGACGAAGAAGCACACTGCTACCGAGGGCCTCCTCTGGCTCGTACGGTATGTTTCCCTTCCTTCATCAGTATTGCGTCTAGGCTAACCAATGCCAGTGGTCTCGAATTCACCTGCATCGCACTCAGCTCCAACGTTGCCAAGCCCTCCGAAGAACTCTCCGACTCTTTCCGCGGTGCTTACGGCCAGACTCTCAAGCCTCACCACAGCTTCCTCGTCAAGCCTGTTTTCAGCGCTGCCATGAGCGCCTGCCCCTACCGCAAGGACTTTTACGCCAAGCTTGGCTCGGATGATTCCAAGGTTCAGGGAGATTTGCGTGTTTACTTGGCTGCATTGGAGAAGATTGTTGGCATTCTGAAGGGCTTCTTGGACAGCAAGGAGGCTAAGTGGTAATTTGAGGGTGATCTATGTGAGATTACGACGGCTGCAATCGTTGGACGTTGCATTCGAACGATATACGAAATTCATATGCGCATTACGCTACGCTGTACAAACTTCGTCTTTGTGGTGCTTTGACTGTCCTGTGGCAGTACCGGGTGTGTGAGGATGTCGTTCGGTGTGCTATCTCCTGTGTTTGATTGAGCGGAAGCGGCTTCATAAGTCGACATTATACTGTTGTTTCCGTCGCAAATGGCACAACGAACCTGTTTGGTTGAGTGCAGGTAAATGGGCAGTTTCTGCTGCCTGTGGTGATGTCGCTGCTCAAGGCGCCGCCGCCAAGGTTTATGAATCAAACGAACATTGGTGGTGACCTCCATGTTCAGCTTCTGATGCCTGATCTATTCGGATCCCAACGTATTTGACTGTCGACATGCCAAACTTATGTTGAAACCACTTGGTCGCGGGCAGGAGCACGAATATTTCGTCATGGCACGTTCGTACAAATTCAAGCCATGGTATGTATCCCATTCACGGACACAAGAACTGGATAATCATATGGATAGCTGAGCATCCTCTGAAGCATACTCTCCATTATTCGTAAATAGCAATGGGCTGGTGGGCGGGGAATATGTTGTCTAGGGTGAACAGCCAGAAAACAAAAAGGGAAGGAAAGCGGAAACCGAAGAACGCACTCCAAGAGTGCGCCTTATGACCATGGGGTGAGCCCCTTCGCCATACCAACTTGAGTCCTTTTAGTACGAGCCAACTGAGACAAATGGAAGATGCACATCGTCGGCCTGCAGGAGTGGCCAGCATTGTCGCTTCCGATTTCATACGGAGCCAAATGACCCACGACAACAGCCAGTTTGACGAAGGCGTGGCTAGCTTCGCGTCAGTCATGCAGCATAACAGGCCAGTGGGAAAGTTTACAGCCAGCAAGGCAGACATTCCACGCACGAATATCTCTCAAGGAATCAGGTATTACGTGGAAATATCCAAGGTCCAGGTCAACACACCTCCTGCCATGCTCTGGATTCAATGCGCCCAAAGTTGAGACCTTGACTGTTGCCAAGGCGTCACGTTCGGCTCCTTCCGTGGGCAGAAATGAGCAGGTGGTATCAAATATCAGCACCAGGGACATAGCCAAGAGATCCAACTGCGCAAAGTCTTCTTCTTTCGTCCAAGCCTTACGTTGGACAAGGAGTGCATTGTCACAAAAAGTGGTGGCGCACAGCTGAAGCAATTTAGCCTGGGCTCTCTTTCCCGTGTTTTTGCTGGCTTGACATCCAACAGCCTCCGTTCTCGATTCTCGTCAGACGCCACAGCTTTCGCACCAATCAAATACAAATGAATCCGACACGATGGCATGGAGCTTCGGTTGGCGAGACCCAGAACCCTTCGAATGGGCAGAACTGGGGACCAAAGATAGTCAGCCTGGACCAACAACATGCCGACGCTATTGGCTCGTCGCATTCGTCGCAATAGCTACCCATGGCGAGGGAGCATTTATATCTTCATGATCGCGGCCTCACCGCGCCGCGTGTGAAAAACGTCATTTGCTTTATCAGCTTGAATTGGGAAAGGCCTTGACTGATGGCAATTATATATTGGGTTCGCTCGCCGGCCAGATTTGTTGAATTCTGAAAGAAGGAAAACGCACAATCGACTCATTAACACTATTTCTCTCATCGGTTGCAACACCAACCCCACAGATTAGCTACACATCTTCAGCAGCTTCACAGCTTCATTCAACTCGACTCCAAATATGTCAAAACCCTTTCACGTCGTCATCGTTGGCGCCGGGCCAGCTGGCCTAGCAGCTGCTCTCGCACTCACCAAACAACCTCCAGTTCCCTCGTCACCATTGCAAATCACCGTTCTTGAACTCCGCAATGGTGTTCAAACGCTCGGCGGTGCTGTTAATCTGACTCCTCTTGCCTTACGGTATTTGGACTGGTTGGGCGCGGGACAGAAACTACGACCACAAGCCTCCACAGTATCAGCCATAGAACTTGTCGCCCATAGAACAGGCGGTCTGTTGGGGCGCCTATGGCCAGATGTTGATGCCATTAGAGCGCAAAGACAACTGCTTGTCGAGGCCCTGAGAGACACCATCTACGAATTACCACAAGGCAAAGATGATGCCAAAGTGGAAATCAAATACGGCGCCAAGATCACGAATATGCAAGAGTTCGGTACTACTGAGAACGGCGGTGTGAGAGTCACATTTGTCAACACCAACGACAAGTCTGCGAAGGAACAAGTCATTGAGGCAGACATCATTGTAGGCTGTGACGGTATCCATTCACAAGTCCGCAATGCTCTCATTGACCCCAACCGCGAAAAGACATACTCTGGAAAATGCAACAGCTACGGCTATGCAGATCTCCGCAAAAACGGCGCCAGCCCATCTGAACTTGCGAAATCGTGGGTTCGAGCAGATGGGCAGCCTCTCATCACGGATACGACTCTTGTATCGAAGGCTAATGAGTCGTTGCTGGTTACATATTACGAGCCGTCCCACGAGAAACTGTACCTTGCGTTTGTACAGCCCATGAAGGAGAAGAAAGATGCCAAAGAGGGCTGGTCCGTCCACGGTGCAGACAAAGAGGGCATTAAGAAGAGCATAAGGGAGACATTTCAAGGTGGTTCGCTGAAGTATCTCGGTGATATTCTTGATCTGTGCGAGGAGTGGTTCTTCTTCCCTGTGTACATGCTCCCACCGGAGGGAGAGTGGTACAAGGGGAGAGCCATTGTTATTGGGGATGCTGCTCATGCTGTAAGTCACACCTTTTCTATTCCCTGTTACAAAATCACATGAGCCCAGCAGATTTAGAAATTGCCAAGCTTTGTGCCGGCGATCTATCCTTTGACAAGGATGTTGCCGAAGATTCCGAGCCCATTTTACCACGAGTGTGGGGGAAGACACCACCACATCTCACCAGCATACTGTAGTTCTTAAGGAAACTAACTGATTTGCAGATGCCGCCTCAAGGTGAAGGAACTGGCGTTGCCATGGAAGATGGCGTCCTCTTAGCTCGTGTGTTGAGTCGTAGAGGAACGAGGGATGTGCCCACGTTGTTCCAAGACTACGAAACCCTTCGACGACCGGACATTCGAGACACGTACAAAGAGACTATGGCAAGATGGAATGCCCCTGTGCCGAATGGCTGGTTTAGCACTGTAATGATGGAGTGGTTCACATGGGGATTTGTAAAATTCATGGGCAGGAGAAAGGATTATTTCAGTCGTGATGTCAGGAACAGGGAGCTTCCTGCATAGATTATACCATGTTGAATTTTTTTCTTTGTTTTGCATATAGCCGAAATATTGTATTTGTATTCTCTGAGCCGTATTTGAGAATTTGATATAGAAACCTTAAAACTTGCCTGTCCCTCTTGTGCGTAATGTAGCTTGTTCTTTTCCAATCAACGCCGTTGCCCAGAATCCGTCCCGTCCTGTCCGTTGCAGCTACATCTCCCATGCCATTCATTATCTTATGCAACACTTCATATAATACAAATGCTTATTCACATCGCTAGCACAGTGCAGCGCAGTGGAACTACCACACAGACCTTGATCTAATCGACAAGTGTCTAGGCCGTCTAAAACGAGAACGCTTCGTTCGAAATGAACTTGTAGACTCTCTATCTGTCTCGTGCTCTTTCCCAAGCCATCGGGCAATACTCTCCGTTGCTTTAGCATATTCGACAAACACGCTTTCCTTTGGAGCCATGGGAGGTGGTTTGTCCCAGGCATGCCCTTCTCCCTCGACGACACGAACCGTGAACGGCATGTCGTGCTGCTCCAGTCGCTCGACAAACCGTATGCCTTCTGCCAACAGCATGTCATATTCGCATAAGATCATGTGAAAGTGAGGCAGCTTCCTCAAAAGGTCATCTGGCATGAGACCTGGAGACATTCTCTCATCCGTCCGCTTCTCCCGCGGAATTGGCGGGTAGAAATACGAGGCGTCTATGAGATCAGTCATCCCGGGGGAAAGAGTGCGGTCTGGTCGAGTGCAGGTTTGCCGCTTCCCGGGCCGAGTTATCGTGACATCTAGCGTGGGATAGAAGAGGATGATGCCAAGGATAGATGGCGGCGGGATAGGGAATGTGTAATTCCATTTTGCCGGATCTTGTAGGACAACCCAACTTGTGAGGGCATTCGTAGCTCCTGCGCTGAATCCAGACAGGACGATGCGGTCAGGATCGATGCCAAACTCGGCGGCCCTGGATGTGATCTGAAGAATTGCGTCTACACAGTCTTCCATTGGCGTTGGGAAGGGATAGCTTGGCGCGAGTCGGTAGTTGACCGTGAAGACAACGGCATCAATATCACACAACACCGCGCCAGCCCATCGAGCATCGTCAGTGCCTTGCCCGAGAATCCAACCGCCTCCATGCATGTTGATCACGGCAGCACGTGGCCCAACAGATATCCTGGGAGGATTCCACACCTCGACCTTGATCTTCTTCCGGCCCTTCCATTCAGAAAGGGTTGAATCGAGCCATATCTCTCGTGAGGGATAGGGCGCCGGGGGGTCTGATCTGTTGTGAATGCTGAAGCCCAGGCTGGCGGCATACCGCACAGTTTGAGCCTTGGCTTGGAGAAACCATCGTGAACTGGCCTCGAGAGGATTTTCGTAGTCGCCAACGTCGGATGCTGCGGGACTAGGAGCCCTCGTTGAAACAAGAGACGGCGCGGTGAATGTGGCGGGAGCTGAAGTTGTCCCTGTACAGGTGACGCTGCGTTTCAGTGCATCGACGCGAGGGTGAGCCTGGCCAGGCACTTCGAGCAGTCGCTTTTCAAGTTGGGAATGGTCCATTTGATCCAATCCGGAGCTCAGTGGAAGGCTCGGAACCAGACTGCAATTCTGCGTGTGGGGAGGGGGCACGTTTGACAGGCAGGCAGGCTATCACAAGATTCCACCTGAGTCACCCAGCCATGCAGCGAATGTGTAGCAGAATTTGGCTCTAATCAATCAATGCTGTTCTGGTGGAAAGTGTAAAAGAGAGCTTCAGCGCTGTATGTACTCTATGGTTTGAGGAGCAATGGCTAGTATTTGTTCTGTGTCAAGGCCCGATTGAGAACGGGGATTTGCATTCAGGATGGGCTGAGACGGAGACGAATACGCAATCACCTTCAGCAGTTATTAGAGGCAGACTGGACCTTCCAAGAAGACTGGCGCCTCTTTGCAGAGGAGGTACAGATGGGCTTGACGTATCAAATTGGGTGCCCTGCCATGGCCCTCGCCAAACTGCACAGTCAGCAAACAGAACCTGAGTCGCTCCTTCCATCCATGTTGTCAGGCCTGGTCTGAACGGTTAAAGGCCGAGTTGCGACTTGACCCAGCAAATAATGACGTTGCCGGCATGTCCGAGCCAAGGCCGTGGTTGCTCTGTCCCGCTGCAGACCTGAAGTGGGCTTCTGGAGGGGTCTGGTTGAACCTCAGGGACCCCACCTTCGCCCGTTGCTCTTTCCGATCGGTCGCGATGGTTGACGTCAAATCGCAGGTCCCTGCTCAATCCACGTATCAGAGAGCAGGTGCGACCAAGGGCAAAGCAAGCAGCAAGCACCAGCAGAAAATGATGCTCTTTTCTCCCTATTCGCCTTTGCGAATATGTCCTGCAAACCATCAATAGGATGCCAAAGAAAACAGTCAACGGTTACCAGACAGGAATTAGCTCTTCAAGTTCCATCCTGATCCCCTCCTCCCCGTCCTGGACAGCGACAGCTTACCAAACATTGTGTGGCTTCTGGCGCCAAATATCGTCTCTTAGCGCACTGTCCTGCAGCACCAGATCCAATCCATGCAACTCTGCGGTCTGCTTGCAAATCGGGGGTCCACCGCTTTCTACGCGAGGCATTATGCCGTTACGGTGACTGGCTCGTCAAGTTCCATTTCTGTGCAGAGAGACTTCGGCCACCCCACTCGGGCTTGAGACGGAGCCAGCCAGCAGCAAAGTCAACCGTCAACACATCCAGTCGGGAATCCAGCAATGGCCGAATAACGCCAGCCAGAAAGAATCAATCGCTCCCTGGTATGCATCCCGGCATCGTTATCGCCGGTAAGGCGTTTCGGGCGAATAGTTTGGTGGAAGATAACGAGCTAACTTGCCATAGCTCCTCTCAACCTCCTCTCAACCAGACTGACTGGGTGCTGGTGGCGCCCCCTCTCCCTGCATACCTGACATTCAACCAGTAGCATGCTGGCCCATGGTTTGTCATGGCTAAACATGATTCCCCATCACAAACCTTCACTGTTTCCCGGTCATTACCTAGCGCTCTGTAATCGGGTACCTGGATTACCCATCACAGCGAGCTTTGCTGACAGGACGCTCCAGAGAGTAGTGTGTGTGACTCCATCGGGGTCCTCTGATGTGCCGAGGCGCGTAAAGACAAAGATGTGGAAGCAACACAACGGAATCCACGGCTTTTTCCCTCATGGACTTGGCGGAGCAAGATCCGATCCTTACCTGTTTGATGAAGGTTTCCAGCCCTATAATAAGGCTCATGGCCAAGACCAGAGGCGCAGCAGCTGTTCTACCTTTCTCTCATTCTTACAGAGCTTCATGATTTCTCCCATTGATATGTCTTGCACCTGACATTTCATCGAATACTAATCAGAACCAATTCTGCAAAGGCTCGGGCACTCACTTGCATCCACTTACACCGTCATCAATCTCATCATCGCCCAGCAATCCGTCTTGTCAACATCTTGGCATACGCATACCAGCTTGCAATAGGCGGTAGAGGCAATTTGCAATTCCACTAAAGCATTCACGCAAGAAATCGCTTCAAAATTACTTGTGATCCGTACAAAGTGGTGGAAACGCGATCCTTCAGCGAAACGCCCGGCACACCCGGAAGCTACCAAACGCTCGCCACCCCTGCTTGCAGTGCAACCACATCACGCGGCGTGAGCGTCATTCAGTCTTGAGTGGCACTCGGTCACCACAAACTGCCCTGGCTCGACTTCCAAAGAAGTGACGTGCAGGACCAGACTTCGGACCTTGTTGTCCGCCACTACTCCCACACCCCTCTTGTTTCCCCCTGGTTACTCTTTGGCCAACAGCGGCAAACAAGAATTGCAACCCAGGCGAAACAAGGGTGCTTTCGACCTGAATTGCAGATATTAATATCTAATAGCCCAGAACAAGCAAGAAAATCTCCTAGCTAGTCACAATGCCTGGCGCTTCAAGTATATTGGCGTCCGCCTTCGGGTTGCCCCGGTCCCGCAGTCGCAACTCCAGTCCACAAAGACGTGGCGACGTCACAGATGCGACTTACACGGCCGATTGGACAACATCGTCAACTCCGATAAATTCAACCCCCGCCTCGCCTTCTCTTCCCGCATCTCCAACATTTGCCGGCAGCGCCTTTGGAAGCAATAGGCATCTTCCCAGGTTGGCAGATAGTGGCGTTGTTAACAAAGGCTCTGCCAGGTCCAGTATGGAGAAACTGAGCCTTTCAAATTACCGTCAAGAGCTGGACAAGCTCAACGAGAGACGCCCAGGTTCGGACAAGCCTGGCGATTCGGCTCGTTCCAGCATGGACAGCGTTCGTTCAACGATGAGTGCCGACTGGCCAACTCATCCATACGAGCTCAACCCTATCGCCGAGCTAGATAGGCTTCCCCTCGGAACTGAGGTGAACTTCAGAGCCAGAATCTCTACCCAGCGACAATTGTCCAAGAACCTGGACTTTCTTCTCTTCCGTGACCAAACACACACGGTCCAGGGTGTCTTGTCCCGGGAATATTTGGACATGATCAGATGGGTGCAAAAGTTGAATTCCGAGTCCTTGGTACAGGTCAACGGAGTACTTAAGGCACCTCCTGAACTTGTTCGCTCCGCAACACACTCGGGGGTCGAGGTTGAGGTTCACTCGATTCATCTTGTCAATGCTGCCTTTGGAGCACCTTTTACCAACTACAAGCCTCCCGAGACCCTCCGTAACCGAATGACATCTCGAATTCTCGATCTTCGCCACCCCTCTAACCAAGCACTGTTCCGAATCCGCTCCATGGTCACTCGCCAGTTCCGCCAAACCCTCGAGGAACAGGGCTTTGTGGAGATTAACACTCCTAAGCTCCAGCCTGCCGCCACTGAGAGTGGTGCCGCCGTCTTCAAGGTCAACTACTTTGGACGCAATGCCTTCCTGGCTCAAAGCCCTCAACTGGCCAAGCAAAGTGCTGTGTCCGCTGACTTTGGCCGTGTGTTCGAAGTCGGGCCCGTATTCCGAGCCGAAAATTCCAACACCCATCGCCATCTCACAGAATACACTGGGCTCGATATCGAGATGTCAATTGAACACGACTACCACGAAGTTATTTGCATCATTGATGAGTTCCTCAAAGCAGTCTTCAATGCTGTTTATGCCATGCCTGAGGTAAAGGAAGTTCAAAAACGTTGGCCCAGCACTGAATTCAAGTGGCTAGAAGAAACACTCATTCTCAACTTTGAGGATGGCATCCAGATGCTCCGAGATGATGGTCGTGACGTCCCGATGGAAGACTTGTCCACTCCCGACGAAATGCGACTTGGTGAACTAGTCCGTGAGAAGTACGGTACAGACTACTACGTCTTGGACAAATTCCCGGCTAGTGCTCGTCCATTCTACACCCACAAGGATCCTGAGAATCCATTCTGGACAAGATCATTCGACATATTTATCCGTGGTCAGGAAATTTGCTCTGGCGGCCAGCGTATCCACGATGCCACTGAGCTTCGTGAGAACATGCAAGCCGTTGGCATTACTGAGGACGGCATGGAAGATTACCTTGCTGCATTTGACCTTGGTGCACCACCCCATGCTGGTGCTGGTCTAGGTTTGGAACGAATCGTGGCTTGGATGCTTGAACTTGGCGATGTTCGTTATGCTTCCCTGTTCCATCGTGACCCCAAGTCACTGCCCGAACGCGCTCCTGGTCTGCCTCACCCAGAAGCAGATACTACCAAGCCACTCAAGGATGGCGCTATGCCACCCATCGAGAAGCTTATTGCCAACTACGGCGATGCTTCCAATACTTCGTGGCTGGACGAGCGATTCAAGATCTGGCGACACCCAAGCGGTGCCGCTGTTGGCTACGTCAAGCAAGAAAAGTTCGCCATGATTACTGGTGACCCTCTTTGCGACAGGTCTCAATACAAGGAAGTCTGTGCAGCTTTCGTCAAATTCGTCCTTTCTGAGCTCAAGCTTACTCCAGTATGGATGCTTGTCTCATACGAAATCCAGAAGATTCTCGCCCAGCAAATGAGCTGGAGAACCTTGTCCTGCACTGAGGAACAGCGCGTTGACGCCAGCAAGCACCACACCCTCAATGGTGGCGGCCCCAAGGCACGACGTGTTGAGCGTGAGGGCGTCAAGATTCACGAAGTCAAGGCTGATGCCGACTTTATCAAGCGCGCCGACGAAGCCATCGTGAACTGGAAAGCCAACCGTAAGGGTAAGCAGGTGCATCTTACTGAAGTCCGCCCTTGGGTCGACATGGAGCACCGTCGATACTATGCTGCCGAGAAGGACGGCAAGGTCTTGGCCATGGTTGTCTTGGCCAAGCTGTCTCCCAAGCACGGTTGGCAAGTCAAGTGGGCTCTCGACTTCCCTGGCTCCGTCAACGGCGCCATTGAGGTGCTCATCGAGTACACCCTGTCCACCGTCACCGGACAGGTCACCTTTGGTGTTGGCGTTTCCGAGAAGTTGACTCCAGGCGAGCATCTTCACGGAATCCGTGCCAAGTTCCTGGCCACCACGTACGCCTCCATCGTCGATAGCCTCGGACTCCGTCGCAAGGCTGGTTTCCGAAGCAAGTTTGGCGCCCTCGGCGAGGAAGTCTACATTTGCTACCCGAAGCACGGTGTCGGCCTGCGCGATCTTCAACAGATTATCAAGTTTTTCCAGGATTAAGAAAAGTTCCTGACTGGATAGCTTGCTGATTATATTGCGAGCGATGCACGATCCTTGTTTTTTGTCTTGTTGCGATACAGTTGATACCATGCTACGCTGAGTCGGGGGAACATAGAATGATGCCATGTGATGCGTCTAATGAGTCTTTGGGTTATGCTTACGATGGAAAACCAGACTGATCAAGTTTGGGGCTTTGCTGATTGGCGTTGAAGGGGGTGTCAGCTTGCATTTAGATACCTAGGTTTCGTTTGTTAATGAACACTATATGCCACTTTAACAGTACCTATATTGCTCAAAACTTTTGTGGCGGTGATGTCTACCTCATTATATGCCGTGTCTTACGGTCTTCCCGAATTACGATCACCTAAAACACGGTAATATGAACATGTCGTAAGGGATGGGACTACATTGTTCATACATTTTAAGAAATGGACATTCCCATAAAGCTCTATATTCAATTTTGGTATTATCCTTCTCAAGATACGATGCAATTTTATAAATGAAATGAAATCCTGCTCATTCCAACGTCATAACTCATTCCACATTCTGCTTTCCGAGACATACAATACAAGTTCCATCGCTTAATCAAAAACATCTGTCAGATATCTCTCATTCTTCTGCTTGTCGAACCACTCCTTCGCCGCCTCATGAGGCACATCGTTACCTGTCTTCTTCTTGCCAGCTTCTCGTACCATGTCGAGGAACACGTCCTCAACGGCCTTGCCGACGTCTTTGCTACCGCAGACGTAGATTTTGGCACCGGCCTGCCACAACTTGGTAATGTCTTCCCGGTCGTGCGAAAGCCGATGCTGGACGTATTTGCAGTCTTCGGAGTCGCTGGATGAGCGAGAGTAGGCACGTCGGACGTCAATGGCGCCGAGTTTCTCCCATCGAGCCAGTTCCTCAGCGTACAAATCATCCTGCTTCGGAGACCGGCAGCCAAAGAATAGAAGGGCCGGAGCAATCTTTCTGCCAGCGGCAATCATGGCGGCACGTTCCTGGATGAAGCCACGGAATGGAGCTAGACCAGATCCCGCGGCAATGCAGATGATGGGCGTGTTCTCCGCATCACTGGGCAGGTGGAAGGATTGAGAGGGTCTGACAGCGACGTGAAGACGCTCTCCTGCTGTGAGTGAGGAGAGGAAGTTGCTGGCAACTCCGTAGTGTGAGCCCTGGCCAGAGAGAGCAGGTTGCTCAAGAACAGAATAGGTCAGGGTCAGCTTGGAGGTATCTGCCAAGGGAGAGGACGAAATAGAGCTGGAATATCTACATTAGCCACTTCTCAAATTTGATATAGTCGTCGTACTAAGAATGAGGCTTACTATTGGCGGACACGCATAGGTGGTAACATGCCCAGAAACGCTCCGAATGGAAGACTGATAGCAGGAAACTGTTCCAGAAGGTCGATAATGGAGACTCTTTTGGCGGAAATCTTGTCTTGATAGTCATCTCCAGCAAGCTTCTGCAGCTTCTCAATGGTCTCTTTATCTTGTGTAGCCTCTGCCAGTGTTTGGATGTTCTATTTGTTATCAGTATGCTACAACGACACTGTGATTGAAGTAGGTGTTGACTTACTCTCTTAGTTGCAGGTTGGCTTAGCTCAACGTAAGCTCCAAGAACATCAAAAGCTGAAATTGCAGTCTCGGTAGGAAGGCTAGTTGGTCTGTCCGAATGTATGTTGAGCATGGCATCCCAAGACAGGGAGAATCTTTTGAATACGCGAGAAACAGTGTTCTTATTGTTGAATGGGAGGACGGCCAGATAGTCACCTGCACGATACGTCATACCAGTGGGCAGCTGAATTTCGATATGCTTCTTGAGAGATCCAGCATCAGTAAGAGTCTTGGTGTCAAGAACGATAGCCTCTTCAACATCTTGTCTCAAGGTAGTCTTTCGCGGCATAGTAATATCAACGGATAGACCATCACCAGTGGCTTCAGCGCTATCCTCGGCTCCGTATTTCTCTTGGAGAGCTGGCCATAGCGATTCGTCTTCCCAGGTTTCAAAGTCACTGAACATGTCGCGATCGGCGGCGTCGGTAGTGGCAATAGGGAGAATGCGGTTTCCACCAAGCTTCTCAAGCGTACTATCAACAAGCTTGGGAATTCGGTGAAAAGTCTGAACCCAGTCATGGTGTCCACAGCCAAACACGGCATATGATACGTTTTCCATCTCCTTGCCCTTGAGGCTTTCTATCCACGCCACGAACATAGCAGCATTGGATGGCGGTTGACCTTCGTAAGAAGCCGTGATAATAACAACAGGACGATCTTTGGGAACCTTCTGGTTTGCATCATCCAGCGGCGCCACGGTGGTAGCTCGAAATCCGTGTCGAGGCGCATCGGCGGCCACTCGCTGGGCTAAAGCCTCACAAGTGCCACTGTTGGAGCCGTAGAAGACGGCCAGAGGTTTGCCCCTGGCAGAATTCTCTGAGGCCTTTGCGTCCTTGGCAGCCTCATGATGCTTCACATCTCCAGCCTTTCCAGCAAGGACCTGTTCCAGCTCCGTTGGAGTCATGTCATGTCGCAAACTGGCTCGCATGTAGAAACCCTTCGGCTTGATAGTCATAGTCTCCTGAATTTCGAGATTATAGCTGGGATCAGCCATTGTGAAGTTGAAGTTCTGGAACAGCATGGCCATGCACAACAAAGCCTCCTGCCATGCAAAAGGTCGGCCAATGCAGGCACGTTTTCCGTTGCCAAAGGGCTTCCAGCAGTTGGGAAACTCCTTGTTCAAACGCTCAAAATTCTCATCATTCATACGGTCGGGCTTGAATTCCGCGGCATCCTCACCGAACACAACGGGGTCCAGGTGAGCCCGGGTCAGAAGTGCTGTAATGGGTTCACCCTTGCGAACGAGATATTTTCCTGCAAGGAGAGTGTCTTCGTATGCTTCTACGGAGAAGCCAGGAATGCCAGAACTAAGTCGTAGTGTCTCTCGCAGTACCTGTTGTAAAATCGTTAGAAATCACACGATAACAAAGGATTGGGGATGAATGTTCAAAATGGGAAGATGGCATACTGAGGCAATATAAGGCAGCTTTGTGATGTGCTCGACCTTGATCTTCTCCCGGCCAATCACTTGATCGACTTCCTGCTGAACCTTTTGGTAAGTAGAAGGGTTCTTTAGCAGGTAGTAAAAGGCAAATGACAGTAAGCCAGAAGTTGTCTCATGACCAGCAATAAGGAAAGTGATGAGCTGATCCGTGATATTGGCATCACTTAGTTTCTCGCCTGTAGTAGGATCAACGCCATTCAACATGGCATTGAGAAGATCCTTTCGGTCGCTAGGGTTCTTCTTGCGATGGGCCACAACATCATCGGCAGTCTTTCTCATGATGGCGATGTCGTTGAAGAATTTCTCGTTTGCAGCTCGGTAGAGGAAGTTGGGCGCGAAAGAGGGCCGCTTATTGCGACGTCCAGCTTCCGTGAGGAAGTCACCCATAGCTTGAATGAATGGGTGCATCTCTTCGTTATAGTATGAGTTGAAACGGAAGTCCATGGCACAAAGAGCCAATGTGTCAAGAGCCAGGCGGGTGAAATCGTCAGAGGAGTTGATGGGGTGTTGGGTGCCATGACGAGCAAACTTCATGCAAAGTTGAGTGGCAATATCGTGCATTTCGTCAAACATGCCGCGAATGGAAAGGGGACCGAAGGCGGGAATGAGAACACGATGGGCTTTACCCCAGTTGGGCTCGTCGTCATGCGCCTAGAACATGTGAGAATACAGCAACAGACATGCACGATGTAAGTGGCAATTTACTCACTGTGAATAAACCATCATGAACACCTTCTCGCACAATCTTGACGAATGTTAGCCTGGCTCAGGGTGGTTATAAATAGAAGACATGACGCGGAGAATATTCTTCTATGCCCTGCAGGCATCTCTCTTACCCTCAGAGCTGATTGCAAAGTCTTGTGAAATCGCTTCTCATCGCACAACTCGTTGACGAGCTCATTCGTAGAGCAAAAGACGACTGGCCGAGTGCCCAAGTGAAGTCTAAAGATTTCGCCTGCGTTTGCAATTAGAACGACGAAACTAAAAAGACGAAATACGCATATCCTTGGTACCGTACCATATGTGTCGGCTAAACGCTTGATATCTTGCAACGGACTGGTCGTAAACTCGCCCAGGTTGCCAATCAATGGCAGACCAGGAGGCTCAGGAATGGGAACAGCTTCAGCCATTGCTGGGATACTATTCGAATAATAAGGGTACTGTTCATTCTTTTCGTCAGTCCCATAGACCATGGTGGCCAAACTCGACAAGATGCTCATTGTGTGATATTTTGCATGGGGAGTGAACTGCAGCGCCACCAGAACCAGCCCAAAATTGGCTTCATCTTGTTATTTATTCCAGGGCCGCAAGCCATTTTGAACAAGATGACCTTGAGCATGTGCAAAATGCTCGAGTCCCGGGGGCGGGCTTTTTTGGTGAAGAAAGTGGGAATGCGTGGGGTGGTTTCCTTCTCCTAGTAAAGTTGCCCCTGGTCTAGCTGCGCCAGAATGATAGGGAAGAGAGCTGTAGATTGTGTTGTCTGCGTCGGATCTGGCGCATCGAATTGGGGAGGTCCTGGTCCGGGCGTGGCAAGAAAAGAGCATTGAGAACATTGGGAGCAGAGAAAAGCACTGACCTTGGCTCAGACAAGGGAGGGCAGACGTCGCTTTGCTCGAATCGTGAGCTTGGTAGGGGTGGTGTAGCTACTATTTCGAGGTAATCACTCCGAGCCGACGGATTGTATAGAGTAATCGAGATGCGACTGGACAACGGTCAATCAGGGCGTTGTGATGAGAGTAATCAAGTTGGGCCGTCAATTGGTATAAATTGAGTCCAAAAATGCTATCAATAGCTTGGAGGTTTAACAAGAGAAAATAGAGTTTCACTTCTCGCAAGCAGGAAAGCGAGTGGCAGCATTGTGGTTTAAGTACGATGTCATCATGAACGGAAGGAACGACCGAAACCGACACACTTTCCCAAGTACCGGCATCCGTCACACCAGCACTTGAGGTCAGAATACGAAAACTACAAACTACAAGCTACAAGCTCTTGGGAATCCCGGCATGATGCAACCCACGGGCTCAGGAGTTTGCGACACCCGGATCGGATTACCACACCAATCTGCGACTACATCGGGCTACGGCACAAAAGCAGTACAGTCAGACGATTTACGGTAGGGAGGTTACGTACGTTTTAGGGCCATCGAAGACTCCGTCACCGATGGATGGATGGATGGATGGATGGCGTTTTGTGGCGGGACCTCGGCGTGTTCGAAGCTGCGGTAGCTGCCAAAGACTAATACCATTTATGCGAAAGGGCTTAGATGTGAGCTTCGACGAGCCAGTCAGCCCAAGGCAAAAACCAATACATGGCTAGGATGGCATCATGGTTCTTTTCGTTTGGGCATTGTCGGACCCGAGGCTTGTTAGCTGTCTTTCGGTGCCACAGCATCGCCTTTGCATGGAACAGGGGGGGTGAGGATTCTGCTGCGGGGTTTTGAATTTTGGCAAACCCATCTTTAGCTTTGTCTAGCTTGTGGTTGAGATTTGGCTGAATGTTGGAAGTGGTTGGGAAAACGGCGCCGGAGTTTGCAGGTCTGCCGGGAAAGTCCACAGTCGTGTCAAAGGTCTTGGATTACGTATTTGTGTTGCCTCAATACCTGCCATCAGTTTTGCACAGAAACATCTATTGAAGGGAATCTGCAATCCGATGTAGATGATTAGACGCCGTTATGGAGCTTTCCGTAGTCTTGGTCTCCGAATCCCGTCCCGTTGCCAAGTTTACCTGCCCGAGCGGGCCGTGAGAATCATCGCTCAGCCACTTGGTTACGTGCCGGTTCTGGATGTGGTTGGAAGTCATTTTTGCAGGTGAATATATTCTGGCAATAGTTGGCAATGTAGAATTATCATCATAAGACCAGCAATATCACGTCACTGAGTGGGGGGCCTAGACTTGTATGTTCTGACTGAGTCACAATTTTTATCCAGAGTTCAATACACTCTTACACTTTGTCTGACAAGCGGCACAATATCCAATATCCAAACCGCAAACCACCCGTCATAAATCACCAAAGACGCCAAATACTACAAGAGACCACCTAAAGATTTCCTACCAAGCTACTACCCAGCATTCATCCATGCTGCATCCATCTCCATCTGCGTCCACATTCACTGTTACATCGAGTCCCACCACATGTGGGCAGGGTTCGGGGACCAAGAATCCAAGACATCGCAACCCAATGTTCGCTCATCAATCCCAAACTCCCCCATTGGTGGGCAAATCCCAATTACCGGACGAGCACTCCGTACTCATGTCAAGATCTGCACGTCAGAGTCTTAGTAAAAGAAAAAACAAAAACCACTCTGCTTCCGGTTGACATCAGTCGTAGGCAAAGACCGATAATTCGGCCGTGTCGTGTCGTGGATCGGTGATGCCGTAAGGTTTAGCCAGATCTGCATCAAATTGCCAGGATGGTAAGCGGCATTTTTCCCAGGTCGAAATTTCTAACTCAGCTTCATGCCTAGGCATCTTGGCCATTTCTAGAAGCATACCAGGGCAACAGGGTTCTTACTCCATGTTTTTATGCACTGACTTGCACATTGTCTCCGATGTCCCTGGGTCAGGGAACATAAATATTCTATTCCAAGGGCATGTCTGACCCATATTCACCTCGGCTTGATGACCACCATCAATCCATTTGTTTGGCCACCAGCAAGATCCACCTCGACGATACTTAGGTACTGAACAAGGATGATGAGCTGGTTGTGGTGGACTCCGAGGCACGGAAAGCGTCTCAGCTGGAGAATCTCCGACCCTGGTCGCTCAGCTTCGACCCTGTCGGAGCAAGTGGCCAACTTTGGTCTGGTTTAGTATTATTCACGTCTCGAAATACGTCGTCAAAGGACATGCTTTATCCCTGGCTGCGAATACTTGACCTTACTGTATACACCAAGCACCAAGCATACAACGAACATGCCTTCGGCAGAACCAAACCCTCCACAGTAAAATTCTACGAGTAGAAGACCTCCCTGTTGCCCTGCCTCAGTGGTTGAAAGTCCAAAAGTTGTATGTTGCCGAATACCCTCCAGGTGGAATGGGCATTTGATGCCAAGGAAAGTCGTTACGTATTCGGCCGTTTGTTCTCGTCTTTCCAACTGAATGGTTCCCGTCCCAGATGACGCCCTCTTATGCTTGTAATGGCGACCAATGTCTTGCCTCGATGCAAAAGGTGGACTTTCTTTACGCGCGTCAAAAAGTTGTAAACCAAGCGTCTGCGACTTGTGATAGGCCGACTATCCTAGTGATATGTTTGTTTACGTTGGCGCGCAGATAATTATAATTCTCAATGTTTGTTTGCATGGAGAGCAGCGAGTGATGTCTTGGCCGTTAGGTAAAGATCTCTCTCATACACAACATCAAAGGCTCGACGTGCAAGTCACTTTCGAAACACAGCAGAGGCACCTACCACCGCATCGGTAGAATCTAGGTGAAGTTGAAATATTACTTGCCTTTGCATATTCTTTGGACAGTTTGGGTACGAAACTCTAGGCATGTTGAGAGCCGTCATCTTCTAGCATCAGCAGCACTTACACAACCAAGCGTTTGCAACGTTGACTCAATGGCCATTAGCATCAGATTGTACGTCCATTGGCAAAGCCCACGCAACACATGATGCTTGGTTTTAAGAATGATGATTATCCTCTCAAACAAGAAGCCAAGGAAACACGTGTGCAACCTCAGCGTAACAATCCCGTGAAAAGGAAATTCCTTGACCTGCTCTACCCACGTGAAGCACACTGAGACGCAGGCTTTGCCTAAACATTGGTGATCACGCTCTGTAAGAGGAAAAAGGACAACAAGTGCATCCTAAACGGCCAAAAGATTCTTTGACTAAGCGAATCAGACTTGAAACATTTTGAAAGACGTGGCCCTGAGCATTTCTGCATCAATGCTACGCCAAATTCCTATAAGTCGGCACCTGTATTCTCCCTCGGAGCCAAATATCTCAACCATTCAACTACAACACATTACAACTCAGCTTCCTAATCTTCTTACCCAGAATTCATTCTCAATCAGCAACAATGCGTCCTACTGTTCTTACTCTCTTGTACCTCGCGGTCACGACATGCACCGCCTTCAAGACCTCCGCGACTGCTGAGGAAGCTTGCAAGGTATGTAACCCTTCCTGCCTTGGCAACACCCCATGCGAGCAAGACAAAAATAATACAATGTGCTAATAATGGTTAAGGCGATGGGAAACGGCGGGCCGTGCCACTTCAAAGACGCCAAGCGCGATTGCTTGTGGCGAGGAAGTATGTATCATCCTTTCTTGTCTGGTGAGAGAATGGTTGGCTAACAATCATGCAAAGCATGCAAGGCTGGTTCGTGCATATCGGATAGCGGTTTATGCGACATGAGTTATATGAAGCCCAGTTGAGTTAGATTCCAAAGGCAATTTCGATCTGGCTCACTACAAATACGTCGGAGCCATCTAGACTGGCACTAGTGGCACAGCACAATGGGAAAATGATGTCAGAAACGAGTCTATAGAGTCTACTGGATAGGTTTAATTTACTCAAATTTTGACGTCTTAAACTAGCATCTAAGGCTCGGTTTCGTTCCTCGTAGTCCAAGTCTTCTCTCCTCATGTAAATCGTCGTCCATCTTCCCGTTCGTTTCCGCCTTTTCAGACCGCTTTCTTAGACATGGAAAAACTGCAGTTTTTGTAATAGTAGAATAGACGCGCTACATCTCAGGGGCAAGGATCCTTTGCATCGTCACAAATTGTGATGCTATCGGCTGCAGCTTATGATAGACTGCCATCCTGATGGCAGGTTTCGTTAATGCGTTGGTAACCTAGGTCGATGGATATAAAACTCCGTGCATGTTCCTTGAACCGGGCGAATCTATTCTCGGCTGTTCATATGCTTGAGATATTAGCACCTGTATCCTCACAAACTAAGACGCAAATGCAATATTCGGAGCACGGCAAACCTTACCGTGGCTTACTCTAATAATACATCTATACAGCAGCTGTTTGAATTTGTAGTTGAGGCGTCGCATACTAATGTATGCTCTATGGAAATGCTGCTCACCCAGTTTAGTGCGTTGCACAACCAGACCTTCGACCGTCAACGCACTCATCAGAGGCTGATCATGTGGTGCTATTGTTTGAGTCGCCCTCACAGTTAGAAAAGACAAGAACATGAAGCAAATCATGTATCAGAGCATTATAATAAGACCTTAAAGAAGGAAACTAAGGAATAACCTGATAGCTTGACTACGTCAACGCAAACACACTGAAACTTAGAGCCTTTCCTCAACAAAGATGACGCACGTGTCATGGTTCAAAGGCAAAAACAGCAATCCAAAGACCCGAAGAATGCACTGACTGGATAGACTACATCTGAAACACGTCGAGATGCGTGGCCACGAAGAAATCGAGATTAGGCTAACCCAATGTGCACCCATCATCCGACGCACCCAAGATCAACGCCTCGGAGTCGAGGCGCACTCGCAAAATCAGAGCCCTCCTTACACCTGGCGAAGCACTATTCGACGATACAGAGATATTTTTTGCTCGAGAATTTGTAGTTAGAGTTGCTTGTGTTATATTCCATCAGGGAAAGGTGATGGACAATAGGTGTTATTGCTGATGCTTTCAAGACATAGCCTCAAACTATTGAACAACCGGGATATGGGTACAAGTTGTCCAACAACTGCAAAAGCAAGATACATCCCACCAAATTCACACCTTCTTATCCGACGAAACCTTATGCCTGAATGATGGTGCTGGGGATTGGCAAAGCAACTTTATCAGTCTATCTTACTTACCCTGAACTCAAAAATTGGGGAATTTGGATATTTGACAATAACAACACGGTGAGAAGAAGTCTTGGACACGATATCCTATCGTTTCTCATATATTCCTATCAAGCTATAAGCCCGCATGTTGACCAAGACCACACGCCTTGTCTACATGAATTGGCCCCTTTCCAACCTGTGGCCGCAGAATGAAGAACACAGCCCGTTCCAAATGCCAACTTACAAAAGCTTATGGACGACTGCGTCGCCATAACCTCTATTCAAGTGAGCCAGCTTTTACCTGTATCACACTGTTTTAACCGCTCAAACCCTAGTCCTTTTGCGGATATCAGCCAGTCTTGTTGGCAATCTGCCCCATCATGAGCTCTATATCATCAGGGTTTGGCGCTCCATTGCACCCTATCGATGTGATCCAATACACCCTCCCGGGAGTCCGCCCTTCTCAGAAAACAAAAGAAACAGGTGCAACATGAATAGGAAATGGCTGATAAGTGCACAGAGGATTTCGTGTCAAACCGTTACCTGAGTTGTGTACAAACATGGAAAAACAAGCGCAAAGGCCATCGCTGTGATATCAAATACGGATCTACCGTCATCCAAAGGGAATCGAAAGAAGAAAAAGTACGACACATCGGCTCCTCAAGGTTGTTGCTGGTCCCGGGTTTGACCTTGAGTGCTTCCGCTTCCGTTGCTACCGCCCAATCGCTCTCGAAGCCAGTTAAGCGCGCCAGATTGTCGCCGAGGCTCTCGATCTCCGTTTCCTCGCCTGTCACTTTCGGAAGGGCTCCTTTGTCGCATCCGAGCTCCCTGCTCTGTCAAATTGGTCGCCCTTGGACTTGGGGGCGAGTGCGACGTCCTACGCTGCAGTCGCGACGTGTCATAGCTGAACCCAGAGGTGGTTGCCCGATTCCGTCTATCATGATTCTGTTCTCGCTGTAGGTTTGCCACGCTACGGAGAGCCTCGTTCAATCTGCTTTGGCTTGGATTGGATGGCCGAGGCTGGGGTTCCAAACTAACTGACGAAACCATGTCTGCCGCTGCTCTACCCGTGGGGGTGTCCGCGCCGTCGGTAGGTCTACTTCCAGGACTTCGGGTCTGATCCGAATTATGCCGGCTAAAACTTGCAGTTGGCGTAGAGGCATTGGGATGAAGAGGATTGCTGTTTGATCCAGATGCAGCGGCACCGCCTGTGCTGCTCCCTTGTCTGTTGTTCTCTTGTGCTTGCTCCGGCGCCTCAACCGGGGTTCGACAAACCGGGCATGTATTGCCCACCTTTAACCACGGCACAACACACTTATCGTGAAACCAATGCTTGCAGGGGAGATTTGTAGCCACGTCATTCAGCTCCATTGCTTCTAAACAGATCGAGCATTCTTTGCCTCCGGGCTTCAAGAATTCTTCGTCCACGGTGGTGCGTTGCAACTGGTCGATTTTTTCATCTGACACTCTCGTAGGGCGGTTGCTGGACTCGTACATCTCCCCAAGTCCTGTGAGAATTTGATCATATACCTCTTGAGAGTACACAACATCGCCCATCCTAGTATTGCCCGTGTTCAAGAGATTCAGAATCTCTCGCAGACCCCTAGCAATCCCAAGTTGAGGACTGTCTTCACCAGGCCGGTCCGGCGGGCCCATATCACGAATGACATTGGAAAAGATGCTAGGGACCAAGTTAGCTTCCTGTGGCCTTGAATATTCGAAGCAGACAAAACGGCAGCTGTGTAACAGGGTGCTTGCCACTCCAACAATGTGATACTTACGCTTGGAAAGGATCAATGTTTCCCCGATGTAAGGGTTCCTCATCGCCATCGCCGCCAACGCCACCGATACCACCACTACCAGGACCACCGCGAGACACGAACCCGGGTGTAGTAAATATCGTAACCGATGCGGTTCCTCCACCGAAGGGTCCGGATGTGAATGTAGTACGATGGACTCGAGGGGGTCCAAAGGTATCGTTTTCTGGTCGGCCGAACAAGTTGATAGGCGGAGCTCGGCGAGGAGGTTGACCTAGGCTATGTATTATATCCTGGAACCGCTGCACTACTGGATCGATCGACGGATCGTGATGTATGTCATTTGGACCGGCTCGAGTGCTCCTCCGGAAGCTAAAGCCGTGCGGACCCATATGCTCCTCTATATCTGCTTCCTCTGGGTCTGAGTCGTCTGCAAATCGTAGCGGTGGCAATCCCGGAGACGTAGAACCTGACGAATCATCCATATGTCGGGGGTCATTCTCAGGGCTCACCTAGACAAGAGTATTAGCCAATTTGACAAATATTGTTTGATTCAGTGTAGCAGCAATTTGCAACGTACAATTTCTGTAATTTCGCTTTCGCAATATGGGCACATCAGTCCGTGGTCCTCGCGATACCATTCGTTGGAACAGGCGTGACAAAAGACCACCTCACGGCCGGCTGCAGCATCGAGATGGCCATCACGAGGGCTTTGAGAAGCCATCTGGCCTTGGCTGCGCTGGTACGCAGTGAGTGCGCTTAGACCTAAGCCTACGGCGAGGCCAGCAAGTCGGATTGCACGGAACGCCAGAGTGAATGATGGCAAACGAAACGACGGTTTAGGTTAGATGCTCTGGTCGCTGACACCATTCATCTGCCAGGTGGTAGCTGGCATTAGCAGAGCAGGCCAGAGTATGATGTATCTCAGAAGCAGAAGCAGATGGTGTCAGGTGGAAGTGTGGATGGAAGAGCCGAGTAGGTAGGTGCCTGCAGGATGTCTGGTGCTCTATGCACTCTATGCCTTATGCCGGCGTCGGGGGGATGTAAGGCGTCAAAGAAAACGAAAGATCAAAGGAGGAGCCCAGGGGCGAACAAGGCAACACGTAGCTTGGTGTACGTAGCAGATGAGGGGATATGGCGTCGATGTGGTGTCGATGCGGTGTAAGTATGTGTGTGTGTGTGTCCTGTACAATAGCGGGAATGCGCGTCAGCAAATATTGTATCAGGTATTAGGTATAATAGAGTCTGGTCAAGTCAAGTAGCAAAGTAGGGTTCTAGATGCCGGGATGGATGAAAGTGGAAGGATGCATGGGCCCTTGGGCATCAGCATCAGTAGCAGCATGAGCAACCGAGCACCCGCATCCACATCAGCATCCCCACGGCAAGATATATCATGTCTGGTCTGGTAAACTTGGGGGGACACAAGCGATGGCGAAGTGGCATGAATAGAGGAGGCGGCAAGAGACTGGGTCGTATGGTGTGGTGTTTGTCGACTACCAGACGTACGTACCTGGAGAAGGAATAACCTGTAATGGTAAGAGGTCTAGGAGGGGTGGAAACAAGAGACGCTCAAGAAGGATGATGGGCAAACCAGACCACCAATGTGGCGATGCGGATTTTGGAAAAAGAGTTGGTCCAGATTTTGAGAAAGATGATGAGCCCAGCAGCTGTTGTCAATAGAGGGTCGGACGCTGGCGTGGGGCGAATATGTCCTTTGATGGGCGGCCGAGGATGACGTTTGTCAGCTGAGGTGACTCTGAGACTCTGACTGACAAGGTCTTGCAAAGTTGTCCCTCCATCACCGACATGCACTGTGCATGCGCCCGCTTCTAAGTTTGAGAGAACTACATGTACTTAAGTAAGTTTAGTGTTTATTTTAGCAGAGTTTGATTGTTGTTATACAGTGTCCCCTTGAATTTAAGCTGCCGCAAGCTTGCACTCAGTTTTGAATTTGATGCTCAACAAAGGGATTGATGGTTTCATTCTGCCCACTGATATGGAAGGCGGCACCCGCTCTTTCTATTCGATTCTATCCCGTGCCAGTCCGATCTGAACAAGCCGACATGAAGTACCAGACATACGGCCAACTTGGACCAGACGTATCCGGTACCCGGCTTTCAAAGTCCATGTCCTCTGAGCTGTTTGGCTCCATGTCGGTTCGAATCAGCTTTCTCGTCTCGCCTGCACCATAATCGCCTGCGGGCCTGGACATATCAAATTGGACAGCCCCAAGCCATGTCACCAACCAGACCTCAGGAGTCATTGCACAGCAGTGCCCAATCCATGCCAATCAAAGCAAACATCACTCACACCCCCATCAACGTACATCCAACTTCGTACACGCTGAGCCAGTTATCAACGGGCCTCACGTCGTGCAGAGCTTCAGGTAATCGATGTGTCCCATTCGTCCCTATCGTATCCTGAGTCCTGACCGTCAAATGGCCAGTACAAGTTTATACTGGGCGGCCAGAAAGCATCTTGTCATTCAACCAACCACGAGGTACTCCGTACCGCATATCGCGCTATTCACAATTGCTACCTAAGACTTGCTAATGTATACTTACCCATGGGCAAATACGTGGCGTGTTGACCAGTCGATAGCTGATTTACCGTTGAGCCAAAATGGCAAAGGCAAAATGGCGCTGAATACTGGCCGCCACTCACTGAACAGCAAACAACCCCAAAGCGTCAAGACACCCTGCCCTATCCATCCATTTGAAGATGATGGAGAAAACGCCACTATTCGTCGGAGCGTCGACACTGTATTGCACAGTACATGTGATGTGGCAGCGGCCTTGTCCTCCGTTTCCGTACCATTTCCATGCCTGTGACACTGCTCCGCATTTGCATCTTCGCACCGTAATATTGCTTGTTTGCGCAGCTGGCGTACAGAGAAGACGGCAAGGCAGAATCATGGAAATTGGTGTACAGACAATTGAAGAAAATCAGCCTATGCAGAGACCTTCAACCCGTCACTTCTCAGCTTCCTGCTGGGAGTTCCGGACCAGAACCCGAAACCAACCTAACTGGACATGCCAAAGGCGCTACTTTATTTGACGCGTTGCACCCGGGATACCAAAGCCATCGAACAATCATTCGTAGAAGTAATGGAAATATTTTTGGATCTGATCAAGTTTATACACAAGCGGTCTTCCGCTCCCATCTCTATCATGGTGGTTTCCTTGTTTCCCGTCACTGCAAACACTCTAGTCCTTCGCATTAGCCTGCTCCTTCAACCGGTCCTCCTTATCCCATTGAATCAATTGCTTTGACCAGCTATGACAACGTTAGTGCCTCACTCTTGCTTCAGCGTAGACATTGGACCGCGTGTGTAGGCTCGGGTTAGTTTGGGCCGCTTCGACGTACTATCGGCTTGGGTGCCACTCTCCAGGCTCCGGCTTGCGAGCCCATGTTTCTCTCTCGGCGCTGAATTTCCATGTTACGGCGACGATGCCGACCATGATGCCTGCGGCGACGAGCGTGTTGGCTCTCCAATTGCCGGGTTGAGCGTACCAACCACCAGCTGGCGACCAGACGTGCTTGGGGTACCTATTAAGTCGGAGACGCGGACATTAGAACTATGCACAGATTGATCGAACAGATGTAGTTGTATCGGCGTGATTGATCCAGGGAATCGTAGTCGACGCAATCGGGTGCTCGCGGCCAAGGACTTACGGTACTTTTCCACCACCGCCCTACGCGTGTCAGGTTAGCTGGTGCACTTACAATCCCCCGGTAGATAACTAGATCTCACTCACCATTTTGATTGACTTGCCAACGGACGTAGGAGGATGGAATTGAGGTGCGCAATTGCGTCTTTTCAGTGAACCAGCTTTCAATCTTATCCTCTGACCCCAGAACCTGGGCGTGGGCGGCATCCACCTGCAATGAGCAGCCGTGGATTCCCGGTCCGACGGTTATTCCGACGGATATCCATGTCAAAGGCAACGAGGGTGGACTTGAGTGCACAAGGCCACTGGAGACCCTTTTCCAGGAGCCGCTCACACGACTCTATGCTTTGCCTGGGGCCACCACGGTACAAACCGCAGAACTTTTTTCCGCGACGATCCAATTTGGACTTGCTTTGATATATCCGCGCTCTTCTCGACGACCACGACCCTTCCCTGTCGGCGGCATTCAATAACCTGCTGCTCGAATTGAATTGGAGGAAGGGGAGACTTTCAATTTCTTTTTGTGTCTGTTACTTTGTCTTTCTAATTTGCGTTCCCGTTCGACATCCAAATGAAGAGGTTACGAGTGTCACAATGGTCCAGCAAGCAGCTGCTGCAAGCCAGCTCAAGAGCTTCCTCTGCACCCATCAGCATAGCCAGTAGACAGCCGTTCCTCCAATCCTTGCGATGCCAATCATCTGCTGCCATTGCGCCGGAACACCTCGCAGATGACCTCGCCGTCGCCGAACACACAATCCACGCCGCCCCTTCACCACCCCCCGAACGAAGCCTCGAGTCGGCAAAACTAGCTGCCCTACACGCCCGGTTGGCACTGTCTGCCAAGGTTCCGCTACAGACGCTTGCGAGGGCGCTGATTACCCCCTCGGCGGACACGAATGGCAGCTTTAACAATTCGAATTTGGCGTTCTTGGGGAGCACCATTATAAACTACCATGTGCTCGAGTACCTCGTGTGCAAGTGGCCACGTTTACCGATGACCATTTTGTACGAGGCGCTGAGGGCGTATGCTGGACAGGAGTCGCTGCAGCAAGTTGCGAGGAGATGGGGTGTCGAGGCTGCGGCGGCTCCGGGCGAGGAGGTCGACCCGGGCCTGCTGCAATGGAAGGCGGATGGCGAGCAATTGGTCAGTACGCGATGGGGCTATGTGCGCTCTGAGGTGCGACGGGATAGTTCCTACAGACGCGGCGTGAGCAGTCGTGTTGTTTTGGACGACGCCTTTGGTGATGCGTTGAGCAAGAAGGGGCAGGCAGGTGAGCAGGGTTATCACGCTCTGCAAAACGAGGCGTTTGGTTCGTTTGTCCAGGCTGTTGTGGGATCGATTTACACCCACAGCGGCCGGGAAGCAGCCAAGTCGTTCGTCACATCACATATTCTAGCGAGACAGTTTGATCCGTCGGCGTTGTTTCAGTTCCAGCTGCCTACGCGGGAGCTGGCCATGCTCTGCGCCAGAGAAGGGTTCGAAGCCCCCGTTGCTCGGTTGGAGAGCGAAACCGGTCGATTGTCGAGGACGCCTGTTTATGTGGTCGGTATTTACAGCGGCAAGGAGAAGCTGGGTGAGGGTGCTGGCCCTAGCTTGGATATTGCCAGACGCAAGGCGTCTATGAACTCGCTGAAGGCGTGGTACTTGTATAGTCCGGGGAATAAGGTCCGCGTTCCGAGCGACATGATGGAGGAGGGTGCTAAGCCCTGGAAAGCACCGCATATTGACATTGGCGAAATCATTTAATGCGTCACTAGTATGCTGAGACGCTGGGGCATGGAAGACAGGGGACGCGGGCTCATGTAAAGGATATGGTTGTACTTGTCAAGGGGTCGAAAGGCTGGAAAAAGCATGCCACTGTACATTAAGATACACTGTAGAACAATTGGTTTAAAACTCCTACTTTGAAGGGAGTTTCCAGAGAAAAAAATACAACAAGGCAATTCTGCCGATTACAAAGTAGATTTATTTTCGTTTTGACATCCTGTAAACTCCGGCATCCCGTAAATTACCACATCCAAAATGCTATCTGCAGAATTATATTCAACTACTCAGAATCTCTAGTCCTTGGACACGTTTCCGTTCAGCCTGCTCGCGTTGCTGCTTCTTTCGCTCGTAGACGGCCCGCACCGTCGACCGGATCTGGTCCCTGCCTTCATCGTAATTTGCTCTTGCGAGGTTCACCACACTGTCAATCTGCTCGGGTGTGTATACAAAGTTCCATGTGCTCAGAAAATCAGTTGTCCCAGGCGAGATGTCCGGTCCCTTTTCGTTTGCAAGGAAGGGGAGATACACGACTGCCAGACCGGCGTCTGGCTGCGAAAGTTGCCACTTGTTGGTGTCGTTGATTGCCGTAGCTGGTGGAGGAGGATTTGGGGCACGCTCTTGCGTGGTGCCGACCCAGACGGTGCAGTAGCCCAAGTCGCCGGCTTCTTCGTGCCCAGGGCTGTATTTGGCTTCTTTGTCGTCTTCTTGGGGGTCTTTGGCTGCGGGGCCGGCGAGCCTGCGGCGCGACTCTTGTTCCTGCTTGGCTTGTTGGAGTCGCTGTGCAGCTTCTTGGGATGAGGATGCCTCTGCGTCGGCGAGCTCCTTGGTGGCTTCTTGAACGGACTCGTCAGCTTTGGGCCAACCGATTCCCAGTGGCCAGCCTTTGATGCCGCGCTGACGAGCGTAGCCGTCGGCTACGGAGAGCCAGTTGTCGGTTTTGATGTCTGCAGAGGCGTCAAATGCGATGAGGATGTCCACGTCTCGACCGGGTCGGAGGAGGGGATAGATGGGCAGGTTATTGGACATGCCGGCGTCCATTAGCTGGATGTGTTCCTGCTCATATATGTTTTGGGGGGTTGTGCCTGGTAGTTTGCCGTTCATTTTGTAGGCAAAGTTGGGGATGGTTGCAGGGTCAATTGGGTGTACTTTGCTCAAATCGTCATCGCGGCCGGACACAAACTGGTCAACGCCACTTAGTCCGGATATGCTGAGAACCAGAGGTTTGATTTCTTTGTAGTAGTGACTGAGCGTTGCGCAAAAGGCACTTCCAAAGATGCCCATCAGCAGAGGAACTCGGATCTCAGGAAGATGAAAACCAGTTTCAGGCGGCACATCTTTGCCGTCGTTGAACTTGCGTCCCATGGCCCAAGTAGGTATGCCAGCCCCAAATTCTTCGCAAAAGAATTCATAAGGCGTGATCTCGTACCATTGGAACCATGGTTCCTCCCTGGCTAGCTTCTTTTCCCTTTCTGTGGGCTCAGACCTCGTCTGATCGGCCTGAGGAATCTCATGTCGGACTACTGTATAGATGGGCAGTGGGCGGTCTCCGTGTTTAATGACTTCCCGCTGGTTAGACAGCTTGAAATCTCTTTCATTGACGCCCAGTTCGCCTTTTGGCACCAAGAATCGAGCCCCGAGGAGTAGCCCGTAAACATCGACAAGACCAAAGTCAGCCTTGGGGTCACCCCGGAGTTTCTCCACGAGGCCACTGAGCAGAGGCTTGCTGGTGGGTAATGACACCAGGGACTGGAAGGCAACGGGTGGGTAGGCGATGTGAATCGATGTCCTGTTTTTCAGATGCTCCAGAAGCATCTTGAGGTTGCCGCCGGATATAGACGAGTTCAGCAACGTTTGTAGCCAACATGATCCGCTGACACCGGCTGTATAAGTCACACAGTCAAATAGACCGTCTTCATCACTCGCTATCAGCGATCCTGTGCCAGCCACAAGCGCACGTAGTCCACCTCCTGATCCGCACATGGCAATGGTAGGCACGTCGTTGGGGTGAATATCACTTTCGTCGAGCCCAAGATACTTGGCTAAGGCAACTCGTATGACACGCTTTCGCCTTGCAAGAAACTCCTTCTCATCATCACATAATTGCGACGATACGCGAACGTGAGCAGTGTAAGAAATTTCTGGATTGATTGCTGGGTCGTGGGCCTCTTCCCAGATCTCATCTGCCAGGGAACCTGGTGCCATTGACAATTCTCTTTGAAGCTTTCGCAAATATCCTGGGACGAGCTTTGACCAATCCGGCAGTATCATATCTGCCACTCTTTCGGAAAAGGCGGCCCATTCGGTCTCAGTGATGAGCGTGACATTTTCGATGCGCTTTGCGAAGCTGTCCCACGCTGTCTCCGGCTGGTCTTCATCGTAATATTCGTCGTCTTCATCTTCTTCAACATCGGTGGCATCATCATAGTACTTTCTTCTCCTCTTCTGACGCGGGGGTGAAAGCTTTGCAAAGTCATCGGATGGGTAGAGCCACCATATAAACAAGGTTCCGGCAACAATTGTGACAGGTAGACTTGAGCCAGTGGTGGTCTTTTTCGATTGAGTAAAGAAGTTGCGCTGAAACTGATTGCGTGCTGAAGGGCTGATACGTCTTGGCCCTAGCCTGAACGACGGATTGAGGGCCTGGAGGCCTTTGGTTAAATTGCCGAATCGTTTCATGACGCTGGTTCAATCTGCCCCCTACAACTGCTATGACGTATGTATCGGATGCCGAGGATGGAGATTGGGACCGGCATTTGCTATCGTTGCATGATGGGCACGATTGGCATCGAGATCAATTGGACAAAGGAAAGACGGAGAGAGGCCATACGTATAATGGCGCGTGAATTGTAAGTAGGCAGACGTAGGGCGGCAAGTTTCCACATCTCAAGCTTGTTTTTGGTGTTGGCGTGGAGCTTATGTCATTGGAGCATTGAGGTGCTAGCTCTGCTGGGCTTGGTTTGATGCACTGGCGCCGATTGCCGGGTGGCTGTTGGGACGTGGCGATCAATTTTTCGGCTGCAACTTATATTTGAATGTAATGCGAACAAAAATGAATAAATAACTCTATATTAGGTGCCATACTTTCGAACTTGTACTGATTCAGTTGCTTTATTTTCGATAGTCTACTGACAGGGTTTGTGTTTGATGATTGCACAGGCACAATGGCATTTTGGTGCCAAAGAGCTGCATATGTGGCCAAAGGAACCCAGACAGTCTGCAATGCAATAGCAGCTTTGTGACAGAATTGGCCGGTTCAGCGGAGAATACGCAAGCCAATTGACAAGCTACATGTCTGAATACTCCAAATTTCAACTACACTTTCTCCAATCGCACTCGAATATGTGATGCTTTGCTTCGAGTTTGTGGGGTGCTCCTGTACCAGTGTGTAACTGAAGCCAACATTGAAGCATGGAATGGTGGGGCATGAACTGTCTGGTCTGTTGTCTGAAAATGGCTATGAACAACCGCCCCGCCGCATATCGCAGGCGGTGAGCCCCCAGCACTCGACCCAGATTTTCCCAAGCTTTTTGCGCAACGGCAGAATTTCTTTGCCTTTTTTTCTTGTGGATGCAGTTGGAAAGCTACCTCATAAACAACACAATTTGACCTCCATTCCAAATCCGACGAATTCTGTTCTTGACAGTACTTGTACTCGATAAAAAGGTAAGACGAATTGACTCACGCGCTGCGAAGGATGCTCCTCTACCCTGTCACGCCGATGACTCTTTTGCTTTTCGCAATACTGCCTGGACCCCGCCACCTTAATTTGCCGTGCGACTGACCTGTCGCTCTTTAGAACCTGGACCTTTGAGTACACGCCTGCGCTGCCATCCTAATTATCATAGCCAGCGATCTTATTTTCGCGCCGACAACATGAGCGAGGTCGACGCCACTACCAAGCCCGTCGAGGCTCCTCCCGCCGAGCAGCAGGAGGCTACCACTGCCGGTGAGACCGCTGAGGAGACCAGCAAGGAAGCCGGCACTGAGGACGCTTCAATGATCAAGACGACTGCCAAGACGGACTACAAGGACTTCAAGAAGAACAACAAGTTTGATCCCAGTGTTCGAGAGGTGACAGATGACCCCGAATCCATTCGCAAGCAGGTAAGTGACATTGGCTGGCGGGCTACAACCAATTTCTCGTCGCATACTATTTATTCCCCCCTTTGGATTGTCTGGGACGACCAATTACTGACTTGTTATAGGTCGAATTCTACTTCGGAGACTGGAACTTCCCCCAAGACAAATTCATGTGGGAAACCTGCGGCGGCTCCGAAAACAAGCCCATGGCCATCAGCAAAATCCACTCCTTCAAGCGCATGCGCACCTTCCAGCCCTACAGCGCCGTCGTCGCCGCCCTCCGCGACAGCAAATTGCTCGAGGTCTCAGGCGAAGAGGGCTCCGAAGTGGTCAAGCGCAAGACGCCGTACAAGCCCATGGCCGAGGGTAAGGCCAAGGCCGAAGCAGCCACCGTCTACGTCAAGGGCTTTGGAGATGAGAACCCCGATACGCAATTCGACCTCGAGAGCTTCTTTGCTCAGTTCGGTGAGGTAAAGGGTCTGAAGCTGCGCCGCACAAACGAGAATCTGTTCAAGGGCTCCGTGTTTGTGACGTTTGCGAACGAGGAAGAGGCCAAGAAGTTCCTCGCTACGGAACCAAAGCCTACCTGGAAGGGACACGAGCTGAAGATTATGAGCAAGAAGGAGTACTGTGAGGAGAAGAACGAGTTGATTCGTCAGGGGAAGATTGAGCCCAGCGCTCATGGCGCGAGAAAATTCTACGAGGGCAAGGATGGCTCGCGATCAGGCAGAAAGGGTGGTCGTGACCAGGATGACTGGAAGAAGAGACGCGAGCAGGACCAGAAGAATGGTTTCCGGGGCGGACGGGGCGGCCGCGGACGAGGAGGTCGCGGAGGTCGTGGCCGTGGCGGCAGAGATGGCGGTCGTCGTGATAACGGCCCAGTCAAGGATGCCACGTACTCTGAGTAAGTTTATTTCGCAGTTTCCATTAACAATATCGTGAGCTAACTAACGTGCTGTAGGAGCGCTCCTGAGGGAAAAGAGTCCAACGGAAAGCGAGCTCGTGACGAGGATGCTGCTGGCGAGGAGCCTGCCGCCAAAAAGGTCGATACCAAGGAGGCTACGGAGGCGTAGACAGCATGCCGATGGACTGAAAGGGACTAGATGGGTTTTTCATGTTTGGGCGTTGCGGCTTGATTACTGAACTGTTGGATTTGTCATGTATCGAGATAAAGGACATTCATTGCATATTAGGTTATGGATATAAGTTCTGTACCAGTGGGAGATGGTGACTTCTTACCAGTATTATTGTTGTAAACATCCAGTTACTGGACGGCGACAATATTAGCCGCCCTTACTCTGTAGTCACGTCATATTTGTCTTGGATTATCTCAAGGTCAATGGTCAACATCCCATCTCCATCCAAAGTCAATCCCATCAAAGCCATCTTACAGTCGTATATCCAACAGCGGATATACCCCGAAACCAACCCGACTCCGGCCCAACTACACTCACAAAACGGCACAACTCACCCAGGTCGGAAATCTCCCGCGGCCAAAACATCCATGGAGTTCCCGCCCCAAAATGCACCCACATCGTTATGCCATCCCAACAAGGACAAGTCGTCTCTCGGCCCCACCAAACTCGGCCGGGTGCAGAGTGGAGAAGACGGGCACTTGGTGCCAAGTGGTTTTTCTTTTAGTAAATTTTTTCTTGCACTTCTGCCCCATTTCCATGGACAAGCTGGGCGGAACTAGGATCTTCGTCGCCTCTTTGCAGATTTTCTCTTGGGCGGTCCTTAGTCAGTGCGTGGGAACTAGCTGATGCTGTTGGTAGCGGCACCGGCTCGGCGCTATGGATTGTAGGGTATGTGTGCCGAAGGCGGTAGGTAGGTTGGCTGTTAGGCTGGGTATGTGAGTGATCCTTGCTGTTTGTTGATGGTATTTGTGAAAGATTTTGGGGTTTGTGGAAACTTGGATGTTTTGTTATATTTCGGTTGTGATCGCTTGTTGCGAGTTTGTCTTATATTCGTTGTGTCTTATGGGATACGTACAAGACTAGAGTTGTGAATACTATGAGAATATCAGGTACATTCACAACATGGCGTCGTTGAATCCTAAAGAGGCTACGCTGTCTGATGAACAGGTCTCGACTGGAAATAGTCCCCGTGAGCAGTTGGACCGGTTTGATGAGGAGAAACATGAACGACCTGCTGTTTTGACGGACTCGGAAGATGGAGATGGGTCTGATCGTGAAACTGAGCGGGAGAGGGCGTCCTTGTCGAGAATTGCTTCAGCACGATCTGGTCGGTCACTCACGACGGTTGTTTCAGAGGTGAGAGACGGGATACAGAACCAGCGGGATCTGGAACGAGGGAATAGTGAAAATGGCCATGGGAATGATTCTGGCGGCGACAGCAATGAGCCCAAGGATCCGAATTTAGTGACCTGGGATGGACCAGATGATCCGCAGAACCCAAAGGCGTGGCATAACAAGAGGAAATGGGCGGCTGTTATATGCGGTAAGCCGAAAGAAGCATATTCTCTACATAAAACCAGCATCATACTAACCTTACAGTGTCATTCTTCACACTCATATCCCCAGTGGCTTCATCAATGGTAGCCCCCGACTTGGAAGCCATCGGCAAGGAACTCAACATTGAAAGCGAACTTGAGCGAGCCCTCGTTCTATCCATCTTCGTAGCAGCATACGCCCTCGGCCCTCTAGGCTGGGGCCCCCTATCCGAACTCTATGGCCGAGTCATTGTCATCCAAACCTCCAACATCGTCTTCCTCCTCTTCAACCTCGGCTGTGCGCTAGCCAAAACCGAAGGCCAGATGATTGCGTTCCGCTTCCTCGGCGGGATAGGAGGCTCAGCACCGCTCGCCATCGGCGGCGGCGTCCTCAGCGACTTATTCACGGCCGAGGAGAGAGGCCGCGCCATCAGCATCTACTCCCTCATGCCGCTCCTCGGACCGGCCATCGGCCCCGTGGCGGGAGGCTGGATCGCAGAGCGCACAACATGGCGGTGGGTGTTTTACAGCACGACCATTGCATGTGGTGTTATTCAGGTGTTTGGCGTGTTCTTCCTGCAGGAGACGTATGCGCCGGTGCTGCTGCACCGCAAGAAGTTGCGGCTGATGAAGGAGACGGGGAATAAGGGGTTGCGGACGGAGTTCGACCATCCGGACAGGACGTTGCTGCAGACGCTGGGGAATGCGTTTACCAGGCCGTTTCGACTGCTGGCGACACAGCCTATTGTGCAGGTTTTGTCGTTGTATCTCATGTTTTTGTATGGCATGATCTACTTGATCTTTTCGACGTTTCCGACGCTGTTTGCCACCAAGTACGGAGAGACGCCTGGGATTATTGGCCTGAATTACATTTCTATAGGGGTGGGATTCTTTCTGGGGACGCAGGTGTGTGCTCCGTTGCAGGATCGCGTGTACGCAGCTCTGAAGCGTCGTTATGTTCCGGATGGAGGACCAGGACGACCGGAGTTTCGAGTGCCGATGATGGTGCCGGGAGCGTTGCTCGTGCCGATTGGTATCTTTATATATGCGTGGACGGCAGAGAAGCCTACCCATTGGATTGGACCGAATATCGGGGCCGCGGTGTTTGGTTTCGGGTCGATTATCGGGTTTCAGTGTGTGCAAGGCTATATCGTCGATTCGTATACGCGGTATGCGGCCAGCGCGGTGGGAGCCATCACCGTGCTAAGAAGCTTGGCGGGATTTGGGTTTCCGCTATTTGCGCCGACCATGTATGAGAATCTGGGGTATGGGATGGGCGGTACGGTGCTGGCTATTGTTTCTATTGTTGTGGGATGGCCGGCGCCCTTTTTGCTGTGGAAGTATGGTGCTGCTTTGAGGGCGAGGAGTAAGTTTAGCGCTGGGCCGTGAGTGGAAGATGTTGGTGATGGAAAGGTTGGAGGTGAAAAGTGTTTTTCTTGTTTCTGCATGGGATTTTCAGAATGGCATATAACGAGATGGGTTGGACACATTTTACATTGCATTCCGGCATGGTTGTTAAGCGAGCAACGACACATATATACAATGCAGTTAATACTACATGGCATCAACAGCATAAGACTTGATATCTTTCCCTCTGAAGAACTGCAAAACACAGTCTATGACTGTCCACACATCTATACTTTATCTGCATCTATAGTCATTATCCAGCATACCCCCTAAACCGAGTAATCCATCTTCCTATCCCCAACAACCTTCCAAAACTCCTCCACCAACTCCGTCTGCCCAGTCGGCGCCCCCCTCACAGCCAAATACACCCTCGACTCAAGCTCCGGCTCCCAATTCCCAGGATTCCCACTCACCATCCTGCCCCCCGCCTCCGTGAGAATGCACCACCCTGCACAGACATCCCAAGCCCAGCACCCGCCCTCCCAGTAGGCGTCCAACTGCCCAGCCGCAACGGCCGCCGTGTTAAGCGCCGCTGAGCCCAAAGATCGAAGCGACTGCACCATGGAGCCGCCGGTTTCCCGACTAGCAGCCAGTTTCTTGAACACGTCTGTCTTGAGCTCGAAGTTGGGCCCGTCGCGGCCGGACCCCCATTCGATGGCTATGAGGGAGGTGCCGATGCCTTGGAGCGGGCGTGGGGACTTTGCGAGCGGTAATTTTTGAGGAGTCGTGCCTTTGATGCGGGTCATGTATGCGCCCTTGCCTTTGATGGCTGTGAATAGTAGGTCTTGCCAGGGGTTGTAGATGACGCCGACGGCTGGGGAGCGCTCGACCGCAAGGCCGAGGGAGATGCAGGCGTTGGGGAATGAGTGGATGAAGTTGGTGGTGCCTGTGAGAGTTAGCAACAGAGACGAAAAGTTGAGGAGGACAAGACTTACCGTCAATGGGATCAACAACAAAGGTAGGTTCTGGTCCTAGTTTCATGCCAGGCTTGTATGTCTCCTCGCCCATGAAGGAAAAGGATGGGAATGAGTTGGCCAGTCTGGTGGACACCATTTTCTCAACAGCCTGGTCTGCCTCGGTGACAATGTCGACGGCTGGTAGGGGGTCAAAGGGTTAGTCATTAGATCCTAGAGACAGTAAGAGCTCTCAACAAGAATCTCCTTGTCTTCTTGGCCGAAACGTACAGTTGAGTTTAGTCCCTGTATCGAGATCAGCAGGGTTGGCGGCGAGAATCATTCGTCCTGCCTCGTAGGCAATCGCCACCATTTCATCGTGAACAGCTTGAGGGTTGATTTCTGCCATTGTTGTTGAGGTCAATTAAGCAGTTCGGATATGGTATCTCATGGAGTCGACGTTGTTTAGAGTGAGGGAGCTTTCCGAGGGGAGCTTCTGCTTGGGTGTGGGGTGGAGGGGCAGATTTGAGGTTTGATGTGGAGGGGTGACGTCTGGCTTGCTTCATACTGTGGGACATTGATACTAGTACGAGAACCTGTGGGTTTCGATGTTCAGTTGGTGTTGCAGACACCTTCAAACTTCAAGTGTGCTTTGCGAGTACGCTGACTGGAGTTTATTTATGAGTTTGTTTTGTTGATGGCATAGTGAGCCAAGTTTTGTTTGACAATAACACAGTTAGACATTCCAATCGGCACAGTACAGCAAGACGCAAAATCCTCCATGAGGAATGGTCCTTTGAGCGGCGGTAGCAGTGTAGCAATACCATCGTGTATTTTATTATGAACAGAGATCAGTCAACCGGGGCGGTACCCAAATAAAACTCCGGCCATGTTGAGCTTCCCTAAAGCCCTAAAGTACAGCGTGCAAATAGAGAAAACCAGTTTCCTTTGTGCCATGACATGTTCCAGCCCGGCTATGTATAGGCAACTTTTAACCATTTCAACGTCGAGTTCCTCGAGTAAATTCACACCAGTCCTCCACCTGACTCAAATAGCTTCCGCGCCTCATATCCTTGTCATTCGCTGTCGCCGGTTCCATCTCCTTGTCTGCAGCCAGCGCTCCTCAGCATGGCTTTACATATTCTCCCTAAATGCAGACCTTCTTTCCGTCGGACTGCTGCCGGCGCTGTCTGGTTCACCTGGTGTTGATTTGTGCTTTTGCGCTGCCGATGTGTCAATTGGTCGAGGACTAACACCACGTAAACTTGAGGCGGCATCATCGTCGAAGGGGTTCGTAGTGTGCGCTCCGCCAGCACGGTGTGGTTGGCGACCACGCTCTTCGTCGTCGAAGTTTGCGCCGGGCGTCGCAGCGAGGTTCATGTTGTAGCTGCCGCCGCCAGCGTACTCGGTGTTGCCATGTCGGCCAAGCTCTTGCTCCTCGAGATAGCCATAGCCGTCGGCTTCGTGGCCAACGCGGGCATCCCAGGCCTCATCGGGATCCAGGGGACCAAAGCCGCGACGTCCGCCAGTTCCGCCGTGGAGCGGCTGCTCGTACGCACCGGCTGCGGATCGGTTGTTTCTGTTCTTGACTTTGCGTACTTGGTCGTTAAACCAGCCGACAACGCCGCCGGGTGCTGGCTGAGGCGGACCGTACGGACTCTCGTTTCGATGCCACGGTAGATATGACGATAGCGTAGGGGGTGGTAGCTGTAAATTGAAAGGAAAAGGAGGGTTAGCACTTGATAGCCAAACTACGAAAGGTAATGGGGTCTTGATCCTGGCGAGCGCATCAAATTCAAGTGTGTCGAAGCCCGTTCGCACAGAGAAGCAGAGCCGTTGAACGATGAGCGGCATGTTCGGGTACATGTATCAATACGTACGCCTAATCTGCGCGCGCGCATTTGAGTAAAGACAATCCAACCGACGACGGCTGCAAGCAGCAGAACGACGATGGCAATGACGATTGCCCCGGCCGTGGACACCATTGTAGGTGAGAATGCAGAGCTACCGTGTCGCAACAATCAATGGTGGGATGCAGAGGGAGAAGCAGAGCAGTAGCGGCAGCAGCGCACGATGGATTCCACCATGGACTGCGGTACGCTCGTGCAAATATCTCAGCGGGGACGAGGCAAGCAAGTCGTGGTCAATGTTGGGTTCAATGTTGGTTGAAATCTGGCCACGGCACCTTTCGTTGTTGGATGACGAATGCGCGAGGCAGCAGGAATCGAGCTTGGGGCGAGATTGGGTACGGGCAGGTCAACTGGTGCATGTGGACTTGGTACCAGGCTGCATGTGTACTTGACTTGACACTCATACATCAAAAGCGGCCTGGTCTGGTGGTTTCAATGTCGGACACCTTGACTTGAGCACCCACTCGTGGTCAACCAGGCTTGGCTTGACCCGACTTGACAGTTCTTGCTGTAGATTCAGTGGAGACAGTGGCTAACAAGCTCAAGCATTAGTGTGTCCAGTCTCCAGTTTATTTTATCTCAAGTGCTCTCAATCAAATTGATCGATGTCCTCGAGTGGCATCCGTTCTGACCCGGTGAGACACCAAGACTTTCCGTGGTACCTTCCTTGTCGCGGGCGTCGGTCTGTGCCAGTTTCCAAGTTGGAAGGTGAGAAGCTTCCATTGCATGCAAGTCTGGCGCCCCGCTTTTTGCCCTGCCAGACATTGGCCACCAGTTGACCCAAAACACCAAATCACACTCTGTACCTACGGTCCGTAGCAAAAAAGTAATTGCCCACATCCGAGTATAACCAATTCATCTCAATACGTGTTAGCATACACTGCTATGCGGAATACACTGCTCTTGTTCAAATACTTCTGACCCCTCTCTGTACTCTGTAAATCATCCAATCTTTGACGCGACGCCATCTGACAGCCCTGTGACTAAGTAAGAGTCCTGTCTAGGTCACTGCCGACATAGATCGCCTTTTTGTTATCTATAAAGCAGCAACCTTGACCGTTGTGTCATTGTCCCTTTAGTCAAAAACAAATGACTTGGCTTTATTGTTGTTTAATCGACTTTTGCATATCCTCTTTGAACAGTCCTACGAAGAATTGTGCTGAGCACACACTCGTTAATCTCAACAGCTCATCCGCAACTGCATTTATAAATCCAGATGCAAATCTGCATCATAGTTCGCATGACAAACAAAGATACCTTAGAAAATACGAGCATACACGACAAGGATGCATCCTCTGCTATATTAATACGGCGCCTCCTGAAACGCCAAACTCCACGGCGCGTACTCTAACCCTCTAAACATGACAAGCGAGACAGCCAGAAGATCTTGTTTCAGGACAGAAATGAAAGATGGCAAGTTTGCGTTATTTTTAGATGCTCCTTTCCCGTATTTAAGCCTCATCGGGATAGGCAACTTTCTTCATTTGTAGATATCCATTCTACAGCTACGACCAGTGTCTTCCCGTGACACGCAGTTATTTTCGTACTTGGAGGAAATGTCAAGAATGCTGGTGCGTAGTTCAAATTCATCAGCCGCACTTTCTTCTCGCTCATACACTAGAGATGAGAATGTGAAAGTGTCGTTAGCGTCGGGCACGCCTCAATATAGAATCTGTCCTGGATAATTTGTCATTCACTCAGGCTCGTCGTCTTTAGTGATAATTTGAATCAATTCGTGAACATGATTCATGCGTTGAAGGGGGTAAATGTCCCAGTTTGCCCGGTCAAGCCCAGGAGGGTTCCCGTAAGCAGAGCTTTTATTTGGACATTCAACGTATTTATCCTAATGCTTGCCAGGCACAAGCTTAGGTGTAAGCACTTATTGCGCCCAGCCATCCTACCGGGCGCAGAACCACGGATATTTATACACCTCACCCACCGCATGCCTGCTGCTGACACCAAGTAACGCAGAAGTTGTAAAATCCCAAACGTGGTTTACTGTCTGTTATGTAGGCTTTCTAAGATCAAGCCGAATCGCTAAATTAATGCATTATGTGGTATAATTATTCATCCCCAAGCTCTTTCCTTCATCTCCATCTCTATCTCAACACTGGTCCCAGTGACCGCCTTGTTTAGCAAAATTCAGCCCGTTGATGAAATCATCAACTTTGCAACGACCCAGTTTGTCGGCTTTGCAGCCCTTGGAAGGCACAACTCTATCGTTGATGAGGACTCGGATCAATTCGTGACTGTCTCTACCGCAGTGCATCTTTTCGACGTACATTCGTGCCCCGAATGGGACGGCCTGTGAGGCAGAATACCCATCTGCATTCTTGGGCGATACCCTGTGGTCGGTTGGAAGTTCGGTGGCATTTGTGTACAGGCCAAGGGCACCGTAGATTGTCATCATGGTGTTGTCGTGTGTGAAGTCGGCGTAGATTAGTCGGTTGAGAGGGAATGTGGGCGGACTCGAGTCGAGAGTGGTGTTTGTTGACGTGTGATCATTGACTGGTGCGTGTGATAGACGAGCGATGAGTTCGTTGACATAGCCAACTCCCTGGGTCGGCCCCAGAGGATTTGCCGGGCCATAGCCATACCATTTCTCCAGCGACTCGTAGTACTCGTACCCACGCCATTCCTCTTTGGAGAACAAACGGCAAAAGTCAGAATGCTTGTCATGGCTAGAGGCAACAGTGTTGAAGGGGCAGAGATCCATGAAGAAGACAGTTTCGTCCAGGGTTATCTTGGCGCCGGGAAGCTTTTCGTTGAGTCGTTTCATTATAGGAGTGGCCCAAATCTTCCTCCACGGGGCTTGCATCTCGTGCGCAAGTTCGGCATTTGGCCCGTCTTCAAACGCATTGCAGGTTCCGTGGTCCAAAGTGTTGTTGCTACCCTTGCCTTCAGGAATGACGAGAATATCCTCGAAATACTTGCTGCCATTCGTGCCCTTGGCCTTGTAGAATCCGTGGACGAACTTTTGGGCAGACATGACCACTCTGTCAGAGCCCGAAGCGCGAACGAAAGGATGGGTGGAATCTTCGGCCAATTTCGCATAACGCTTAAAGAATTTCTTTCCAGATTTGACCATCTCCTTTTCACCTGAAGCGGTAAGATTGTCGGAGCCCAAAGTGTACTTGTAGTTCTTGAGGAACTCGTATCCCTTTCCATAGTTCTTCACATCCCTTTGAATTCGCTCAACCAAGTCCTTGTAGGCTTTTGATTTGCTGGCTGTTGGGTTACGAGATCCATGGCGTGACAAGATGGAGGCAAAAGTGATGTCGCATCCGGATGGGACACCGGGCTTGATTGATCCCTCATGCGCCGAGAAGTAGGGTGAATACTGACCCCAGTGCTTATTAGATTTCTGGTTACACGTGCCATTGGTAACACATGATTTGGAATCTGACCGATCACGCCTATAGACATGTATGAGAACTACTGATGAGCAATGGGGAGCGCATGGGAGGTGGAATGCTGCCTGGTGATGATAGGAAGCAAAAACTTGACTTACGCAAAGGCAAAGCCCAGGAAGACGAAGAGAACGAGCAGCATGACGCCCATTGACAGTTTAAAAAACTTTGAACGAGGAGGCCGCTCGTCAAACACTTGCTGGGCAGGATTTTGACCAGAGAGAGGTATCGGGATGGCCTTGTATTTGTGATTCGGGCCTGCAAGTGCCCTCAGCGAGGCCATGGTATCTGATATTATCCCCATTTTCTCTCGGTGCCCAGGGCGGCCTAGCGTGGAGCTCTATATCTGCACGATGGGTATATAATATGCACGACGAGGTAGCATTAAAATGCCGATCAGCACTGTTGGAAGAAATGGCAAATGGCCGCTGTTAGGCCGCGGCAAAATGAGGGACTATCCAGCGCGACACGTGGGAAAAGGAGAGTCAGAATGAAATGGATTTCGTTGTTGAAGTTGTGATTGGAATAAGGGGAGAACTGGAGAAGGCGGCGGTGGTGGTGGCTGTAGCTGAACCAGACTTTTTAAGTCTACCAGGCCAGGCCAGGCCAGGCCAGACCACAGCAGCCGGTGCACGGGGTCGTGGTCGTGGTCGTTGACGAGAAATGTCTGGTCTAGCCTTGACGCATATGCATTTTGGAGACGATCCAAGTGGACTTGACACAAACACAGACCTCTCCTCTCCTCTCCTGCTCGCCTTCAGCCACTCTCATTCCGAGACTTGACCCCTGACCCGCCCCAGCCGTACATGTAGAATCCGGTCTGCTCGGATCGGAATATGAACATTGAAGCCTCAGTGCTGACCAAATCGCCTTGCAGCCACGGAAGTCTGTGACAGATACGTACAAACATTGAATTTTCTAATGCCGGATCTGAGCCGAGTCGGGTTCAGCTGCACCAAGTAAATCACCCCTTGGACATTTGCAACAATATTGCAACAAACATAAAGGCGATTCTCGCGCCTTGTTTCAATTCAACACTCAACATAGCTATATAAAGGTGTGCAACAAAATTGCCTGGCATCCAGCCATGACTTGTTTCACCCATCAGTCGTTTCAAACGTCCCCTTTTGTTCCTCATCCAGGAATCCCACCATGCGCGTCACCCTAATCCTACCAGACATCCACTCGTTCTTTGCCTCCGGCTTTTCTATCAAGTCCCAGATCCCTCCAGTGTTCTTTTCTAACTTCTCCCTTACAACCAATCAAGCTCAGCTTTGTAACCCCGTTTCATTAACCCTGCGCTCACCTCCATATCCGCCCTAACGTCCATGCGAATGCTATATACAAAAATGGTATCATTCCGTGATATACAAATCCTTCGTTGCTACTCTATATGAATTGAACAAAAAACAAAGCAAAATACAAGGCTCTGCCTTAAACCGCGACGCCAACCGGTGGCTTCCCGAGCCTGGCGTCATTCTTGCCAAACGTTGCCCTGCGCTCTATCGTAGTCTGTTCTCCCTGCTTGGACGCCGGCGTACTTTGCGGGGACCAAGTTGTCGGCGGCGAGCGTTCTTCGTCTTCGGTGTCCCAAGTCGACATGCTATCAATTGATTCGCAGCTTCGGTGTCCTACTGTGCCATCTGCCGAGACGATTTGGTAAAACCCTTCGCTGTTCTTCACCGGCCTGGGCCTGTTGGTCACTGACTCAAAGCTTCCATTTTTACCCTGCTCTTGACCAGGAAAGAGCCACGTTGACACGCGAGAAAATGACTTCTTCTTCCGCAATGGTGGTCGAAGAACAAGGGGCAATGGCGGCGGGAGCGGCTGCTGCTCGCGTACCTCCTGGGTCTGCTGCAGGGTGGTCTTGATGCCCTCTTCAGATGCCTTCCTGTAATCTGAGTTTAAAGTCTTTGATATCTTGAGAGGCGCAGTTTGAGGTCGCTCTATATCTGCATTCAGGCGCTCTGCGAATGACGGAGCTGCGGGTGGCAGAGCAGGTATAGACGGCATGGGCTCCAACTCTATTGCGCCAGTTAGTACATCTATTTCCAAAATAGGTATGCAGAAACGAGAGATCCCAGTATTTGGCGATGCGTGAGGCAAGAAGACGTACCAGGTATGGTGCGTGCCATCGAATGCGATGTTGATGGCCGACTGCTTGCGTAGATACTTTGTCTCTCAATGACATCGTCAATCTGCTTCTGGAGCATCTCTACTTCGATCAAGGCACTTGCAACACGCTCTTTGATAGCATCTACCTCCGGGGCAGTGTAGGCACGGCGTCGGTACTTGGATTTGGCTGGGATTTGCGGAGGAAGTTCGTCTTGCGCAGCAGACGGGGAGATATCGACAGGATGCCGCCGTGGAACATGAAATGACATGGAGGAATAACTACGCTGGCGAGAAACCCGGTGATCGTCTTCAGATCGCTCTGCACGGTATGCTGGTGGAGGTGGAGGTGTAATGATTCGAGGAAACTCAAAGTGTGGTAAAATGGGCGATATGCGGCGGTCTGGCATGTATATGCTGAGCTCTAGAGGCCGAAAGCGGCTTCCCTGCCGCACAAATTCATCCTCGTGTCGCCGGGGATGCCTTTGAGTCGGTTGGTAATTGGGGGCATATAAATCAGGTGGGAACTGCAATGATCCGGATTGTACATGTCGAAAGTCAGATGGTGCGGAAATGAGCGGCCGGCGCGAAGACCCATCTGACCAAAATCGACTCCTCGCTGTAAAGCTTGTTCGACTTGATCCAAAACTCTTCCTCGGGGGCATTTGCTTCCAAGGAGCATCCCGACATTCCGTCCCAGTCATTGCCACCGGACGAGGTTGAAAAGAAGGTTGACTATGCACGACCATTGAAGGACGTTTCTCATGACCTGATGAGAGAGCACTTGTCAGAATTCCACTTGCAAAGTCGATCTGCGTTGACATTTTGGAACCGAAGTGAAAAACAAGAAATAGCCAAAAAGAAAGAGAAAAAAAAAGAATTGTAGAATAGGCAAGGAAATATTTTCTTACTATATCGTGACTCTCGCTCAAAGCAAGAGAAGGGAGACCAGCAGGTCATAATAGATGAGAACCACGACAACGGAGCCTCGCTGGAGGCACTCGCCGACACTTTCATACTACGGACAGAATAAGTTGTGCTGTCTCAGCTTCTTACATGCCGCGAGAGTAATGAAAAAAAAAACAAGCGAGTGAACAAAGAAAATGTGCAAAGCAAATGGACAACCGACCAGCGATTTGAAATGTCCGGAAAGCTGAAGGGAAAGAAACAAGCAAGTTCAAGCAAAGGACGGTCTGCAAGCGAACAGCCGTGTTTTTAGACCACATGCAGGCAGGCAGGCACAGCAACTATTGACCATTGACCATGGATGAAGGAGAGCCTCATCTAGCCCAACGCCGGGACCCGGAGGCATTGTGGCCCAAAATACAAACAAAAAAGCTTTGCTTGCTTGCTTGTTCCATCATCAGCAGCTGGGTCCTGGTATGTTCTTTGGTGATGGTGCGAGATGACGGATCTTGATAGGCTGTGCTTTAATGAAAGTCGTCCAGTCGGCGCTTAGGACAACGGGTCCGGATGGTTTGGCGCCACCCTCTGAGATTCAAAGACCCACAAAGAGCGTCAGACGGCCGGTCGACCACAGCGAGTCGATGACTTGCATTCGCCTTTGACGGTTGCGCGGTCATCACAAGCTTGTTGGTGTATTGCCACAGGACGCTCCCGTAAGGGTCGCGTGGTCTGCAGACATTGGCCGACGGGGCTTGGTGTTCATGTCCGCCACGAAGAGCCGTGTTTCGATTGGAATTGCGTCCTTGCCACGCCACTCGCCCATGAACTTCCCACTTGGCGACATGAAGTTTCGGCGACGGACAAAGGCTATTGGAAATGCGATTCCCCTTTTGTCATTCTGTTGCGAAGACTCGCCCCCTGTTCTTTCCGCATTTGATACAAGATGGAGTTTGAGGTTTTGAGTAGCCCTGGCTTTTGCAGGCGGTTCCAGACGGACCAGCCGAACTTGTCGAGTGGCGTCCGCGAGTCCGTAAATCCGTGATGGAGGTGTTCATGTCTCGCAACGCGCCTGTTCTTTGGCTGCTAAGAATAAATCCATTGGATACCCAGGTTGCCAAGGCATAGATGGCTACAGAAGTTCAGAATACGGCTCGCTCCCTTGGTCAGTTGGACTCCGTACGGAGTCGTGCATGGGGCTCATACACCCTCAAGTAGTCCTGAAATCAAGTCGTATTGTGTGGACTCCTCGCCGAAGCTTGGGCAGAAGGGCCATGGAAGAGAGCATATTGGCACATGATGAAATCGTCGAGATGGTACTGAGCTGGGAAGGCCGAAGCTTCGTGCAGCATAAGTGGCTTGTTCGAGTCGAAGTTGGTGCAAATCAGGTCCACCAACTGCCTGATGCTGGAGGTGGATGACGGCCTATGATGACCAGGGAAGCGTCGCAAAAGTGGTGATGACGAGCAAAGCCTCATGTCTGTCTCACATCTTCGGGCCTCCTCTGTCCATTGAATGTGGTTTACACAGCCCGCGGAAGATGGGCTGGAAATATAGTGCAAGACTATCAGTACTAGCAGCCTGGTGTGAGTGGAGGTGGGGAAGTAGACGGTCAAGACGGTCAACAGTCAGGCACTGTGGTCTGCGCCGTCTGCCACGCCTCATTGTTGTATTTATTCCGAGCAACGTTGTGGTATGCCGTGCTCCGTGTGTTGAAGGCAAAAGTTGCGTTGGATCCGGAGTGGAGAGGACTGGCATTTGGCATGTGGCATGATCTTGGCGATAGCTGTTGTTGTTGTTTGTTGTTGCGTTCAATGTTCCATGTTCCATCAACATAGATGTCAATGATGGACATGTGGAGGGAGTTTGGGCAGCTCTTGCCTTTCAGACAACGGCGAAAATCCACCAGCCAGCCAAATCGATCCTATTGACAATCAGTCAGAGACTCAATGTCCAGACTTTGGCCGCGTTTCTCAGAGCCTTGTTTTCGATGCTATTCCAGGAATTAACAAAGAGAATAAAATGATCAACGTTTTGCACTTCTTTTTTTAGCCCTGGCAGAATTGTCACAAGCCGACTCAAACGCAACATCGACTTCCACTTGCAGCGAAAGATCTGCCTTCTGGCCTTCCTCCTACCCACCTTGCCACCCTGGCCTGGGTCCAGAGCTGGATGCATGAACTTAACCAGTCTTGTCCAGCGGGGCGGCGGTGACGACTGGCAGAACTCCAAAATCTCTAGAAATTATGACCATGGATGCAGGCGCATTTTGTAATTACGCTGAGTTGCATCGCATCCATTTGGGCGGCGAGTCCGTCAATTGAGCTTATCACAATGGTTAAGCGATCATCTCACGGAACAGACGGTGCTGCGGCTTTCCGCAAGCGCCAGAAGCTCACCCAGGATGTCCCAACTGGCGAGGATGTCACATCAAGCGACCAGCTTTGGCAGCTCTTGACCTTCGATCAGGACATGCGCAATGCTCGTCACGGTTTGTCCTCTCTGTGCTGATCACATGAATTGTTCCAATTATCGTGTACTAATCAGTTCTTGGGTATTCGTTTAAAGGTCTTCAATCATTGAAACGATTTCTCGACGACATCATTTCAGACAATGCCGACCGCAAATCGAAGCTCGCCCTATTGCAAGAGTACCTGGAGAAGGTGAAACCGCGAGACACAAGTGAGGAAGCAGTTCACCTCCACGACATCATGGAAATGTGGTCTTTCTCTATCCAAGTGAACGATGAAGGTGTCATGTCTTCTGTCGCTGTTGTTCTCGCCCTTCTCCTTCAGGTGCTCTCCGAGTCACTACATTTGGTGCCTTTTGGACTTGGTATTTGCCAAACATTGGTCCAGGAAGCGCAGCTCAAATGCATATCAAGAAACCTTGGCTCCGAAAAAGGCAAGGGGTTCATCATCTCGCCCACCTTACGGATGCTGCGTGAGGCTGTGTGCTTCGACGGCGGAGCATTCGCAAAGAATATCGTCCGCGCAAGAATATACACCTTTACCTCCTTAGGACGAAATCTGGAAATGGGCCACGTAAGCGATGCACCAGAAGATGTTCGAAAGGCGTCAGTCAGGACCAATGCTGTGCGTCTCTACTTGAGCTGTCTCAAATACTTGCACTCGGAAGGCCGACGAGAGCTGCTGTCACAACGAGAGCAAATATCGCACTTGACGTACATGATGAAAAACGATCCACCGAATCTCGTCCTTGAAATCATTGAGTCACTTAAGACGCACGTTTTAGGTGACAGCAGGATTGCTCGAGAAATCAAATTTAAGGCATTCAACACCAAGATTTTAATGCGGCTACTCTCTCTATATTCGTATTCCAGCACGACTGCAAATGCAGAAGAGAAAGACCTTGTTTGCGAAAAGGCCCACGAACTTTTGATATTCGCCTGCACAACTCCTAGCGCCGGTATACTTTACCCGTACAAAGGCTTGTATCCGAAGGAAGCGGATGATGAGTTTTCGTCACTTTCAGCGAGAAGTAGGAAGAACCACAGCGACGAAGACCCTTGGGAGGGTAAGCTACGAGACGGCATTCCTGTCTATAATTTCGCGCTCTCCGAGTTTGTCGGCAAATTGCGACCATGGTCCAACCTCAAGCACTGCGAACTCCTAGTCGCTATCTTTACTGCAGCACCGGAGCTCATTTCAGACTACTTCTACAATAATCAGTCATTCACTTTTGAGCCTAAACTTTCCATGACCTGGATTGGATACGCAGCATTCTTATTCAATACCATGATGATCCCGCTTCCCCCGTCATTTGGCGACCCATCTCGTTATGCTATTATGCCACCTCCGACCTCAGTTCTCCTCGACAATATCATGCCCAGGCCAATCAATGAGAAAGTGCTCATCCGGTGCCTGTCGCCAAAGTCACACCTCACCTCATTCTTTGCCACGCGAATCTTGGTTGCGGGGTTGGAAAAGTTGTCAAAGGCAGTGGAAATGCTCAACGGCCCGTCAAGACGAAAGGGCTCAATATGGACAGAGGCCAGTCGACGCTTGATAGACTCGTTTTGCCAACGGATACCGGACATGAAGGAAGTTGTTCGTTGTTACAAAAGCATTCCATCTGAAAACATTCTTCACAAGTCATTGACAAGTCGATTACTGCGTCTGTACTACGAAGTCATCCCTCGAGTTGCTCTTGCAGCCAACTTTGACGTGTCTCCCTTTTTTGCGGGCGTACTCAAAGATGTAAACAAGGACAACATTGAGGCAGAAGCCAGAGATTTGGGCTTAATGGAGCTCGAAAACCTAGTCTTGATTGCGAGCTACTCCCCTGGTATGCGATGGTTTGCAAAACTCGAGTCTCTCGGTCACGGCCAAGCATCTTCACCATTCAGTGCACTCCTGCAGCTGTTGTGCAGTGACGAGAAGGATACCCCTCTCAGTCAGCTGAAAGCTGTCCTGGCAGACGTTGCTTTGGAAAGTCAAATTGTGACGACCTCGGCCGCCTTAAAGCCGCTTCTACAAGCGCTGCGATGTACACAAGAGACTATGGGTACTATAGCAATGGGCAGCGTGTGGTCCTTTTTAGATAACTGTGTCAACCGTTGCGCTACATCACCCATCAAATACCTGGACCTGATGAAGGATTACTCTTCAAAGTCCAAGTCTTCGAAAAAGACGGATGGCACGGATTTACTGAATGTCGTTATCACAGAGCAAGTGCCATACATCGTCAACACTGGAGATGAAAACGCGACTAGTCAACTTGCAAGTTTCGTGTCGCTTTATTACAATGCCGTTCGAAAGTCACATGGTGACGATGCGTTGATAGAAGACTTGTACAGGGAAATAGAGAAGCATTTCTCCGCAACACCTACCAAACCCGCCGAGCTTGGAAACACGAAGCAGGTCAAGGCTCTAAAGAAGTACGACGACATCGAATGGACAACTAATAAATCCGCTCCCGACGGTGAACAAGCAGTCACCGGGCCAACTATCAGTCAAGAATCTTTGGAGGAGACGCTACATGTGCCCTTTTTGTCTGATGAAGACGCCACAGTGCTATCAAAATGGGCTTCCAAAAGCGTGGATGACATGATAGAAGATGGATGGGCAGCTGGTTTGGTGCGCCTGCTAGCCTCAGAACACATCAACCTTCGCAAAGAAGCGCTTACAGGCGTTCTCAAAATGGCAGCGCAGATCAAGGAATCTTCATATGAAGAGAAGACACAGATCTGGCTACTCTTGTCAGAACTAGCCGAGTCGTCAAGGGCACAAGTGGACGTTGGACCTGTTCCTTCTGCGTTTATCGCTTTTACCATCCACGCCCTAGACGTCCTTAAAACTCCTCTTCATCCTTTATACCCCAAAGTCAACGCCTACTTGACGCGCAGCCCAGTCTGGGGCCTGGACAAGCTCCCTCTAGTACATGATATTCTCCACGGCGTACCATCAGAGGACGACAAATACTATACTGAACTGACGTGGCTGCTCAACTATTTGCTGGATAGTCTCAAAACTCCATTCGATCTCGGCGTATTCCACAAGAAGCGTTGGTTCGAGAAGATATTCGCGCTGGGGAGCAATCCATACCTTCGGTCGGCTTTGCGTACGAGACTAGCCAAGCTTGTCTACCGGGTCACTTGTATCGAAACTGGGAGCACTACTCTCATCACGAGATTTGGTATTCTTAGCTGGTTAGATTCGCTGCGAGCGGCGTGCGATGTGGATGACACGGCGGCTGTGTATGAGGCGCTCATGCTGCGGGCGTGGGAGACGTGTGATCAAGAGCGAGTTCGTACATGGAGCAAAGGTGGTGTTGAGCAATTGTTGGAAAAGATACCAAGGAATAGAGAGCCACATAGCATAGCATAGAGGTTTATGAATCGATGACCAGGTATAGGTTGGCTTGAAATATTGCCATGTAACATGTCCCATCATGCCTTACAGATGACCATCTGGGGGCTGTGTTCGCCTTCTTCATGTTGTCCCAAATTCGCTTGCAAATTACTTGGTATTGCATTTCGGGGCACCAATATTACAACAGCTTTGATTGTCAGCCAGCATCCAGCAATACCAAGAACGCTTGAACAGTGGTGTAGACTTTGAACAACACCAGTCAACATCAAGACAATACATGTTCCATCTGGTTATAACTTATAACAGTCATTTGTACATTGATTAAACTAGACCCAAACGAAGCGCAACTGCCTAGACACAAGCTTCAACACGCCTGCTCAATCCAACTCTTTCCCCCAGTAACAGTAAGACCAAATAAATTCAAGACTAACTCTCTTCCTATAGATGGTATGCTTTCTCGAGCCCATGATTATGCTATTCGTATAGGTTTAGGCATCCAAACAGCCTCCTTTGCAAGTTGAACGACCCGAACTCAAACTCTGTCGTGCGCTACCCATCCGATTTCGCCGGTTTCCTCGACTCCTTTGCAATGAGGAGGTCAAAAACAATAGTAAAACCTAGGTTGTAAAAAAAATAAATGGCATCAAGATGTAATTAAAATAAAATCAAGGACCCGGGTGTTTTTATTCCATTCTATAGTATCTCTTTAACTCGATTTATTTAGAGTTGACCAGAGAGAAGAGCTTCGGTAGCTAAAGAACATTTCAAATTAGTAAATTGGCTGACAAGGGAATGTTTTTGGGGGCATGCAAGTACTTACCACTATTGATATAGGCTCTCTTGGCATCCAATGGCACGTCGAAACGACGCTCCAGTTCCTGCTTAATGCCCTTCTTGGTGACAGTCATTAGATCTGCTGTCTTGAGAATATCGCGGATCTCGGCCAGCAGAGCATCATCGCTTGGCAGGCCGACCATGTCGTCTGGGTTGAAGAATTGCGAGCCTCCAAATTGACTCATACGATGGTGGCCCATGTCTGAGTGAGCAAGAGACATCCGAGAGTTGTTGCGAGAGTCATAGGGCAGGTTTGGCATGGGGTGAGCTGCAAATCCAGTTGTGGAATCCGGTCGGCTGGGGAATCCGTACTCGGATACCATAGGTTGAGCCTTGGTTGCATAGCTGATGCCGGACACCTCGGAGCGAGTGTCGTCGCGAGAAGTCTGTGTCTCCCATAACTCGGCCTGGTATTCTTCCCACTTCTTGCGAGGGATGGAGTCGGGGTCGAATTTGCCTTCGTCTGAAATGACCACCTTCTTGCCCTTTTCGCCGGCAACAACACGGGTGGTGCCCCAGTTGAAGTCATCCATGTGCCAGAAGGCATACAACGGCAGACCAAAGCTGAAGACCGGGACGGCCAAGACGTACAGAATCATCCATCCAACCATTTCCCACTTGCGGCGCAGGATGAAAATGATTGCTTGAAGACCATAAATGGCGCCGAGCAAGATGAAGGCTGTCATAGGAACAACGCTAGCCTTTGTAGCGACAAGAACAATCAAGTAGGCGATGTATGCAATTGTGACCGGCTGGACAACAGTACTGAGCAAATCGATGAAGACCACGAAACGCATGCTGAAGCAGCAGAAACCACAAAGCTGGGCCATTGGAATCAGTTCGATAAGGTTATGCACCGTAGAGTTAATCCAACGACGTCGCTGAGACAGGAAGACCTTCCAGGAATCCGGGGCAATTGTCCAGGCATGAGCGCTAAACAGATATTTAGTCTTATACTTGGAGTGGTACTTGAGAAGCAGCGTCGTAAGATAACGATCTTCACCAAGATGGAGCAAGTTCTTCATATGCAGAGTGTCCACGCGAATGGTAGCGTATGACTCGACGACTTCGCGACTGACGAAGAGTGGCTTTCCTGTCTCAGCAGCTCGAATTCGATACATGGAGAAACAACCCGGCAAGCAAGTGACGGAACCGAACAAGCTTTCAAAGGCCTTGGAAAGATTGTGAGAGATGTAGTACTCATAGACCTGGATCATGGTGATGAAGGACGACTTGGCGTTGGTCAAAGCAGTCTCGCCGCAAACTGCAATTAAGCGAGTGTCGTCCAAGAATGCCGAAACCATGCGAGTGGCAGAGTCTGGGGCGACGACAGTATCGGCATCAATTTGAAGCATAAATTCATAAAACGTTGGGTTGACACCAATGATGTTGCGGATCTGATGGTACATTTCCAGCTCCAGAGGGCTCATGGCCAGGTTGTAGTGAACACGGTTCAAGAAACGCATCAGGATCATCTGAGAGTCTCGCTTGCCACGGTTACCGGGACGGGCTACTTCGGAGGGCTTTCCAACCTTAACAATGACAAGGAATGGGACGATGTGACCTTGTACTTCGTAAAGTCCCGAGTACACCTTGCCCATGTTGTGTTGCTTCATACCCTCGCCGAGAGATTCAAAGCTGAGGGGTTCAGGATCTACCGTTTCGGAAACGCCAAGGATATCCAAGACAATACGAGGTGTCGGCCGATCGTTGCCTTGACCAATAATCATACCATCACAGATGATGCACAAGAGTTTACGCTTGTCATCATAGCGCATTCTCGCCGCCGAATCGATAGCCCGACGCAGTGAGTCTTCGTCTTCAGTATAAGCTGGAATCTGGCACATGACGAACTTGTCGAGGTTCTCAGGAACATTCTTGCCACCGAACTGAAGTGCGGCGAAGAACTTGAATGCAATAACCGAGACGAGCAGGCAGGAGACAGCAAGAACCAAATATTCAGCGAACTTGCAGCGGGTAGAGTTTCTCGTGTCAAGGTCACCTACGTAGAAAAGGTGGTCAAGACAAGTTTGCATGCGAGCTTTCTCCTCACGGCTGATGGCTAGAGAGTTCCAATATTTGGTGATGTCGGAGCCAGCCTGGTTTTGGAACAGTTGAACCAGGTTGTAATTCATAAAGTCTGCAAGCTTGGGGTCGTTCGGTGGGGTTTCACCAGGTTTGGCGCGAAGACGACGTCCTCCGGCAACATAGGTTGTCAAGTCATAGACGCGGTTTCCAATGTAGGCAATGACCTGATCCTTGGAGGCAAGCGTTGACACATACTCTGGCGAATAGCCAATGGTGCCTCTGCCGTAGTTACCTTTGAGCATAATGAGCTGCTCAAGATACCAGTCGGGTCGTGTATCGTTGGTGAAGTAGCGGAAATCATGGTACTTAGAATTCAAATCCTGCGAATTCACCAAGGCAGGGGATCCGGTATAGTTGGTGCTCTTGTAGTCCAGAGTCACCTCTTGGTCCACGGAACCATCGCTACCTTGGCATAAAGCAGAGACCTGCACCGGGAAGAGAGTACTAACATCCATGCCAGCATAATTTAGCATTGACTTCCTGCTCACAAATTTGGGATAGTGACGGTCCGCAAAGCTGCCCAGGTCGATAACATAGCCTCGGATAGACACATAAGCCGAGTGTCCATCCTTGCCATCGTGCGACGACAGTTCTTCGGCACTAAAGACATTTTGTTTCGGGCAAATGAGCATTGGAAACACAACGATGAAGAATGCAGCAACCAGACACATGAACCAGATGAGCATGTTGATGGCCACCTTCTCTCGCCAGGCCATACGAACATCTTTTCGGGGCATGCGGCCGATCCATCGGATGAGAAAGTCGGGAATGAACCAAGTGAGGAAGTAGACTGTAAAGACCCAACGCTTTCTGCTGGGTGAGTCTTTGTACTCTTCGATTTCCTCGAGGGTCTTTTCATTACCACGCTCGGCCATCTGCTCACGAGTGTCGAAGTTCTTGAACATATCTCCGCCACCAATTGCAGAGACGCCAGCTTCCGACCGAGCATCGTCAGAGCCAAAGTAGCCAGGTCTGCCCTTCTCGCCATACATGAGTGGTGTGTTACCTCCGGACAAGAGCTGTTCCTTGGAGGCGCCAAAGACATCACGCTCTCCAGGCGTCAGTGCATCGTTGCCATAGCCATCTGATGAAGGCAGAGCGTAGCGACCTTGGCCCGCGGAGCCCTCAATTAGACGAGCAACCTCCATCCAGCACCGCTCACTGAGGAAGACACCCGTAGACCCAACCTGGACTTCGTTGCTAGGCCAGCGTTTTTCTTCAATGACCATCTCCGCACGCTCTCTTTCACTGCCAACCAAGATTGTCTCGGCATCGGCCATTCCAAGAAATTCACCAAAGGGGAGGAACAGGCTGAAATCAGCAGACCGCAATCTTTGGCTGATTTCGGCGATGCCAAAGGTCTGGACCTGCGTGCGGACACATTTACTGTCGAACTGGTTGGCGATCCGGCGATCATTGGGTTTCAAGCAAAACACAAAGTAAGAATTTGTGCCGGGTTCCATGACAGCCTTCTGGACGTTGTCCAAAGAAGAGAGAAATTGCCCAGAAGCACCTTGATCAATGCCAGCTTTGTTGCCTCCTTTGGGACTGCGGGATCCGCTGGTCGGGTTGCCACTGTCGAAAAGATTGCTTTCTTGTTGACGCCGCTGGGCCGCAAGCGCACGGCCTCGTCCACCCTTACGAGACATTACACTTGGTGCTCGCATAGGTTTGGAGCTGATGGTGGCCTGCATAACAGTTGACTTCTCGACTGGGTGATTGACAGTTTGGAGTACATCTTGACCAAACAGTCTACCAACAAACTCACTCTTGGTGGAGTTGAACATGTTGAGCAAGTCGACCGAGACAACTTCGCCGTTTTCCTCGATGAGACCCCTAACAGGGTACTCAACCTCGCCTGCAAAGTGTCTAATGGTGAAGGCAGCAGCTGTGTTTTCGGTGTAGAAGTTGCTGCCAGGCAACTTTGCAGTGGCAGAGCTGACCTCAATAGCTGGGTTCTTGCCTTCGAATCTCTTTCTCAAGCTTTCAAGCAGCTGGATATCAGTCTTATTGCGTCGTGTTTGGTCATCGAGGATACTCAGAAGGCCATTTCCAGCCTTTAGTAAGCCTTTAACGGCGTCCGAATTGTCAAAGTAGCTAGTTGGGGCGACACTGACTTCTTCTGACTCCAACATTTCAGCTTTGCGGTCGAAGAAGTTGTGCAAGGTGACATTATAAATAGCTTCAGTCGCAGCATTATTGAGAAGTTGGTCGAGCGTGGAGCCGGTAGCAGACTGCTGCGCGAAGCCAGGGAAGTCGACAATGGAAATGGTGTTGGCGATGTCTTCCTCTGGGGCACAAACTTTCTGGTTGACGGTTTCCAAAATCCAAGCCACGAGGAGGGAGTACAATGTCCTAGCCAACTCGTTGGCGTGCGCTCGTGCGCCAGTAGGATCAAGCATCACCGTGACACGCTCTTTTTGAATCATCTTGGTCTTGTAGCCTAGAGTGCTTTGAAGGTCCCCAGCACTTACACCCAGAAAGGCAGCAACGATGCCGAGAACATCTTTATTCTTGACAGTGGTCGAGGTCTGGCCACCTTCGTGAGAGAAACCGCCACTATCATCACCAGTGGCGCTGGTATTGTTGGTGGACTCAAACTCAAGTTGGCCAATATGAAGAATGGCGGCCAGAATTTGGCAAATCTCGGCGATGTCACTCCTGGGAAACTCGAGCTTTTTCAGGGCTGTTTTAAAAAGCTGAAAGCCCTCAGAATCGTTAATGCCAACCTTGAGCTGAGTGGGGTGACCAAGGTACTTCCAACGTTTAGATCCGCTGGCACCATCGTCAAGACCAAGATGGGTTTTTTCGGCTTGGCTGGTGCCGGCCAAGAGATAGTAGAGTACGTGAAAGTTTCGCTCTCCGGTGGGAACGTCGGCAATCCGGCTTCGTTCCAGCCGGTGATCAAGGAGCTTACCACCAATGAGGATGGGGTTCGTTGTCGCCGAGGTGTCGTACTGCAATTCATAAAAAAGACCAGACTTGGAAGCCGTGGGAGTAGTGGCAGTCTTGGTAGTTGTGAGAGAATCAAAGACATATGCGGCAAGAGACAACTTGTTCGATAGAGGAGTAGACGACTTGTCCAACAAGGCAGTGAGCAAATGGCTCCGAATGGTTGATTTGCCAGATCCAGATTCACCCCTGTTTTGAAGCTCACGTTAGTCACTCTAGGAAAGCAATAATTGGAGAGTAACATTCCACATATTGACAGACTTACAGAAACACTACAGCTTGGTTCTCTGATCGATGACCGAGTCTTGTCCAAGCACGATCGGCCATGTCTTCGGCGCCAGCCATGGCGCTGCCAGGTTTACCGCCATCTGGCCCTTTGCTGGAGGATGTGTAGGTATTTAGACACACCAGAGCATGTGAGGACAGCTTGGCAGTTGGATGGGACACATGAAATCGACTAGCCAAGTGTCCGGTGATGTGCGTATCGGATTGGAGATGTGCTGGCAGCGAGGGTAACGAATGTTGAGTGTGAGCCCCTCCGTTGCCGCCGCCCAAGGGTGGAAGTGTCGATGCCATGGTCGGCACGAATCCAGCTGGGCTGCCGGAAGAGGTTTTGTTTCGAAATCAAAATATAAAAGCACAGAAATCGGAAACAACGAGAGTTCGAGGCCGTTTACTCAAACGGAGAGAGGTATTAGATTCGCACGACAGGGTGTTGAAAACGATGGTCTATCAATGAATCAGAGGATCGAGTGAACTTGGGGAATGTCCGAGTGTCGGAATAACGGTGAATCGAGCGTGGACTGATTGATGGACAAGGACGTGTCCGGATAACGAGAGATCTGGTTGGTGTACGAGGTGACGAGCCCTCGATGTTAATTTAGCAAAGAAAAAGCGAGTGTAAGAAACCAAGAACAAGATGAAGCCGCGGAGCCGGCTTGCGAAAGGTCCTCACGCAAGCCACGGTCTGACTTTGACTCCGTTGAGGTTATGATTGTCAACGTCGTCCTCTGGCAACGACAGAATAAAGGGGATAGATGTTTTCTTTGCCTGAACCAGGTCCAGAATACCTAGTGCTTGACCTAGTCCAGGTGGATGGATGGCAGGCATGCCATGCCTGTGGGTTCTTGGGTCAAGTATTTGCCTCTGGTTCGGCCTGGTCCTGTAACATTGATCACACACCTCTTCACCTGTGCCTGGACTAACACGAGCCAAAGGCTACGGCGACCGGCAGAGACCAAAAGCGCACCGCCTTGAACCCGTTCTTACGGGCACTTCAGTCTTGATGTGTCGCCCTACAGGGAGCCAGCAACTTGCTCTGGTCTGTTACCCTCCATCACTCCACTAGAGTCGTGCTACGCGAAGCCAAGGCGACACTGGTGCTGTGTCGATGGACGAACCACAGGTTGTGGATTGCGATGGCAGATTGATGTGCATACGGCATGCAGGGTGTTTCGAGTGGATGGATATACAGTCTGGTACTCCGTAGATGAGCAGGATCACACTGCCTTGTACGGAGTAACAATGCCTAATTTTCAGCGGAGTGCGGAAGACAATGAGCTTGTCGTAAAAACTTGGTCCATGGTTCCAGGTCTGCTACATTCAAGCCCAAGTCCAAGCTCACGCGTCACTGATGCTGCATCGTCAACACGGTCTTCGTGATGTCTTGTGCGTGTGTCAACAAACCGTCTCCCACCATTTGTTGTATAAGCCACAATCCTGAAAGCTGAGGCTATCTGTCTGGTATGCTGTCCATTACCCACCCATCGAATCTTTGCAATGTGTTCGACTGCCATATATTGCCTGCGGAGCTCTGAATACGTGACGCGCCAATGATTCAACGACAGAACGAGACATTGTCACAATCACAAGCGCTTGGCTTGCCACGAAGTCGAAAATTCAAATCCATGGGAAGGACACGCAAAGGCAGTGCTGCCAACAGGGGATGTTTGCTGGCCTTGGAAAATTTTCTGACTTTTTGGAGGCTCATCGGATCGAGACCATGACAAGGATGGCACTAGCAGGGCCAGGCTCACCCCCTGCACAACTCCGAGGCCCGCCAGTCTGCAAGGACATCCGTGAGCCGGCATTGCCTATTGCCCTTGCGTGAAAAGACTGTCATGCGATGTGTGGGGCCGATTGATGTGCGGTTCATGATTTTGAAATAAACTGAAGATGGAGTCGATGCTGGTGGTTGATGACTCGGCTGCCAGACCAGAAAGTAAATGAATCCGTTACCTCTGCCACCACCAGAGGCCATGCCTCGGACAAGAGATAGATTATCGGTCCTAACTTCGAAGTTTGCCAGGCTTGTCTTCTTTTTTCTTGGGTTCCTAGGTTGAATATACTCCGTGCTTCATACAGCATTGTGCAGTACGGATCGACAAGCCTGTGCTGTGTGTGGTACACCAGATGTGACTCTTGTTTGCTGCATGCGTCAGTTCGCAGATCCTCTCCCCTTGACACTTCATGTCTCGTATCTTTCGTTGCCCTATACTCCGTACGTCTGTGTCGGTTTTCGAAGCTGGCTTTCTCCAGTCGTTCATTATGTCCCTACAATGATCAGCTTGAATTGATAACCAATTTTATTCCGAGATCAAGAATTATTCTGACTCCAGCTGTCCCCTTGGTTGTGCCCATTTGGCTTGCTGGGACCAGGAGGCGGGAGATGAGAACATCGCCAGACAGGGATACTGAGGATGGATGGCGATGCTAGCGTGCTTTTTTTTCCTGTTCGGCAGCCCGGATCCCTTGGGTAGCTTACGACTGTGCACCATTGCGCACAGTGTGCTGTGTGTGTTCTTGATGGTTGCTGAGGGTGATGCAGCTTCTTACCCCTGACCTGGTCGTGAGCCCCTTCTCAGGCGCCCAGGACCATCATATCCAGTGCCGAAAGGGAGCCGAAGCCAGCGTCTTTGGCAATCAGAAGATTTTAATTAGATATTGTAAGTGTGTTCGATAAGGAAAGGCGTCTGACGCTATTCGTACATAACAAGCAGGCAAATATGGGCAATTGTTTGATTCCATGATACTTGTCGAATGGCGAACGGCAAACAAGAGCAAAAGATGGAGATCTCTCCTCATCTCTTCGTCAGTTGACATGTGGCATGCATCAACGTCACGCATGATTCGCAGCAATTGTGTGCATCGAGATTGACGACTGGACCATGCCCGCCGCTCTCACGGTTCTCAAATTTTTCCCAATGCAGGCGGCCTGTCTCAAAGGAATGTGTGACCGCCCTTCTTTGATGCTCAATTGGGTGCCTGGTTAACAGGTGGCTCCTGGAAAGAAATAGACTATTCGGACTTTGCCCCAAGATTCAGGGGTAGAACTGAAAAAAGAAAAATACAATCTCAAGGAGACTGTCTATGACCGCAATTGTGATGGGTGCAACAGGCGCCACGCCGCTTGGTCATTATTTGTTTGACAACAAACGAGACTAGACTTTGCAAGGTCGAATCGAAGGCTCCAGCTCTGTAAAGTTGAAAGCATAGGAGAACTTAGATGACTCTGTCGTGTACCACTGCACGACGGTCAGTCGCAATTATATGCTGTGTGTGATGACAATTTCTTTGGCTCAAATTTATTAGAATTCCGGTGTGTGAGACAAAAAATGCGACCACGAGTAGAGGACTCCATAAAATTTTCTCAAAACTGGCCCTCGTCAAGACCTTTTGATACTGTAAAATGACGAAATATGCTGGTGGCACGGGCAACTAGCAGTTACGGAGAATAATGAGTACTACGTGCATTCGTCAGCGACATAAGAAGTTGTTTTTGCGACATCTCCATCATGAGAGGTGGAGAGAGGCACTCCCCAGGTTTGGCGGCTGGGCCATAATTGGCTCCATCTCATCTAGATTTCTTGGTTGGTAAGGTGGAGGTGGAAGACCAAAGAACTGCACAAATTTGGGTTGAAGATTGTTGTCGAAGGCATAGGCAGCCGTCTGGTGTAAGGAATAGCGCAAACTCTCCATGCAGAGGCATTCGCTGATGCAGTTTGGAGTGTTCGGCACCTTTGGGTCCTTGGTTTTTCAGCTCCGACTCTGCATTTATTACCTGCTGTACACCGTACTCCGCACTCTGTACGGAATATAAATTGTTCGGTAGCACGCACCGGAATGACTAGTTACGTTCATCAGGCCGTGGAATTAGGCTCCGTGTCTCATTTGTTTTGCAACAAACCGTTGTCGCAGCAGCTCACTCAGTGCTTGGCTGCTGTGTCATGCTGGCAGTGATGCCAAGGACAAGACAGTGATCCCAAAGGTTGGTACTCCGTACTCCGTGCAACGGGGCTCATTGTCCATATCCGGAGGATCGCTCGCAAGATCCAGAGCCAAGTGGCCATTGCTTGCTATTTGGCCCATAAAAATAGACATCGCCCACCATGGACCAGTGCACGATGGTCTTCTTCAAGTTCGTTGAGGTAGGCTCGTAGCGCGTGGAGCACGTAAACGAGGAATCGATAGACCGAAGGCACGAAAAAAATTGATAGAGCCTGTCAAGACTCCATCCAGTCAGTGACTTGGTTCTGCAGCAGTCAAGTTTCCATCATGGGGAACTGCGGCGTGACGGACGAGGCGCAGCAATATGCAGTCTGGTCTTCAAACTCAACACTCCGGTCCAAGATTAGAATGCTGTCTGGCCCGTGTTGCCCCATGTTATGTTGTGTGTCCACTCAGCATTCCCACCCTCCTTCGCGTGCTCAATGCACCAGACATCTTTTTCGGGATACGAGCGGCCACTGCCGTTTTAAATGGCTCGTGGTTGGTCAATGCTGGTGATGGATGGGGTGGTTGCTGGCAACAAGGTTTCGACTTTGCCCGCGCCAGCGTGGAGCCGCATGTCGCCTCTTCGTATTTTCATCGTCAACTTTCTCCCAGCTCCGCTTCACGTGAGGGGGCATCAGCTCACTGCGATCCGGAGTACCTGGTAGAAACGGACGAGAACGAATCCAAGCGAATCCTCAAGCAGTGAATCCTTTGCGTTCTTGTCTTTGGGTAAATCTGGAAAAGGGGGCAGGACAGGAAAGAAGCAAAAAAAAAAAAAAAAAAAGACTTGCTCTGAAGATCGCTGCCTGCTGTGCTGTGAAGGATGGGCAGATAACCGAGCTTCGCTTGATTGTGACTGGCTGACTGGCGTGCTTACCGGAGCAACCAACAGGTCCAGCTGTGTGTTGAAGCTCTGAGGCTCCAGAGGTCATTGTTTACCAGCGCCTAATTCGAGCTCCAGTGTATGTGTGGCGTACTGCTATGCTGAATTTGCCACTTCGAGGTGGTGGTAGGGCAGCGGGGAAACGGCTTGGGCCGCCAACAGGTCCAACGTTAGGGCCACAAATTGCTTGATATTCAACATTGAAGTCTGGTACCTTCGCCAGGTACTGAGGTACTGGAAGTTCAGTGAAAGATGGGCGGGATTAGGTCAATTGGGCACAACCAGATTACTGGACATCAGGTGTGTGCTGTGCTGTCAAAGTAGTCGGACAGAGAGACCTGATGCACAGCCCGTGGACCCCGTGTCGGCGATCACGCTGGTCCATGGCCCTGGTCTGGCCAGGCCACCAGACCAGACCCAGACCTGAATGTTCGTACCCCTTCCAGGCTGAGCGGCACCATCGTCGGCGCCGATAGCCCCTGTGGGAGCTAACGGTGGTGCGCTGAGCTACCGCACGCCCTGTGGGTATAGTTGCACTTTTGGTCTTTCTGGCCCGACGCAATACCTGAGACCATGGTCCTCCTCTCGACTTGTTCTTCACAACCAGACACTCCCGGCCGTGCCTGGCCATACCAATACCATTGAGTCTGGTCTCATTAGTCCATTCCAAAATCAGCGCGATTGCTTTGGCTGTGGCACCACCAGCGCCCTCACCCACTCTTGTCCTGTATTCTATTCATTCTTGGTTCTCTTGAAAAAGCTTCATCGTTGGCTTATTTCCGTTGCTTGTTGATTTTATTGCCCTCAAGCCTTGCTGAGGCCTGCCTCACTCGCTTTGGCAGCTTCCTTTCTATCGTTAATATCCTTTCCGTTGCTTCTTACGCTGCCCAGTCACCTCAGCTCTGTCTGTCCAATTCGACGGTGCCGTGGACAAAAAAGGAGAACTCGTGTATTTTCCTCGACACGTCCATTTACCACCACTTGTCTCCCAGCTTTTCTCACTCGGATCTCTGCTGCTATTCTTCCAGTCGATCCATTGTTTTGACATCAAAATCGAAACCTTCGCCTCGAATCGGCCGAGTCTTGCCGCCAAAAAAAAATCGAACCAACATCCATCGAGTTCATCTCAGCCGCCGACGTCCCATCGTGGACATCACTGGGCTAACTATTGCCCAAGATGGCGAACCGCATGTCCATATTCTCAGTTGGCTCTGAAGGCGTTAGTAATCAGCGAGCAGGTGGCCCTCAGACTGCACAGGTTTCGACGACTACCTTGCTGAACGCCATACACAACATCTATCTCGCCTCTCAGCCTCATCAATTAGAATCCAGCACCAGCTTGGTTGTCAATACCTGGCTGACTGCCGCTCAAGCAAACCCTACTGTTGACCCTACACTCGCTACCAAAGCCTGGGAACACGCACGTCGACGAGCCGAAGATGGATGTGTTATTCTTGGGTATGTGAGAGCTTCTAAGGCTTACTATTATGTTCAAATGCTAATCAAAATACTCCGTAGCTCTCTTCATCAGTCAACGCCGTCTGTCTTGACTCCATTTCTCACCAGCTTTCCATTCTCGATTCCGTCTACGGTCTACAAAGCCCTTGATGCTGTTCAACCTTTTCTTCGATGTGTGACTCCATACAATCCTTCCACGCCACGACAAGCAGCCTTGGGTATAACGTTGACTCTGAACCTGGCTGGAAACCTTACTGCCGCATCGCTTGCCCTTTCTCAGGGGGGCATTGATACAGTCAATGGACTGCTGAACATCCCATCCGAGGCGGGCTATCGAGCCTTTGATGTTTTCTACTATCTCCTTACATCTGCCTCAACTCCCGCTGAGAGAGAGTTCTTGGGGCTTCAAAGTCCATCTTCATACACTCTTTTGTCGAGGTCAGGCACCTATGATCCACCTTCCTACCTCCCAACTGCCGATGATGGTGCCTCCGCCGATGATTTTCGCCAAGCACTCAAGGATATTGGTATCAAAGGCTCTGCTCATAGAAACTTCATTTCCACATTGGCTGGTTTGCTGAAGCTCGGAAATACTCTGGATTATGGCGTAGAATCGGATACACTGGAAGAAATTTGCGAAGATGTCAGTGGCCTCTTGGGTATCGATCCTGAGACTCTTCTCAGACAGTGCAGCACTGAGGACCGATGGACATTTATTGGAGGGCTTTACGAGTCTCTCGTGGACTGGGTAATTTCCAAAGCAAATGAGGCCATCGGCGCGCAAATGCTCCGTATCAGGAATGGGGACGAGTCTCCCGATGGTCGAGGGGTGAGAACTCCAACTTCCGACCAAGATTCTGGGGATACTGTCTCCATCACCGTAATGGAGGTGCCCCAAATCACCTTGGGCAAGGCACTCTCCATGCGCTCTGTTTTTGATGATTCTCAAGGCATCAATACGGAAATGATTGAAGACGGTGTCAATGTATCACCTGCGGGCTCCTCAGTTCTTCGGGAGATGCAGCAGGCTGTGGCAGATGTCAGTCCGGATTTGGGTATCATGACGACTCCAGAGGGCCGTGAACGACAGCACGAGCTGGAGAAGCGCGAGGTCGTCCTTGAAAAGATTGCCTACGCAGCAGAAGAAGGCGGCTTTCTTCGCAAGCTGCTCTTCCCCATCAATGGTGAAGGCATTAACCTTGGACGTGCTGGGCGTTTCGATTTGCCTGCCGTATTGGGGTCCAATCGCTTGTGGTATCACCTATCTCTACACCCAACTGACGACTCCCCCACACAGCTTGCCGCTCTGCCATCTGTTACTTCTGCCTGGTCGGCAGGCACTGTCTCGCGTCAGCTGCGCTCATGGAGATTGCCAGAATGGGCGAATCGACGCAATCGAAACCTTGATTTCACTGCCGACTTTGACCTTGACGAGTTTGTCCGCCGTTATTCGATTCTGGGCTGCAAGGATGGCAAAGATGGCATCGAAAGCTGGGCTCTTGAACGAGGTTGGAGCAACGGAGAGGTTTTCGTTGGTAAAGACCGCGTATGGATGCGAGAAGGTGCTTGGTGGGAGGCTGAGAGCATGCTCGACCTGAAGCCCGAGCACAACGACATGAACATGCCGGCCATGAACGTCAACCCCTTTGGATCCGGCTTTGACACTGGCTACTCCGCTAATGGAAGTAGCTACTTCCCACAGCAAGGACTCGAGCCCAGCTTCAACGGCAGCAATGACCACCTTGTACACTCTCGCAATTTTAGTCAAAGCCAACTGGGTCTTGGACAAAGCCCACATCCTGCTCCATCTGTGGCGCCTTCAGCAATGCGTAACGTCAGTAATGGTGACTATGGACTAGGCAACAAGGGCGACACTTACAAAGATGACATCTATTACAACCCTGAAGGCGACTTCACTGGCACTATGGACCCGGAACTCGCTAAGAACAAGAAGATTCAGACGAAACAAGTCTCGATGGGTCGCCGTGTGTGGGTTGGATTTGTCTGGGCCTTGACATTCTGGATTCCGTCGCCATTATTGCGATATATCGGTCGCATGAGACGTCCTGATGTTCGGATGGCGTGGAGAGAAAAGTTTGTTCTGGTGTTTCTGATCTTCCTCATCAATGCCATTATTGTTTTTTGGATTATTGAGTTTGGGCGCCTTCTCTGTCCCAATTTTGATAAAGCCTGGAGCAGGAGAGAGGTCGCAACACATCAAGGCGGAGACGACTTCTGGGTCAGTCACTATGGCAAAGTCTACGACATTACCAAGTTTTACAAGCAGCAACACAGTGACACTGATGTCAAGACCACGACGGAAAACATGATGCCTCTGGCTGGATACGACTTGGACAACTACATTTTCCCACCTCTGAACGAGGTATGCAAAGGCCTAGGCATCGCGGAGACGACAAGGTTGATTCAGAATAATACTGCGGAGTTCAGTACTGCAGTTCACACCTCGGGTTTCTACGGCAATCCTACCAGCAAGCTGCATGATTCCCTGTGGTACTGGAACGTTTTTGAGCCCAAAATAAAGGAGTACTACAAAGGTGACCTTGTCTGGAGTGAGGGCGATGTCAAGTCTCAAGGAAACGAGATGCAGCGCGCATGGGGAATGTACGGTAATCAGATCTTTGATCTTACGGATTATTTCCACACACTGGATATTTATAAGAATGCCGCCATGTATAAATTCCTGGACGAGAGCGTTACCGACATTTTCAAGAATAATCCTGGTCAGGAGGTCAAGTCACTCCTGGACCAGGTCATTCAAAACTCAGTTGGAAACCAGACTCAGCACGCCCAGGTCATGAACAGTTGGCTCTGCATTCAGCGAAACTTTTACAAGGGTATTACGGACTTCCGTGACACGCCGAGATGCACGGTGAACAACTGGATCCTCCTGGCCTTCACTATTATCATCTGCTCTGTCATCTTGGTTAAGTTTATTGCAGCGCTTCGCTTCGCGTCTAAACGACGACCCTCACCACAAGACAAGTTTGTCATCTGCCAGGTTCCCGCTTACACAGAAGGTGAAGACTCCTTGCGGAAGGCGTTGGATTCTCTCACAGCGCTACAATATGACAACAAACGAAAGCTGATTTGTGTAATTTGCGACGGTGTTATCGTGGGTCAAGGTAATGATCGCCCAACGCCAAAGATTGTTCTTGATATTCTGGGTGTGGACCCCAAAGTCGACCCTCCTGCGTTGCCTTTCAAATCCGTTGGTCCTGGTAGTGAGCAGCTCAATTACGGCAAGGTCTACTCGGGACTCTACGAGTACGAAGGTAACGTCGTTCCGTACCTCGTTGTCGTCAAAGTCGGCAAGGAGTCTGAGCAGGGTAAGACAAAGCCTGGTAATCGTGGCAAACGTGACTCCCAGATCCTCCTCATGAGCTTCCTCAACCGAGTTCACCATCGGGCTCCAATGAATCCTCTAGAGCTCGAAATGTTCCATCAGATTAACAACATTATTGGCGTGGACCCCGAATTATATGAGTACATGCTCATGGTGGATGCCGATACGTCAGTTAGCGAGGACTCCCTGAACCGTCTCGTGTCCGCTTGTGCCAACAATGCCAAGATCGCCGGTATCTGTGGTGAGACGAGCCTGGAGAATGACGAGAAGTCTTGGACAACCATGATTCAAGTTTACGAGTACTTCATTTCTCACCACCTTGCCAAGGCATTCGAGTCTCTCTTCGGCAGTGTTACTTGCTTGCCCGGATGGTAAGCCTCCATTACGCTCTGTCTAAATTGCACGCCTTTGTAACTAACCTTGTTTTTGTCTAGTTTCACCATGTATCGTCTGCGGACCGTGGACAAAGGCAAACCTCTACTCATTTCTGATGCTGTTATCAAAGAATACGCCGTCTGTGACGTTGATACGCTGCATCAGAAGAACCTGCTGTCTCTTGGTGAGGATCGTTACCTGACCACACTAATGACAAAACATTTCCCATACATGTCGTACAAGTTTATTGGAGACGCTCAATGCAAAACTGCCGCACCAGAATCGTGGAGCGTTCTGCTTTCTCAGCGTCGTCGTTGGATCAATTCCACGATTCACAACCTGGTAGAGCTAATGCGCTTAAAGGAAATGTGCGGTTTCTGCTGCTTCAGTATGCGCTTTGTCGTCTTCATTGATCTCTTTGGAACCATCATCTTGCCGGCTACATGTGTGTATCTGGGTTACTTGATCTACCGCGTGGCTTCGCATACTGGACCGTTCCCAACCATTTCTATTGCAATGTTGGCAGCCGTGTATGGCCTGCAAGCATTGGTTTTCATCCTCAAGAGACAATGGCAACACATTGGTTGGATGATTATCTACATCATTGCGTTCCCCATTTACTCTTTCATCCTCCCAATCTACTCATTCTGGAACCAAGATAACTTCTCTTGGGGCAACACTCGTGTCGTCATTGGAGAGAAGGGCAACAAACAGGTAGTTGCAGTCGACGATGAGGGATTCGATCCTCGTTCTGTTCCACTGCAACGATGGGATGATTACGCTCTGGCCAATAACCTCCCCGGTCGCCGTGGCGGATATCAAGAGAAGCAAGACTACGGTTACCCCGATCAGTACGAGATGGACGAGATTAAGTCGGTATACTCCGCGGCTCCTCAGGGTTCAGTGTTGACGGGAATGGGTGGACGCAATACCTATATGCCACCTCAGTCACCAGCTCCCTTTGCCAACATGAATCGTGCACCTACCGCACAGGGCCAGTATCACGACGCCCCTGCGTCCATCCGCAGACAGTCCATGATGTCTATGGGAACCCAGATGCAGGACATGAACCGCAGCCAATCACCATACCAGGATTTCCCAGCAAACCGGGGTAGTGTTATGAACTTGCGCGGGCAAGGAAACATGACACCCGCCCCGGGCATGGCTGGCAATCGATCATCATCTGCCATAGGTTACGCGGGTGGTAATCGTCCCCCAATGGGCCAGAACGTGTCGACGACTTCGTTTGACTTCCAGCGCGGCCACATCGCGGCTGATGACACTGCCATTGTGGAAGCAATCCAGTCTGTGCTTCGTGAAGTTGATCTCGACACGGTTACCAAGAAGCAAGTGCGAGCCCTTGTTGAGCAGCGTCTGCAGACAGAGTTGAGCGGGGAAAGACGTACATTCATGGACCGACAGATTGATCGCGAGCTTGAGAACATGTAATGATGTGTCAGAAGCTTCTCATATGGTCGTATGGGGTGCATGGATGAGTCCAATGGGTGGCTCTTTGGGGCGTAAAATCTCTTTTTCATTTTTCTTTTTGGGCCGTTATTACATGGTTGATTCTAGTCATGACACAAAACTATTAAGCGAGCGAACTGTTGGCGGGTGAGAATATTGTGCAGATAAGAGTCGAGCTGTTTGCGCTTTTTGCCATAGTTTCGGTACTGTTCTATAACGGGCGTTTGAGATTTGGAAATAGTATGTTGGTAATACATGGCCATTGCTGTACTGAGAATGGTGCAATCCTTATTTTGTTTTATTTATAATTGTTTTTCTAATAGTTTGGATTACATCTTTGCAACTCACAAATATGGGTATGGGTTGGGTGGGAGCCTGGACGACTTACTCAGCTAGACACGCAATCGCGCACAGACATATTCTTAAGATAATGTATCGTTTTCGGCTTGATAGTATCTCTGCAAATAATTTGGTCGTGATGTGATTTCTACTAAGTTGTTGAGTAAGTGAGTCACTAGGATGCTGGAAACTTGTATTTTGTGAAATCATGTTGAAAAATTGGGACATTTTCTACGCTATCTTGTGTGAAAGGCAATTTTAATAGTTACCCGCTATCCGGGGCAATATCATTGGTATCATTTATATTTGGACCTTGGGAAAGGTTGATGTGTTTTCTTTGTGTTTCTTGCTCTAGAACCTCCCTCAGGTGGTCGGTCAGTCGAGATTCCCTACACCCTTGAGCCGCAAGTATACATCTGTGCCCCAGCCGTATAGACTCTGGACGGCGATGCCACCGCCAAAGTACTCGGCGTATGCACGACTTAAAGGCAGGCCGTATCCCAGGCCGGCGATGGAGCTGCCGCCCGTGCTGGCAGTGGCGATGGCGCTGAGACCATCCCCGCTTGTGCTTCCTCCTGAACCGGGGAAGCCGTCGTCGTCGGAGAAGGTAGTGAATGAGTATGACCAGATGTTGGGTAAGACGTCGGGCGAGATGCCGCCGCCTCGATCTCGTATACGGATTGTTACACCTGGGGCGTTGTCGTCCAGAGGTTTGATGGCGTCGCTGCGGAATTGGCCGCGCTCTTCGTCGGGTTGCTTGATCAGTGGTGCGCCGCCGGGCTGCTCCTTAAGCGGTGGTTCGGGTGCGATGGTGACGACAACGGGTTCACGAGCCCGGCTTTCTACAGTGGCACGGAATGCGTTCTTGAGCAGTTCGGTTACAATGTATTCCAGGTGCATGGGTATAAAAGCAAACGTTGTGTCTGGTTCGCCGTCAATGTAGATTTGAGGCCTGGAGCCATAACGCAGCTCGCAAATGTCGGCTACGAAGCCGGCGCAAGAGTCAATGGTAAGAGAGGGCTTCAAGGCGGTATCGATGACGCCGATATATGAAGGGTGTTCGGGACATGGCGTGGGACTATCCTCAGGAGCAAAGTGAGGTTGGCTGCTGAAGTGAAGAGCTATGTGTTGTTCGCCGACTAATCTTGTGCCGATTCGAGCGCGTAAATGCTCGTCCAGAAAGCGAGTCACCTCGGCGGGAGAGATGTATTTGCGACATTCAAGGAAGCCCTTGGCAAGAATGGGTATGGTGTCGGTGTGGGTTGCGACGAGCTCGGCCAGGACATTTGTGAATTCGATTTCGTCTTTGAGGGTGGAAATCGGCTGGCCGTGACTCGCGGCGTGCCAGTATGGCAGGAGAATGGATAGCGAGTGTAGGTAGTTGTTGTAGATGCGAGAGATGTTGGGGTTGGAGACGACGATATAAGGCAGGTTACGAAGGGCTTGGATCCGTCTTGCCAGTCGGATTGGGAGCAGAGAGAGTGTGAAATTGGCAGATGAGAGGAGGGACTTTTCGGATAGAGGTGGTCGTCCGTGTCTGATATGGTGTTAGCCAGCTGGGCAAACTGTCGAGGTCGGACCCTGTTCAAAGATCAAACAACGACTTGGAAGCACGAATCCATGACTCCATATCGTGCAGACATACTTAACTAGATCAGCGAGGCTGAGAGGATGCTGGTGTTGTCTAGCCAAAGCAGCAATCTCTACATCAGACACCGTCTGCGGAGAGTACCGCAACGGCCGCGATGCATGAAGGCCTCGACAGGTTTGTGTATAGCGAGAGTTGGAAAGGTATGAAGAGGGACGCGGCCGGCATAGCCTCAACGGCGATGTTGTTGAGGTCCGCATGTCAGCATGGCGACTCAGGATGCCAACCAGGTTATAGAGATTGCGGTTGGTGAGGGACGTAACAGACGAATATGTCCGAAGCCGGATGGCAGGTGTCAGTCACCAGGGTTGGAGTTGATGTGCTCGGGTAAGTGTGCAATGCAATTGAAAGCAGTCTCTACAGAAACGCGGACGGTTGATGTTAAGGGAATGAGTAAGCGTTGGGTTCTCGAGGCGGAGTAGGTTTGTGTCGAGATTGGCTGTTAGACAATGGAAATGCTAGATGGTGGTGAATCTGGGGTCGAAAGTCGATAGTGTCCGGAGTCTCTGGACTGACTGGTCCGGTCTCATGATTTTGCCCCGTCGAGTCGGTCGAGCCAGTCACATTGAAGCAAGTGAACGGCCTTGGGCGGCTGGCGGTTTGCCGTGGACCGTGGGCCGTGACCAGCCGAAAGACCGCCAGCATGGACACCAAAGACTGACTGCCCAGACAGAGCCCTTGACTGGAGGCAGCACAACAGGCCATCAAACATGAAGTCGTTACGTCACAGCAGCACCTACCAGACCTGTGCAGCTCAGCACAGCAGGGGTCAACAAGCAGGCGGCTCTCTCACCCAACGCGACATGGGCGGAGTGCACGGGGCAGGGGCAGTGAGGGGAACAGAGGCAGACAAGACAGCCCCGCGTCATCGCTCCCTGGAGGGCAATCATCAAATCCCAAATACGTCTCGAAACAAAGGAGCCGTCGTCTCAACTAATCATCTTGGCGCCTACGTTTAATATTCATCTATCGTAAATAGTCACAACAGGATAAAGTGCTCGTGTAGCACATCCCCCTCTTTGTCCTCTTTGTCTTACAGTTTCAGAGTGTCTGCCTGTTCTGCCCCGCCTAGCCTCGCTGGCTGGACTGGACGGACTGGACGGACTGGACGGACTGGACGGCCTGAACTCGGAGCTCAGAATGCCTTGACCTCACCATCCACCTCAACGGCCTTGACATGTTCGTTTGACTCCAGAGTCGTCATGACGTCCTTGTCGAAAGAAACTCTGTATTGTGTGAAAGATGCACGCTGCATTAGCTGACCTTGTGGCCCAACATGCATGTCTTAGACGTCTGTAAGAACGGGACGGGACTTACGCGAAGCCCTTGATCAGGGTATATTCATGGGTAATCTTGCCTCCCTGGTCGATGGCATGTTGCTTGGCGCTGTAGTAGCAGATACGGTCAGTTATATATCCAGTTGTCTTATATCCAGACCATGCGATTTGGTCGTGTGGCGATGCAAATTAAAAGCATCGACATTGGAGAAGAGAGGGGGTCGTCATACGCCTTGATCTGGTCGTCACTGGCATCGTCCTTGCAGGTAACCTGTCGAGTGGAAATGTTCATCAGCAACTTGCTCTATGATAGGGTTGATTTTGTATCGTCGACGTACAATGTAGCTAGGCATCTTGGTGGTTTGTGTGGTTGATAGCTGTCGTCTGTAGATATAATGGTGGAGTTTGTGGTTGTGAGGTGCAAGTCCAGAGCCTGCCAAAAGACGTGAAACAATGCGCTTATTATTACCTGTATGCTTCAGTCCGAATGGTTTGGCCACAAAGGTATTGAGCTGCCGCGGAGGTGTCATCAATCCAGTCTTATCCACCCAAACTCTGAGCCAACTTTGGAACTTGGCACGGTGCATAAGCATTCTATCAAGCCTGGGTCTGGTCGCAAAATGACGTGCAACCAGCCCATTTGATCGCGTCGTGACCAATTTTCTGGGTCTCGGCTCTGTGCCCACGTAATCTCCTGCCTCTTTCGTAGTCCTGTGTAACCATTTGGTTCCTCATACGATGTGATGTCTTTAGTGCCTCCATCCGTCTATAGGGTAACCTCATTTTCGGCTTCGTTTCGACTCCTGCCCATCAGCCATTAAAGGCGCTGTACGATTTCCATTCATGACAAAAAAGAAAAGAAAGAAGGAAAGAAAAATATTAAAGAGGGAATGTCGCCCAATCAGTGTTGCCCTCGTAGGTACATCATGTCCCATGGTACTCGCTGGTATGCCGTATGGATCCTCACGTCCCAAGTTCTCTGGTGGTATTGACATGTGGTGGTGAAACGGAGACTGTTAAAAAGAGAACAATTCACGCACAAAACCTTGCCTCGTCAAGATGTAAATAGTCACACCAATCTCTGCAAATTGTGACCTGACTGTATCAACAGCAGATGATATCCGCCCAAAACGCTTTCAATGTTATCAAGCAAAGCCACTTACCCTGCAGCATGTTATGGACATGCAATCTTGGAGGGTTGTGGAACGAGCGCATACTGCAAAATGCCCGGCAACGCACTCATAACCAGGGAAGTACCAGAAGGAAAACATCTTCGAAAAACACCAGACATAAATAGAAGTATGCGCTCCTGGCACTATTCAGGACCTACCCCGGTGATTTTGTTTTTTATTTTATTACTATTATTATTTTTTTTTTTTGGGAGTCCATGGCATCTGCACGTGCTGGCTGGTGCACACGTAAAGAGTGATTGTGGCAAGAATCTCGAGTCTCAATCGACTTCGTTTATCCCTCCAGATGTCAAAGCTTATTACTCCATGTCATCTTGCGCAAGGATCGCAGTAGTGGTTTGTGATTTGACCTTGTGAAGTCGTCGTTGTCTGGGCACCTGATCTTTCACATCGTCACTGGAGGACATGACCTGACATATTCCGTGCCGCCGCTCTTGCTTCAACGTTGACAGTGGCGTGACATGGGTGCCACAGCTTAATGTCAAGTCTGATATCCTTGACTTCCTGTGGCGGATACGAATACGAATACTTCGTGCGAGCTCTGAGTAAAGAGCGCTAGTCTTGGCGTTGGGACCGCGCTAATGCTTTCTGGTGAGGGTGGCATATGCAGGCCAGCTGTGTGTGTATGCACAAAGACAGCCACGGCCTCTGCACTGACAAGCAAGAGAACAGAATTATGTGTTATGCCGCCGTCGCTGGCGTCTCATGTGAACAGAGCCAAAATACACTCAATATTTCACGACGTGGCCCTCGTGATGGGCAAGCTGTGTTGCGAGTGCATGGGGATTCGGAGAGAGTGGTGTAGTGTAGACTTGAGCATTTGTCAAGAAGCTAGAAGCGGCATTGAATATGATGCCAGGTCCGAAGAACTCAAATGCCCTGCGCTTAAGGTATATCAACGATAGACAACGGTAGTACTCCGTAACGCAGGACAATGTTGTAAGTTGTAACCCAGCAAACTGCCAAAGGAGCCAGACAGCTCTACCAGACGTTTCTCAATACCTGTATTCTCGTTGGCCAGAACCAAAATATCATTGCTGGAGTCGGTGTTGCAGGATTACTGTCCAGTACCTTTCTTTGCTCCATCCCTGTCCATTGACACACCACCCAGCCGGGAGTGGCGCAAGTGGAAGTGGAAGGTTCAATACGGAGTACGTACATACTGATACGGCGAGTTCGACTGATTACCAATACGACCAGAGGGAAAAAGCTGTGAATTTGCGAGGAGCTTCAGGTCCTCGGCTCTTTTTTGCGTCCTTTGCTTCTTTTGCTAAATGGAAATTCATCCATCCACTCAGTGTCGCTCAAGACTGCGCAGGAGTCAAATGGTCCAGCAATGTCCCAGGTGTATCTCGGTTGCGACTGCAAAGGGGGCCACAATCGGAGACTAGTACAAAACGGGCGACGTTGCCAGCCAGAACCATTCAGAACCCCGCGCCCAGCCCATTTTGATTCCAACCAGAACGGCCCTGGCCTGCAGCAACTGCCAGGGGCCGGCTGCAGTGAACCCATTTCTGACTGGGAGTTCCACCATCAAATCATCTGCATGGTGATGCATGAAAGGTGCCAGGCACCTCAACACACCAGACCAGACCATGGACGGTACGGAGTTTTGATGTTTCCAATTTGGCTGTTGACTTGACAGTCGGGAGGAACTTGACACCCGGCCGACACGGATCGACCACCACACCACCTCGATGCCTGCCTCCACAAGGCAATGGTCTGGTCCAGTGTTCAGTGTTGAAATTGCGTGCCCAATCGCCAAGTCCATCCACCCCCAAGTCCTATCAAATGGCCGTGCCCCATTGCTTGCTCTCCGTGGACATGCCGCCTGCTCCTCGCACTTTCCCCGTCTCGAATTTTACTTTGACCGCTGCTCTTTCCGTATTTAATAAGTCTACATGTATCCTATTTCTTTACTGCGCCGTTCCCATTTGTACCAAGTCCCCCTTTCCCCTTGTGGTCTGGTGTCTTTGTGTGGCCTGTCAACGGGGAATATTGGAGTAAATTTAAAAAAAAAATCTAGTCTGTCCAGGGCCCGCTACCCGGTCTCCCGTCTCGCCCGCCTGGGTTCCAGTGCTCAACAGAAAGCACCCCAATTATTTTCTTTGCGACAACTTTCTTCCTCTTGTTAAATCCAATTTCTCTACTCCGTACTTCGAAAAGACAGGACGCGACACTCGACGTTTGTCGCAATCGCCCGTCATGGACACGAATACCTCGACGTCTGCTTTTTCCTCCATGCTGGCCAGCTCCTATGGCACCTTCAACTTCCCTCCTCAGTTGGACATGGTCCTCGAGGCTGTCACCACCGCCAGCCCCTGGACCATTTTCCTGACTCTTTTGGCCATGTGTGTTGTCTACGACCAAGGTATGCTATTTCCAATCTTGAACACCAGAGCGACCCGTCTGTGACGGAAACTCTTGTTGCCTGTATTGGCTGTGAATTGTTACTGACTTGGTACCCAACTTTGCAGTCAGCTACATCATGAATAAGGGGTCAATTGTTGGACCAGCTTGGAAGATGCCCTTTATTGGGCCTTTCTTGCAATCCATGGACCCCAAGTTTGAGGAATACTATGCCAAATGGGCTAGCGGCCCCCTCAGCTGTGTCTCTGTTTTCCACAAGTGAGTTTTGCACCGGACTCTATTTGCTCCAAAGCGGCGCGCATCAGCCGGCCAAACATGGGCTATACCCTAGCTACGTCAAGTCGTGACACTAACCATACCGTGACTTATCTTGTAGGTTCGTCGTTATTGCTTCTACCCGTGATATGGCTCGAAAAGTTCTCAACTCGCCTATGTACGTCAAGCCCTGCGTCGTCGACGTTGCCCACAAACTCCTCGGCCACGACAATTGGGTTTTCCTTGACGGCAAGGCTCATGTCGACTTTCGCAAGGGACTCAATGGTCTCTTCACTCGCAAGGCCCTCGAATGCTATCTGCCCGGTCAGGAGGAGGTCTACAAGAAGTATTTCGCAAAGTTCCTCAATGTCACCAAGGAGAACAACGGAAAGCCTGTCCCATTCATGCCCGAATTCCGTGAGCTCATGTGCGCCGTTTCTTGCCGCACCTTTGTCGGCCACTACATGTCCGATGCTGCAGTTAAAAAGATTGCCGACGACTACTATCTCATCACCGCCGCCCTCGAGCTTGTCAACTTCCCCATCATCATCCCCTTTACCAAGACTTGGTATGGTAAAAAGGCCGCCGACATGGTTCTTGTGGAGTTCGCCAAGTGCGCCGCGAAGAGCAAAGTCCGCATGGCTGCTGGTGGCGAGGTAACTTGCATCATGGATGGATGGGTTCTTCAGATGATTCAGTCTGAGCGCTGGCGCGAGGCTCAGGAGAAGGGCGAGAATGTGGAAAACGTTGAAAAGCCCTCTCCATTGCTCCGCATGTTCTCCGACTACGAAATCTCTCAGACTGTTTTCACCTTCCTTTTCGCTTCTCAGGATGCCACCAGCAGTGCGGCAACTTGGCTGTTCCAAGTCACCGCCCAGCGACCTGATGTCTTGGATCGCGTTCGCGAAGAGAATATCAAGATCCGCAATGGAGACCCTTACGCCGAGATCAACATGGACCAGCTTGAGTCTCTTACTTATACGCGCGCTGTCGTTCGCGAATTGCTGCGATACCGTCCTCCTGTGCTGATGGTTCCCTACATGGTCAAGAAGCCATTCCCCATTACCGATTCATACACAGTTCCTAAGGGTGAGCCAAGTTATTCATTGTAGAGTGCCTTGGTAATTACAAAAGCTAATAATTTTTTGCAACAGGCTCCATGGTTGTTCCTACTACATACATGGCCCTGCATGACCCCGAGGTGTACGAGAATCCCGACTACTTCGACCCTGAGCGATACTACTCTGGAGACGCCGAAGTAAAGGGCGCCAAGAATTACTTGGTGTTCGGCACTGGCCCTCATTACTGCCTTGGTCAAGTTTATGCTCAGCTCAACCTTGCCTTGATGGTTGGCAAGGCCTCAGTGCAGATGAAGTGGACTCACCACCCCACGCCTTTGTCTGAGGAAATCAAGGTGTTTGCCACCATCTTCCCCAAGGACGACTGCCCTCTCACCTTTGAGAAGCGTGAATGGTGAATTGTAATGGGGCGTGAAAGGATGGCACGGTGAAAAGAATTTCACAAATGAGGAACAACAAATACAGCCCGTGGTTGCGCAAAACTGACCTATCACCGTCGGCTGCCAGACAAAGACGATATAAGCCGGCAACGAGCTCAATTTATCGATCCAGAGGACGAAGCATAGTGTTAAACTGCATTGCATTAATGAGCCGGTGGCATGCAAATAGACCAGTTGGTTTCATGGGTCACAAGTAATCTCGCTGATGAACGGACGAGCGGATGGGAGTTTTGGGGATATCTAATTTCTAATAACTTGAAACCTTTGTATATACTTTTCACCATGGGCTCTGGCCGGTGGTCTAATTATTGGATGGCGGGGTATTTCATCAGGTCATCACGGGATAGGAAGGTCTTTGATATAGACTAGCGAATCAATCATTAAGCTAAAATGCTGTGTCTGACGTGCTGGGTGATTAATTTTGCTGCTTGAGCGTGGCGTTGCAGTAGGTGAGGGCCAGTCAATAATGTAGTCCAAAACGGGCACAGCAAATTGCGACATTGGACCTTGAGCTTCCCGAGGTATCCACAGCTCTGGAGTGATAACCACCAGCCAAGCTGCATCCATCTCGAATTTCAACTACAACACCGACAATTATTGTCGACGGTGCCGCCATTTACCCACGCGACTGTGCGAGGTATGTCTGACATATACTGAGCGCAAGGTTAAGTCTACTCGCCAACGGGATCTAGTAGCTGCACCATACTCAATCCAAACCCCAACATACCAGAAACCACCTCGGAATATCAACATGGCCACCCGTCGGCTTATGACGGCCGCGGCGCCCACGCTCCTCCGCACCACGGCTCGACCTGCTCCCACTGCATATAGATATATCCGCGCCTCGGCGTATGTCCCTCCGCGAAAATGGCAAGCCGTCCCGCGGATAGGCGTATCTCGTCGGTGGTACTCTGATGACGTCGTCCCCGGGAGCAAGATATGGTCATTTGACGAGATTAAACAATTGGTAGATGGGAAGGATAAGTCGCCTGCAAAGGTGGTTATTGTTGGTATGTAGCCTACTTTGCGGGGTGAGGAGCCCAGCTAACGAAGATAGATGTCCGCGAGCCGGCGGAGTTGCAGACGACGGGCAAGATTCCTGGCGCTATAAATATCCCGATTACGTCGGCTGTGCAGAGCTTTCATATTCCGGATGCGGATTTCGAGGACATGTATGGGTTTGAGAGACCGTCGAGGGATACGAAGCTGTTGTTTTATTGTAAGGCTGGTGTGAGGGCGAAGTCGGCGGCTGGGTTGGCGAAGCATGCTGGGTGGGAGGACGTGGGTGAGTATCCGGGGAGTTGGCTGGATTGGGAGGCGCAGAACGGTCCGGTTGAGAGGGTTAAGCAGGGAGAGGGATTTGGACAGAACTAAAGGGGGTTGGATTTGTGATTGGGACTGGCATTTCGGATTAAGTTGGCTGATAGATAACGCTTTATATTGTACAATACTGGTATACTTTGTCCACAAGTTGTGGGACACTAAAAGATACTTGGTCATGATTTCCCATTTATTCTCCTGCTGAGCACGAGTTGTAGTGTTCGGCGTGACATGCTTTCTCCCTTTCTTTCTGAGTTTCAACGCCAGCTCTAGCTAGGGACCTTAGAATAGAAATACTGGCTTGTCGCCCGCGGGCTTATCGTCACCAGCAGGTTTCTTCACGGCTGGGCTGTTGTGCGCGAAGAAGAGGATCTTGATGGTGATGGCCAACCCTGCGTGCAAGATGACAACAATAATCAGCAGCACTTTGCTGACCTGGCGGTCTGTAGCACTGAGTACGGGATACAAGTTGCGTAGCAGGAACGCAACCGAAAGACCGAAGCCAACGGCAACAAAGGTCCAGTTCAGAATTTCAATAGGCGACCAGCTGATGATTGCAACTGGTATCCAAATGAGATTAGAGTAGCCGTACAGCGCCCAGCATTCGAGAAGATTGGCAGACTCGCTGCCAAAGTAGCGGAGGGCGAGGAAGAGGGCTACGGGGATAAATAGAGTGTATCCGTAGACCAGACCCGCAGCACCTAGAAAGGCACGCAATGGTTAGCATTCGATATTCTTTGCCAAGGGTCTCACAGTTCTCGGGAAAATAATGGCGGCCCTAGGGGCTAACGTATTTCGAGGGGGGAAAACATACCACTCAACAACCTAAAGTCATATGCAAACTGCGCGGTGCCCCTCGTCGATAACCAGTCGCTGATTGTGCCTCCCAAAAACAGAATCAACACTACAGTCGTCGCAATCCAAAACGGCCCGTACAAATCGGGGTTACCCTCAAGAACGTCGAGGAAATTCGCTCGAGGATAGAGCGCCGCCCAACATCGCGACAGGACAGCTGTTGTGTCGACATCGAAGAACTGTGAATAGAAGGATATGGACCAAAGAAATCGTTTCGATGAGGATGCCCCTGTTGAGGCCGTGACAGGAGGAGGAAGGGTTGACGGAGCACCTTTGCGGCCGCCGTGGGATGTGTCGTTGAAATTGGAAGTGTGGAATTCGAGATCTTCTTGAAGATCAGTGTGTCCCAGGTCGCCCTAGACCAGTATGTTAGCAAACTGGAAGAGGCGCAGCTAGTGTATGATAGAATGAGGTGAGCAGGAGACGTTCGGCAGCGCATCAAAAACGCATGCCCTTGCTTGAGTAGAAGTCGTGAGTTTCTGTCGTACCTCGTCATCCACGTCCACCACCGCGTCGTATCCAGATCCAGACATATTCGGAGGAGGTATTCTGGTTCCAATGGTGGTAGTGTTGTTGGCTTCTTAGTCGTTTGGCAAGTCACCCGAGCTCGTATCCCGCTATTCTAAGGCCTTCGAGTGGAATGTTGCGAGTTCGTTGCTGTTGACGGTGGTTGCGATTTGGCCAGGGACACATGTGCAAGCTGTCGTCAGCCACCAGCAGCACTAGGGAGCTGTGCATCATCCCTGGGCTGTCCACAGAGGCAGCGTCCAAATGCCCGCGCTTTACCCGAGGAAACAGCTTCCACCCACCAGCCACAATCTGCGGACCCGCCGCACACACCTTTCCGATAGGCGAAAACTTGGTGTGGCGTGGCGTCGCTTTTGGTAGTGTGAGCAAGCTTTACCTCTCAGACGGATGACTTGCATAAGAGGTCTACAGGCAATCTTGCAAGCTCGATGTCACGGCTGCTACAATTTTTGGGCATGACATCAGAAGCGATTCGTACATGCAGTCTGTGAAATTGTCCCATTGGCTAATCCTCGCCAATATGATGTATCAAGTCCTCAATTGACCTCTCGACAATTCAATACTCCAAAACCTTCGGTATAGAGAACCATACCTCCAGCACATCGCATCACTATCGATTTATCACTCCTTCGCCGAGACCAGATGTTGTTATTGATGCAAAAACTTTCATTCGTGGCCATCATCTAGATTGGATTGCCTCAGCTGTATATGCTAACATAGAAACAAAGCCAGGCTCGTCAACCGTGAAGCGCCTCTGTCCTTGCCATCCCCAGAATGCCAAAAACCAATACGCCACATCCATGGGTGAAACCGTTTACTTGAGCTTCTTCTTGGGTCGGAGCTGGTTGGTGTGTCCGCACTTTCGCTTGCGGCAGTTGGTGGCACGGGGAGGGAGACGGGCCTGGACGAAGAATTAGCTTCTGAATATATGGACAGGCGTGAGGGCGCATATTGAATTAAATGCGCATATGACCCTGGGGAAAAACGTACGTAGCACTTGCGGCAGATCATCTTGTCGCAGTTGAACTTGGAGGCCAGAGCCTTCAACGAGGGCTCAATGATACCACCACGGAGACGGAGGACCAAGTGCAGAGTGGACTCCTATTGGCGTCGAAAAAAAATACCAGTCAGCCTTTTATGAACCATCCCAAATTTCCCGACGAATTCCCATGAAAATCCCAGCCACTTGCTGTATTCCCGAGATCGTGGTGCGCATGTAAAACGAACCTTCTGGATGTTGTAGTCGGACAGAGTTCGGCCATCCTCGAGCTGTTTGCCAGCGAAGATCAGTCGCTGCTGGTCGGGGGGAATACCCTCCTTGTCCTGGATCTTGGACTTGACATTGTCGATCGTGTCGGAGGACTCGACCTCAAGGGTGATGGTCTTGCCCGTCAGGGTCTTCACGAAACTAGGGTTCTTTGTCAGTACGGTCGGTCGAAATCGTGGAAATCGGAGGCTGGCGACGCCGGAAATTCGAGCTTACATCTGCACTGTTCGGAAATGTCAGTATCTTTCAATATTTTTGAATAATCAGGGGTCGTAACGACAGCACTTACTCTTGACTGATTTTGTGACGCTGACGATGGTGAAGTTTCGTAGAGCCGAACGAGTCTGCGCGCAAAGTTGGTGGGGCTCAAGGAGCGAACACAAAAAAACCCTAGGTCATACCCCCGGTCACGTGGAAAACTTTGATGTGCTTGCTTTCGTGGACTGGTCTGCCCACCAGCCAGTGCTCTCAAATTTGTGGGTCGGAGAGGGCTGCTGGCGGCCGCAATTGCCAGGGTGCTCTCTATTGATGGAAGCTTGGATACCACATCCACTCTGGAAACTGAGACCTCATCGTGCGTGGTTGGTGTAAGTCTTCATCGTCTGGGTATCATTCATAAAACTCATGCAACTATAAAGTACAAAAATTGTGCTTCTTTGGCCAATTACATGACCCAACCCATCTATGCTCTTGCTTGTGACTTCTTTTGCCATGATACGATCCGGTGCTCCAACATGTATGTCGCCCTTGTCATGGTGTCAATCGACAGCCCAGATACATCACCTGTGAGCATGTGAGCAAATGCGCAATAAACACTGGGTGATCAATGGGTATAAACCAACCTGCTGCTTTGTAAAATGCATAGGAAATAGGTGACAGGTCTTCAACTGTGCGGAATGCCTCATACATCATCTCGCCTTGTTTGCCGGAAATGGCACCATCCTTGCCTCCATCACGCTGCTTGACAGATTGTGCAAGAACATGACGGGTTCTCTCTTCAACATCTCCTTCTGATGCGTCCATTTTAGGTGAGGGAGGCGCATGCTGGGCTTCAGGTGGAAAAAATTGGGCAACTGCATCCTCATCTGTGAACGTGTTCATTAGTACTCACCCTGTACACCCGTACGGATTCTGCTTCGCCGACTCACTGTTGCTATGATCAATTGACGCTGATAAATGTGTCATGTAGGCATCAAAATCCTCATCCGTCATACTCGTGATTTGGTTAGGCGTCAGATTGTCGAACCCATTTTGCTCCTGTGCGCCTTGGTCCAGGTTTGAGCCTTCCCTTGGGAATATGCTCTTCCAGGTTTCCCAGCTGAAAGAAGGCAATAAGCACCCTGTGAGGTCTAGGAGAGAAAGTCTGGAGATCTCAAATGGAAAGCACATTTTCGCCGCTACGGCTAAGACTGAGACAATTTGAACTTCGGGATTATCAAGAGCATAAATCCTTGATTTCGTTGTTGGAAAGCAAAACACAAGGCCCAAAGACGATGCAAGTCGTCTTGCAACTACAATTGTTTCGGCTGCTCTGAAGTTAGCCACGTCAAAGCCCAAGCGATGGGGAGGTATGCACATACGAGGCAGACAAAGTTCTTTTGTGTACTCGATAAGCATGGGAATATAGTTTAACTCTGGAAACGTCATATCATAATTCGACTTGTACGACAAAACGTTGTCCATAACAGTTCTGTGCAGTTCCTCCCCGCTTAAGCCTGAGCGTGAAGCCAGCCTCATCACGTTGGCATACGCAGAAGGCATTCGATCCTGCATCTCGTGTGGCAGCTCTTGAAACTGGCAGGCGTTAGACTCTCAAGTGAATAGACGGCCAGACATAAGAACGACCAACTCACAGCTCTCAAATAAGGCATGTTTCCATTCGACACCCACGTGTAGAGATCGCCCAATCTTGTAGGGATTCTCAATAAGAGACAGCCAAGATAGCAAGTCGCAATAGTTTCGGGTAATCGGGGCATTGGCCAATCAGACCCGCGTTCAGGATCCCAGCTCTGGGCTCTGGTTCGCAAATTCCAAGACAAATTCTTCTCCTCGTCGGTGGAAGTAGGCTGGGAGCTGAACATTTCGAGTTGTGTGTCTGACGCATTGGATTCCATAGTGTTGGAACTGTACCCGCGAATGCGTAGATCCCAGAGATCTCGAACGACCGTTTCTAATTCCTCTGCGTGACCTTTGATACGGACTAAAAACGAGACTTGCTTTCGTAGGAGCAGCTGAATGGCCTCAAGGAAGAGGGAGTGTCCCTCCTGTCCGGCAAGTTGGCGCTTTTCTGTTTCCCGTCTTTCCTTTTCCCTCCGGACCACAGGGCCCATTTTGCCAGCATCTTCTTCATCGCCAACGTGAAATTGGATAAAACCCTACCAAGGTAAGAACTTGGTCGACTTCCAATGTGCTAACCAGGCCAGAAAGATGTCTTACCTCAATTTGATGTCCTCTCGAACAAAATCTTAAGCCATCTTCCAAATACCACCGTTGACTCCCACATTCGGGACATCTTTCTCCTTGGGGCATGCGGCGAAGCTCACGGCGATCCTCCATGTTGATTAATGTGATCAGATGAAGTAATTCAGCTACAAGACAAAATCAGCTTTTGAGGGATCGAGGTGGAATTAACCCTAGTGGGGTTGAAGAAAGAGTAAACTATTTCATGAAAACAAGAATTCAGAGGCAGCAGGATGAAAGCCGCCGTGTACATTGCACATGCTGTACAGGTGATGTTGTCAGACTGCCCCGAGAAGTGGGATGGAGGCTCATTGTCAGGCCGTTTTGGTCCACCCGCACTCTGCAATAGAACATTGAACTCGCAGGCACATGTCGGATAGCCGACCCGCCATTATAGTGGACTGTCAATCGCCATTTGCGGTTAAAAAAAAAAATTGCCTACCGTTGTGCTTAGAACTTGCGACTCAAAGTTACATAGAAGAGGGTTACAATGAACAAACACGAATAACCAACTCTGATTGTATCACAATCATCACTTGCACCAGATGGAACAGCATTCAATACGGTCGTTATATCTCATCTTTTTCTTTTGGGGTATGACTCGCCCAGCTACAACTGCATGAGGTGCTGCTGACACGGCTGATAGTCGTTCAGGAACAAAGGAAAAAAAAAATTGGTTAAAGCTGTCGCCTGGACTGTATAGGAGTAACCAGAGCTGCAGCTAGCCGATACAATCCCGTTCATATAGAATCCTCACACGCGTTGACCCAAATCTATCGCCCCGTATACATCTGAAGTGCCTAGAATCATAACAAACTCCGATTTGCCCAGATATCATGCGGACGAAATTTCTCCGTAGGGGGTTGTTGTAATCATTGGCGCCGTGCGTGGAGCCTTCATCAATTCATTTACTGCTTGGGGGCCTCCTTGGCTTCAACGGCAGCTTCCTCACCCATGGAGGTAAGGATGATAACGTCTAGGGGAAGCCAGTTAGCGTTTGTCTTTATGCATCAACACAGACACCAATCCTCTTTGTTCTGAACTTGCGGCCAAGTGTACATCTGGATTAGGTTCCATGCGATTTGGAGGGAAATAGCTTACTGGTGTCCTTCTCATCGACCTTGAAGAGCTTGTTGATCTTCTCACCAATCTCACCATCGGGCATCTTAACGTCGTCCTTGGTGTCACCGTCGTCGTTCATGAGGGAGAGGAAACCATCATCAGAGATGTCGAGCTAGACGGCATGTTAGCAGACTTAAAGAAACATGTAGACCGACCACTCATGTTGGACATGGTAATGGTCCTGAAGCGCTGGGATGGAGGTTTAGGGCGGGGCTGTTACTCACCAACTGGTACTCACGTCGGGTGACGTTGGGGACATCCATGTTGTGGGTGGAGGGGGAGAGATCTTCGTACTTCTTGCCAGTGAAGATATCGAGGGCGACAAGATGGACCTTGGCGTGACCGTGCTTGCCAGTCTTGGAGGTGGACATATCGACAATCTTGCAGGGGCGGCCCTTGATGACAACGAAGCCGTTCTTGCGCAGAGCAGAGCACTGCATGGGGAAGGTCAGAGACGCGCCAGCGTCGGCGGACTCGAAGGTAACATCGTGCTGTGTGCAGGAGTTGAGTCAGTCAAAAATTCAGAAGTAATTATGCTTTCAAATCGGCAAAACAGATTTATTCGTATCATGTTGTCGCACAGCTCAGCCCAATGTCCCAGAAGCGAAGGCGACAACCGCAACAAAGCCTCAGCGTCCCATATATTTGGTCGTTGTGCGTCGAGATGGTCGTGGGGGCTCGCCGCACGCAGTGCTCATCACCCACACAGTCGAGGCGGCGGGCAGAGGAGGCAGGCACGAGGGGGTTGATGCGGGGTGATTTTTTTTGCCCACTGCCCAAACACATCGGCGGCGCACTGCGGGCGCGGCGCAGAATCCAACAAGAAAAACAACAACAACAACGACAACCCAGCCCGAACGTTACAAACTCACCTCTTCAGCCATGGCGATGGATTGCGCAAGAAAGCGGACTTGTTTAGAAGTAGAAGGAAAAGGAAGCGGAAGTGATGATTTGCACTGAAAAGCAGTGGAGGTGCTGGACAGTGGGTGGAGAGGAGGAAAAAAGAAGGGTCGAGGACTGGGAGGAGGGAAGAGAAGACGGAGGGGAAAAAAGGTGCGCCGTCCTGAATTTTTTTCTTCGCATGTGTGATTGGGCCCTGGGGCGGGTACCCAGAGTCCAGAGTCCAGAGTCCAGAGCCCAGAGTCCAGCAGGCCGACAAGACCAGAGGGACTAGAGGGACCAGACTAGGCTGGGCTGGGCTGGACCGATGTGAACGGACTGGAGGAAATGAGACCAGTTGACCTGACCTGACGCTTCTATTGCGACAGGTGTTTGCATATGTGCAGCAGTTGGTGACCAACACTGTTGGGTCAGACCAGCTGGTCTCAAAAGTTAATTACATGTAGTGCCTGGCACCAGAACAGACACATCAGATGCGCGCGAAGACACAAAGTGATTGTTCGATTGCTCAATTTCCCTTCTGATCAAACGGAAACTTCGACAGGCTTCACATTTTCTTAGGTACTGTACCACCATTGACACACACAGCTTGGACGCACATGAGCAAACACCAAACTGGGATTGACTTGGCTGTCCCACACTGAGGGGCATAGCTTTGAATGCCTACGCATGTAAGAGGTGACAGAGCTAGCCACACTTCGTACGTTTTCTTTTGACATTGTGTAGTTAAGTTAGCATTTATGAGCTCGTTTTACCTTTCTCGCATCGTAGGCATAGGGGACTACGTTGCGTAAATTCTGGGACGATGTTTGTCTTGCTTAAACGCCCAAGTGCAGCCAAGCCAAAACTTGCCACCCCACCAACTTTCGAACACTCATCAGTTTAAAGCAGAGTGCTCCTCGTTAAGTAGACCATTGATCGATATAAGGAGCTCATTCTAAGCTGCACTAGGTCCAAATACATATAACTCCAGGCCATTGGCAATTTTCACCGAATCCACGGCGCGGTATGGGCCTCGTAAAACGTCTGGAGTATTTGGTGCATATGTCTGGTAGTTGTGTGCGGGCCCCTCAGCAATTGATGCTCTGCGCAACCCCCAAGCTGGTCTCCTCTGGTGGGGGGAAGTTCCAGTCCGTGTTCAGATGGAAGGAGGGGGTTAGCATTCAATGGTTGAGCTTACGCTGGTGTCTGGCGCTTGGTCAAGTGGTCAGGTTGAGGGGCAGGCGGGACAAAACGTCCAGAACATTGACCAGACCAGACATGGACCATTTGAACCTTGAAGCTTCCGTCCTCTCCTGTGACTGCTGCATGGTACAGTAAGTAACCAGTTGACCTTGGCTCAAGGTGAGTGGCGTTCCATGCTGGACCATTTTTATCCGAACATCACGATGCTGCAGGTTATCTAGATGCACATCTGCATTTGATTCACCGTATTGTCTTCTCAACAAGTTTGAGTGCTTCTTGGTGTCATGCGTCCAGGCAATTTGATTTCACTACCCATGGCCGTGCATGCCTATGCATACACTTATGGTATGCAGCACATAATTTGAGGGAGCGAGGTATTGTCTCTAAGCTTCTGAGTAGGGCAGCGATCTGATGCTGCCATCATCCCTCGTGTGCCCTTTTGAATAACAAAGTTTTAGCACACTTGATATTTTTATACCAGGCTTCCCCTAAATTTGTGTTGTGCACCATATGCCATCTTGCTCAGTTCAACTTAGCCCATCGTGCATGAGGCTATCCAGATGCTGGGCCTGTGGCTGGACTCCGTGGCTGATAATGACCAGAGTAAAGTGTCAATGGCCAATGAGCATTGCGCCGCCACAAATGTCCCCCGAATTGTAAAGGTCCAGTGACAGCCTCGTTGCAAGCTGGCAATACATACCCCCCAGCACCTGCAACATAAGCCAGCACTCAAGCTCTACCCAAACCGCCAGCAGTCGATGCCATTCAGGAACAACCCCCAACGAAAAAGGACGACCAGCTGAAATAATCCGCGCAAAGAGCATGATAGCCTCCATATAGAACCCATACAACGAATTGCAGGGCCTCATCCCCTCGCCCTCAAAATGTGGCTCGACCGGCTGGCTGGAGGTCAGTCAACTGCCTCAGGTCAGTCCACGCCGCAACCAGGGAGCAGATCATACTCGCCTCTACCACGCAGAACATCGAGTAACCTCAGTCCGTATGTGACGTCGCAAAGGGCTGGTCATTCCCCAAGGAGTTCGTCTTTGTCACTAGTATCCAATGATTCGTCCACATCGCTGCTCCCTGGATCGCGACGCCTGAACGGTTCTTCCTTGCGACAGTCTTCTACTGTTCCGAATTTGGCAGATTCCCTAGAAACTTTGGAGAGGCTGCTTAGAGATCCCTGCGAAATCGATGCCGATAATGAGAAGCGAAAAGCCAGAACAACCTCTATCGTGGAAGCGGATCTCGAATTTGACTATGACTTTGGCGGACTATCATTGAAGGAGCTGGCTGCGTCGCAACCTCCTGAGGATACCAGTGCAGTATCGCGCAAAGCACAAACAGTCGAAGAATGTAGGTCTCCATATTTTCCCCTTCCAGGTTCGAGTATCGCTGACATTGGATGATAAGACCACAGGGAACGGACCAAATTTGAGGATATTCATCGTTCCATCACTGCCTGTGACGACGTTCTCAACTCGGTCGAAATTAATTTGGCTGATTTCCGAAACGACCTTGCCACCGTATCAGCCGACATAGAGTCCCTGCAAGAACGCTCTGCTGCACTGAACCGGCGCTTGGAGAATCGCAAAGAGGTTGAAAAGGCACTCGGGCCGCTTGTTGAGGAGCTTAGCCTGTCACCGGAGGTCATATCCAAGATCTCAACAGGTCACATTGACGAATCGTGGGCCAAGATACTCTCCGAATTGGATAGGAGAACAGCAATTCATAAGAAAAAGTCTTCCTCGGGATCACAACTAAACAAAGCCTCCGATGAACTTGGCCCGCTCCTGGAAAAGCTCACATTAAAGGTATGTTCAGCCTACTTGGCAATATGTAGGGTTGCATTGTTATCAGGTATTAACATCCAGGGCAGGCAATTGAGCGTATTCGGGACTTCCTAGTAGCTCAAATCAAAGCTCTTCGGTCGCCACATATCAACGCACAAATCATCCAGCAGCAAAACTTCCTCCGTTTCAAGGATTTATTCACCTTTCTACATAAACATCACGCAACCCTCGCTGATGAAATATCTCTCGCCTACATGAACACAATGCGGTGGTATTATCACAATCAATTCAGCAGATACGAGCGGGCCTTGGCGAAGATTAAGACCCATATCCTTGACAGAACAGACGCCATAGGACATGAGGATACCACAAGAATGACAGCTGTTCTTTCCAGTACACGAGCAGCTGGACCTCCTCATGATGCCTTTAATCTTGGAAGGCGCATGGATCTTCTCAAGACGACCAACCAAGCCGCCATGTCTTCATATCTTGCTGAAGAGGACACGGCAACCCACTATCTTGAGGTGCAGTTCAGGAACTTCAACCTCGCTTTGATCGACAATGCAACAGCAGAGTACACATTTCTAGCAACCTTTTTCTCACCTGCATTGTCTTATGCACAAATTTCCAAAACTTTCAACTACATTTTCGAACCAACTTTTGAGCTGGGCCAGACCTTGTCTCGAAATCTCGTTGCAGACACTTTCGACGCACTGGGTATCCTCCTTTGCATTCGCCTGAACCAACACTTTGCCTTTGAACTTCAGCGTCGTAAAGTGCCTGCTGTAGACGGATACATCAATGGCACAAACATGCTTCTTTGGCCACGATTGCAGGTAGTCATGGATCGACACTGCGAATCAGTGCGATTATTGACCAACAACTTGCCCAGCAAACCTAATCGATCCGCGTCAGATGTCGCGAAAATGACAGCCGCACCGCATGTCGTGACCCAGCGTTTCGGGCAGCTTTTGCAAGGGTTCCTAGCACTCAGTGCGGATGCAGGAGATGATGAGCCCGTCGTTGCCAGCTTGCGCCGCTTACGTGGTGAGATTGAGGGTTTCTTGGCCAAGCAGAGTCTGTCGTATGGCAACGACAAGCGCAAGACCGAACGATTTTTGTACAACAACTATTCTCTCATCTTGACCATTATCGGCGACACGACTGGCAAGTTGGCCACGGAGCAGCAGGAGCATTTTGAGAAGCTCAAAACGGCGCATGAGATTGATGCATGATGGGAGGTAATGGTACTGCTGTTATATGGTTCATCTACGTGGTTTATTGTGATAGAAAAAACGCAGGATTGGCTGCTATGCCTGCTTTCTTGGTGATTTGTTATGATGTAGCTTTTTGGAACAGGCCTCGAGGCTAGCATGCCACGTTGCATGCGGTCTCAGAGATGGACTTTGGCATCTGGGCATGGCGTCTGGGAGAAATTTTGCAGCGTGCTTAAATCAAGATACATTGTTTAGATTTGTGTGTTTTGACAACGTCGTGTGGATATCAATGTCGACATAACTGAATGGCTTCAAGTCTATATAGATTCATACAGAAATGTAATGTATCCTCCAGTAGCTCAGAAATAGTACACGCTAAACGACCAATCTAGCTTTTAATCAAAGACTCCAATCCCAGTCCATCTGCCTCAAATATTGCTGGCAACGAGAGCCTTAGCCCCCTTGGGCTTTACCAAACGTACTGAAAAAAGACATGACGTAGTGAATTGCGGATGGGTTCCTCCGTATATAAAAGGCAACGGCAGCAACAGCCGCCGCCACACCAATAGCTTTGATTGGCCGGCGATATCTCCAAATTGACATTGCAATTTTGTCTCGGGTCTCTGTCCACCTTACTTCCTTGGCTTGCTCTTCGAAGAAGGCGTGGCCATCCTCGAGAGTCTGTTTAGTGCATGCTTCGATATTCCGGGCCGTTTTTAATGAACTTGACTTTGATATGCGCCGCCAGGAGGGCAGAGACTCTGGTGGGAAGCGATTGAATAGTTCAACTGCATTTGCGATGAGAGCGTCCAAGTCCATATTGGGCGGAACTTTGGCAAGTATCACTTGCAACATATCTGGCTCATCAATATCCAAGATCTCTTCTCTTCGGTCCACAACGATCTGAGCAAAGACGTATATGGTGAACACAGGCTCTCTGGCCAAGAAGACGTCAAAGAGCCGAGCAATATCACGGTACGCCTCAATGTTGTGGGAGTACATTGTCAATGTGCCGGCCAGTGCGTAGAACGGTTCTATTGTGGCGATGTGTTCTCGCAGTGCGGTGTCAGCCTTGGCCAGCAAGTCGGGGAGTAAGCGTAGTTGTGCCGTCGTTGGACCTAGGCTGGGGAGCATGAAGTCTCGGATGCGGAGGACTGAGAGCCTCGCGACTACGCGAGCCCGCCACGCAGGTTGCAAGACTAGCAAAAATACTTGGCAGATATCATGGAAGCCTTGAAAATAGCAGAGATATGGGTGACGGCGCAGAACCTCAACAATAAGTGATGAAAGTTCTGATTTGCAGTTGTCAAGCTGAGCCTCGGACTTGTCTGTTGAAGAGTCAGTTTTGATGGAGGAGACCTTTTAACACGCATACGACTCATATCGGAGGCTGCTGCATTTTCATCAAATGCCGGCAGCACATTGCGGACTTACCATTTGGATAGTAGATGAAGGACCTGTTGACATCCAACTGCACCTGGTCCTCGTCACGATGTGGTTTCAATTGCTTCCAGTCACTCAGGGCTTCTTGGTCCATGTGACTGGTGTCAAAGCTGCCATTCATGGGCTCTGAAGAGATTCCAAGCAAAATTGGCCCTGAAATAAAACAGTAAGATGAGTCTTGTTAGCATTTCTTCTCGTGCATCATGGAAAAAAGGACCTTTGATAAACTAACAGGCTGATCTTCGCAGTTCATCGCTGAGTAATCCGCCTGAAGACTCTGCAAGAGACCTGAGTCTCGCGATATCCCTCCACTTGCATGCGTCGAGGACTGCCTCGGTCTTCTCTTGTAGTGCTTCTTGGGCAGCGCGTTGTTGGGAACTCATGCTGATATCAGAGGTGACATCACGGCTCTCTTGGCTAGCCGGTAATTCGCCGGACTCCCGATCCGAATCCATTGTCAGAACAGGTCTGGTTGGTTTGCTGCTTCCGGAAGGCGTCGTATTGATGGTCAAGGGCTACATGCCTTCCTATGTAGGTAAGACAAGCTGTGTGGTCGCTCGTCAAAACTCAAGAATAATCAAGTTGACACGATGCACCTTGATATGCAACTAAATCAGACAGCAACAGAGGTGACCAACTCGTGCGTAAGTGGTCAAGTCTAGCGGGTGACGTGGATACACGCATGTGTCAAGTGTGGTCTGGTTCAATATTCCGTTGTCCTAGTGTTGTAGTCGAATTGATGGTGCCGGGCTGGAGTAGGTACCTAGGTAGGTACTAGAGCACAAGTGGCCTGTTCAACTAGTCTGGTACCTGACAGGTGGTGCATGTGGCCCGGTGGCACACAAGCTCAGAAGGTCAACTGGGCTGTGCTGGGTTCAAGTTCTGCCAGGCGGTTTCGCAATGGGCCAAGGGCCAGTGAGCACTTGACCTTGACCTGTCTAGTGCTTGAGATTTGGGAAATTGCGGGACCCAGAAAGATCTGGTGCAGGTACTCCGTACATGGCATCGCTGTCGCACCTTCCTTGCAGGACGCATTGAACAAATCGAGAGTCGACATACGGAGTATTGATTGTACTCCGTATTGGTTGACCCATTCATGGCTCCGTGTCCGACAAAAGTAATCGACATGAAACACTGGCATTGGATGTGACGATTCCCATCAAGATCCTACGTTTTGTGGCTTGAGGATAGTTTATGCTTCCAACGTTGAAACGTGTCCCTCGGCCGAGTTGCCTTGGCTAATAAAAATAAATGGTGATGCAATATAATGCAGCCCGTCGTTGATCCAGAGTCACTCGACGGACCAAGTACTTTCTATATAGCCCGGGTTGGCAAGCGCACATCAATCTCCCGCCTAATTTCCACCGAGCAACACCTATTTCGCTATATATATCTAACCTAATGTATTTATAGCCGTTCGTTTTTTGTTTGGTGGCGGCGGCCGGATCTAGAGTGTGCTAGTTACAAGAAGTTCTTCTATGCTCACTTGAAACACCTTTTCACAGGAAACATCATCCGTGATGCCGTCAAAGATTCAAGAACGACATCAAAGAATCACGTGTAGTTCTCATTACTGGACACAGAGTCTTGGGCTTCCTTTGGGCCGCTGGGGAAAAGGCACAGCCACGGCTTCCTCATCACCAGGCACCCGATGCACATGCTCAACAAGCTTCCATAGAGTTTGCCGCCAAACAAGTCCTCTAATACAGATATTTCAGGGGACCGTACCTATTTCAACCTTGTTGCGATAAGTGGGGACTTGCTCACGTTTTCCTTGGACGATTTGCAGACTGCTGTACGAAATCACTGTTGAATATGACCTGTCAACTTCATCAACAAGAAGCTACTTTAGCCTGCGGCAGAGATTGAACCACGACCAGATACCGTGGATCTAGCGGCGCCGGCTCTTGTCCCGGCAAACGAACGGCAGAGCCTCATTCTTCCGTTTTAGTTCCGCTCTTAAAGTGTCATAATTTTGACAGTAGTTAGTGTCAGCAAGTTGTATCAACCGCCAGAATCGAGAGATCTTCAGTGTCCGGTTTTGTGACTCAATGAGATTCGACTATAACCATGGACATGACTAGAAATTACCAAACGGGAAAACGCAGACGCAGTCCTAAGTTACGCCTCAGAGAAGGCAATCCTGGTAGTACATAGACATGGTTGTTGGAGAATATCGTTGTCCGCCGCCACAAAAAACTTGAAACATCACTACAAATTCTGATGTTTTTATGATGCATTTCGAGACATTGCGGGATACCATGCGAAACTCCCATTCTTTTGTATATTCTGGTCGTGGTATTATGTACCTCTACCGCAATTCTATACTAAATATCAGGCTCATGTTTTTCTTCACTGATCCGAGTAGTTGCATTACTGGCTTTAGGTCCATCACCATTCTTGCTAGTCCCTTGAGGTACACAATCTTATATCACTCGTTGGTTGACATAGTATTGGAGGAACTCAGATGCGCCATGGTTGACAATCTGTCTTCCCATCAATTGTGGCAGTTCAACTACAGAGAATACCGGTAGTTCGCCTTCCATCGACAATCGTTTGAGCAGGACTTGCAGCCATTCCGACTGTGCTGCTACAGGCGTATGTTCGTCTTGCAGAATCAACTTACTCGTCCAAACTCGAAGAATCCTCACTGAGCAGATCTTCTGGGTAGATGCCTACCCTAGGGGCTAATGTATAAGTTTACAATTCTACTCCCAATCATGTTGATAGCATAGTTTCTGGTATGGACATTGGCGACAGAAAGGCCCGATTGTTTCGTTGAGGAGCGGGTAAGATCGAAGCTTACCTTGCCAGTTATTCGCAAGGCAAAGTCGCACAAGGAACTTTGCCATGGCCTGTTCGCACGGCGACACCAAACAGTTGCACACCGTAGTCGGAAAGCCAAAGAGTAGGGTTAACTGGTTCGGCAAATTCCTTCCAAAGAGCTCACTAAGTAGGCTGGGGTTTGGATAATCCCAGACACACCCATGGCCAGAGTATGGATGGTGAACAGGGACATGATCCCAGGCAAATTCATGTTTGACGAAAGAATGCTAGCTGCCCTCCTTGCCTCCGTGCATTCTCGTGGCCAATGGATCTTCGGCTAACACGCCAAGTGAAAACCCGTCTTGCTCAATTTTGTTACTCTTCACCAACATTACATGGCATGATCATCTAACGCTAGCGATCATCTCCTGATTAGTATTGGCTACGAGAAGCCAGCCAGCAACCCAGCCAAACGTGTGAGTACAGTCTATACATATGTCATAAGCCAGCACTTTTGGAGAAATTCATGTCAAATTCAAGCCAATGGTACTCGTCTTACAGAGACCAGGGTGCAACCGCGGTCCTGCACCCTGTTCCGAAAACGTCCAAGGTCGTGTTACTAGAAAGACTCAATTATGCCGCAGAAACTAAACCGGGTTTGGCAGAATGGTGGACATTGGTGGTTCGCCATGCATTTTTTAGTCTCGCCAGTGACTCTGTTGGATGGCGATGGTGAATGGAGGTGCATGGACTCTGAACCATGGCTATCTTATGTGGGTTTATGTCATATTGTAAACGACGACAGTTCTTTTGCTCTGAAGTTGGCATGCCATAAACTCTTAATGATTGTGCTTTATTATTCAAATGCGCCAAAAAACATTGAAGTCGAAGAGATACTCAACAACGACAAACCGCCTGTTGGTGGCAATTCTCAGAATTCCTCTTGATATGCAGTTGAGTGCCAAATCTGTGAGGGGGTCTCGACCAGGATCTTCTTATGGGTTCACTTGACTAACGTGATGTCTACCATGGCTGGTCGTTGCATCTGCTTCGGCTTTACGCCATTGACATGGTTGGTACTGTAGGTGCGTATTGTTGGTGGTGTGGGCACGTTGGGCGCGAAGGGTGGAATCTTTGAGCCAAACCTAATAAGTCCGTTTGGAGGACAATAAGACCGTGAGTGGTAAGCTGAGGAGTTCTTGTCCGTGATGAAATGCCCCTTGCAAGGGTAGCTGGCGGGAAAAGACAAAGTTCCTCAGGGAACGAGTTATATGTCGGCATCGTGGCAAAGTTGATAACCATCACGGCTGGCCGGGGTTGCTAGCTGGTATTTGTAAGCTCGCCGTCAGGGCATGGGCAACATAAAGTAAGACCAGACTTTCTGGACGCTACATGCTCAAGCCGAATCTTTTGATCGACCGCCTGTGGCTTTCTAACATGGTCGTTTGTACCTCAACATGTGTAGTGTGCAGATGGCTTGGGAAGCACCCATATTATGGGTTGTTGAAGCAAGTTTGCTCCCCCAATACTCCACTGATGCATGTCCGAATGCACTGCCACGGGACCTTCTCTCAACTGCGAGATGCCGGCTCTGTCTGTCACGATTTGTTCCGTTCTGATGCCAAGAATACCCCAGAACCTTGTCAAACCAACAACAAGAAGAGTCATGCACCAAAGATTGTTGTCAAAGCGGGCTTGGCTCGTGGTAATGGTGCAGCTGTTGTCATCACAGCCTGGTAAAGCATCATCTTCTCGAACGCCTGGTTTCGAAGACTTCAATCTTCATTCGACCTTGGGATCAATGATTTGATCACCTTTCACGGCTATACGGAGAGTCTCGTAGGTTTAATTCAAATTGACCTGATATATCTGGAAATACATTTCCAGGGCCAGTAAATCAGATATTGTTGCCTCAAGGGAATTCCAAAATCGGCATACAGTATTAACAGCATGAGGGTGCAGTTCATGCAATGCCGGGACGAGCACAGAATCGTGCTGATGCTCCTTATAGTTCAGAGGAGCGGGCCTGTTGGCTTCGTCCGTTTCTGTTGAATGTATCAGCCTGGTCAAGGTTGCTGTTTGCCATATACCAAGGCAAATGCTGCAACAAAGGTCCAAATATACGTACTCTAAACCTAGCAACCTTTCAAGGCAGCAACGCCATCAACGAAAACATAAAGATGTGTCTAGTGTATGCTTCATTCAGCTTACTTTTGCGGGAGGATTCCTGGCAGTTCTTTCTCGGGTATTGCATTGATGTAGCTTGCATCCTGCCAAAAATCCTAGCCATGAAGGAGCTGTGGGCTGGAAATTGAACCAAAATTGCGAAATCTTCATTCGACATCGGACCGCCCCTTTGCATCAGGTCAACAACAGAGCAACACCATAGTTTTTTTTTGTGATGCACATTTGTCCTCTGACGAAAGCTGATAGGCTTAGCTGGTATAGTAGCCAGGTCCGGCAATGTTGTCAAGCACTGATGATAACGCCACGCATGCTTCCCCGACACCCCTGGTTAGCTGGAATAATTTCTTGAGTGAAGCAGACTGAACAGTTGGGAGCCAAAGCCTTCCGGTTATTGACGTGGTTTCGGCTTTCAAGACTGCAGGGGCCCGTTCCATATTCTGCGTGTACAGTAGTAGTGTGTGTGATCAGGATAAGGTACGAAGCCCTCATGCAAGTCCAGGTTTACAGTGTCACAGTGACACTGGTGAACACCACCAAACCATTGATTATGCAGCGGCGTCTCCGGATGATAGGACCAATGCCAAATATCCGATTCGGGGCCACTGATAAAGGATCACGAATTCTGGGGCAATCGATGCTGTGTTACCAGCTAGGCATCGCCATATATCTTTTCGGCCGAGATATGAATCGCATGGGTGGAATCGAAGCATTGGTCCATGTCGTTTTACGACAATGTAATATGCTTTGGCTGTGACGCCCAAACGAGATGCCGAATACACCATGACAGCTCCCAAACATGTCCGAGTCACTGACACATGAGCTTCTGGACATCCCTCATCATGCAGGCCTGGTGGCTAAATGGTCAACTGGTGGAACTTGTAACGGCAAGGTGTGGACATGCAGTTGCATCCATAGGCACAAAGAGAGTCTGGCCCGGTATTGGGAACTTTGAGAGAGACTAGACGGGAAGAACCTGGGGTCCGAGGCGGTATTTCGTATATAGCCTGCAATATGGGGGTTTTAAGGAATCTGGTACTTGACTTTTCGTTGCCTGGTAGCGACCTGAAGGTAAATGGTGCAAAATTTAGCTTATCTAAAGTGTCAATGGCAGAGAGCCACAGGCAACTAACGCGCCGCCGGGATTCCATGATAGCTCTGCCAGAGTTAAAGAGTATTTCAACCACTCAGATGACTTCATATTGGTGATGCCTAGCCAGACTGGAAGTCTTCTCTGGTGGATGTCGGCAGCCGTAGTGGTGTTGAGTTCCCGTCGCTCGCTTGCATGACAGATGCACGAATGTTGGAATCCAGATGGGCATTGAGAGAAGCCATCCTCTCCATCCACACACAATGTACACTGCATAGTTATCGTCTTGTCCAGGATATCGTGACACAGAATCAATCAATTTTGGCGCTTGCATGTGGACCTTGGGCAAGCAAAGCCTAACGAACGCATGAACACCAGACCACATGCATGCCTGACTCCTCAAGATGTCAACTGGTGGACCACAGTTCAGACAGAAACGGGCACTGGGCTATTTAAGGCCATTAAGCGGGCGCTGCAAGATTCTAGCGTCTGGTCAGTTCAGCGCAATGGCGGGTACCAACATTTGAATTGCATTGTTTGAAGGGCAAGCAAGCAAGGGTCTGGTGAAGCCAACAATGAACCAGACCCCCCGGATGGTTGACTTACTGCGGGACAGGTGCCGAAATCTGGCACTAGGTTCAATGTTGGGAAGAGTCTGGTTGGTCTCCAGACGATTGACGCCTATTCATGTATCCGAGCCTGTAGTGCAGAATGCTAGTTGAGGCCACTCTGTTGGCTGGGATCATTGATCCTTTATGAGCCATTTTGTTTTTTTTTCTTTGCTCTGGTTGATACTCCGTACAATTGTCCAAGTGCATTCTCCCTGCCTGGTCTGGTGCCTCAAACGGGGAAGGAGCAACCGAGGACTTGAGGTGTCAACGACAAGTCAACCAGACATTGAAATGGGCGCGGGTGCTCACAAGCAATCCGACACAGACCAGACCAGCCCAGCCCAGCCCAGAGTCCCAAGACTATTGACCCATCAAACTTGACCGGTCCCATCCATGTCCTGTCCACAAGGCCATGTGCAGCTTGGCCGACGGCTACTAGGGCATGGCTGCCACCAGACTGGACATGGACATGGACATGGGACATGGACTGACCACCAACAACATCGAACGTCACAACATTGAACCTTCAATGTCTGGTTAGCAAACAGACCAGACTTGTTGCACCAGGCTAGACTCCACGCATCAAATCCCTCCCACCAAATTGAGCCTGGCACTTGACTTGTGGGAGAAACCGGCTGGCCCTGCTTGCAGCTCCAGTCAAGTCCAGTCCAGTCTGGTCAATCCAGTCAACTGGTCAAGTTGTTCTGACCGGCTGGCTGCATCTAAAGTCCCAAGCTGGTCGCCAAGCTGATGTTTGGTGACGCCCTGCCGCCCTGCCGCCCTGCCGCCCTAGGCTGTGCCTGGCTCCCTCCACTCCTTCCAGTCCAGTCACCACCAGACCAGGCCAGACCAGACTTGGTTTGATTTGATCCTGCCAGCTTGAGACTAGAAACTATCAAATCCTCTTGGTCCTTGATCTCAAGTACATGTGCCGCCTGGCTGGTTTTCCTCTCCTGCTCCACGCCTCGCCTTCTCCCTCCCTTTCCCTCCATTTTGCCAATATACGGCTTTCAGGCGTCCATCTTGGGATTTGCCCACCAAAGTTATAACTTTTGCGGCTCGTGTCGACGTCATTTCGTTCCTTCTTCTGCCCTCGACCTCAACCTCGACCTCGTTGCAACACGAACCTCGACAGTTTTACTGTCACTTCTCTTTTGGTCTTTTGCTCTCTCCTGCTCACCTTGGTTATCTGCAGGCTTCTCGTGCCATTCCGTCGCCTATGGCTTGTGTCTATCACGATCTGCTGTCACTAACAACCAATCCAGCTTTGTTTGGTTGCCCTTGACGGTCTGGTGCAGTTCCTTATTCCCGCCACTAAACTCCATCAATTGTGGCCGACCAATTCACGACTCAAGCACATGTCAAGCTCTTAAACAGACACCACAAACAAGCATAAATCAAGGAAGATAGCCTGTATCAGGTATTAAGATGCTACCTTGGTTCTACAACGCTTGCCGCATCACCGTACCTTTCATGGGCTCATACTCGAACCGACTAGCTGTACTCTTCTAACCTCTGCGTCGGCTCAACAGGACTGCTCAACACATCCACCTTCTTTACGTTGACGAAATTACCACCACTGTTCCCTTGGTGGATGTCATGACTGGAACAACATGGCCTTTCAAACTAGCATTCTCCGCGACGGCGAATGGGTAACTGAGACTGTCAACCTCCACGCGGCTTTGAAAGCATCCGCTGCGCCCAGGTCATTCACACGAGACCATCCAGAACCGCCAACCTGCGGAGTTTTAACCAGAACCATAGTGGAAAGTCCCATAGTTCACTGGATTCTTCCTGTTCGATTGAGGTCAGAAAGCCACAACGATATCGCCTTTGTCGGGGTAAGTTAATATCCCAACCGTGCCTGGTGCATCTCGTCTCAGGGTCAACCATGCATGATCCCCCCATAGCAAAGCAACCTTGAAGTCATAGGTATGCTCTCTTTACATTTGGATTTGGCGTCCATGACTTATGGACGGGGTCGCATTTGGGCTTTACCAGCCAGATGCTACTCAGAAGCGGCGCGCAGATGGAGATCTTTGCATTCTCACGGCGCCAAAAGAACTACTTTCCCACCGGATCGCGTTTCATACACACTAGATGTACAATTTAAACCTGCTTCACGACGCCTAGTTGAAACTCAAAGTCTGCATCATCGTTGCTAATAACTCTGGTAGGACCACTTCGTGCAAATAAGCGAGCTTCGGAGAGACGGGCAGGTTCATGAGGTTGTACGAAAGAGTGACTTTGGTTCCAGAATACGAGGAGCGGTTGTCCTGGGAGACTCTCTCCAGCATGGACTGGATGAAGACGATCCAGCAAACAATGTTAAAATTGAAGACTATGACACGGTCATGCGAGACGCACTTGAGACTGGCCATGAATCTCAACCACGGCTGCCACCGCAACTTCTAGTCCTAATGCTCGAATCAGGCGAGAGTGTATACATGTTCTTGCGCAAATCGCAAGGTTCAACACTTGAATTTGTTTTGAATAAGCGAGAAAGCCCCAAAAACCTTTGCTACTTGGGCTATCATTTATCTGTCGATCCATCATCACGGTACATGGCCGCAGCCTCCCCGGATGGAGTCCTCGTTATCTATGAATTCGAGTCCATGGCTGAACTCAACCAGCAGTACCACCAACAGGGATTCTTTGAACCCGTCAAGTCAATTCGAATTCGGGCTATACAAGGCGTGATTCACAAATTGGAATTTTTGTATCCACGTCCAGAAGACGACTATCATATTATTCTGCTTTTGATTGTAACAAGAAAGGAAAGGAACTCGGCGGAACCTGTTTCGCGTATGGTCACGTATGAGTGGGAAGTGGGAGACAGCCTCAAGGAGGTATTTGCCGAGGAGAAAACCGGCAACAGGCTGCCAAAGGAGCATCGGATGCCGTCACTTCTCATCCCACTTCGATTCAACACAGCCTTCTTCGCGGTCTCCCAGCCTGATATAGGCATCGTGAAGAACTGCCTCTCTGGCTCACCCGTGTTCGAGGTGCTCGAGACGGACACCCCGGGAAGGACCCCTCTTCATCACGGCGCAGACAAACCGCTCTGGACAGCATGGGCTAGACCATTCCGAAGACGAAAATATTTTGAGAAAACGGACATAATTTATTTAGCCCGCGAGGACGGCGCCATCATTCACGTTGAGATCGACGCTCCGGAGCTTGTTCCATCTGTGACCAACGTGGGCTGCCTCGACACAAACATCAACACAGCCTTTGCCATTGCGTATGATATTTTCTCTGATGTTCTTATTATTGGTGGCGATTCTGGCCCGGGTGGCGTCTGGAAGGTAACTAAACCTGCAGAAGGCGACAACGCACTTTCTTGAAATCTCAAGACCCCTTCTTGAAGACTCTGTTAGATCGCTAACTCGGATGTGAATTTCACAGCTTGCGCCACGTACCGACCTCGAACAAGTCAGTGTTTTGCCGAACTGGTCACCAGTTGTCGATATGGCAACCTCTTGCTGGCGTCCAGTCAAAAGTCTAAACAGCTTGGAACACCACACCCCAAATTCGAAAATCCCCAAGACGAATAGCACGCTAGTAAAGCCAGACAACTTATTCAGTGCTTCTGGTCGCGGAGTGAGAGGCAATCTCACACAGTGGAGATGGGGCATCCAGGGCCGGATTGGTCTGGATATCGAGTCGGGTGAGCCTATTCGACGCTCCTGGGGATTCACCATGGACGGACCCGAGAGTGAAGGTCTGTATGGCTTGCTTGCCTTACCAAGTTCCTCGATTTTGCTTCACTTCTCTGCCGATTTTGGTCAAGTTGACGCCGTGGAGCCCGCCGATACTGGACTTGACTTGGCATTTCGCACGCTACATGCCCATCAAACCCAATCGGGTCTCATTATCCAAGCCACTGAGTCTGCAGTTGCTTTGATTTCTGGATCTCAAACGTCGCTTCAGTCTCTGGAAGACTTGCTCGGTATAGATGCCATTATTGCTGAGAATGCCTTTTGTGCTGATGATGTTCTGGTCATCTCCACCCATAATAACGGAAACACTCAGCTACACACCATGCAGCTCGAAGGGATGGATATCCATGTCGCAAGTTCTTGGGATATAGCTGGTGAGGTAACATGTGTATCTCTTTTCAAGATATCTGGCAATTGCTTCGTCATCACGGGCTCTGTTGTTGACAGTGTGTCGTGGATATCCGTCTACGCACTGGATGGTAAAGCCATTGCCACCGAAGCGGTTGACAGGAAGATAGGTAAGACATGCCGTAATACTCACGCTCGCGTCATGATTCGATGAAAATTAACATTGTCCCTTAGTTAACCCCTCAATATCTGAAGCTCCAGGTGAAGCATATCAGTTTGAGCCGTTGACTAGCATTTGTGTCCTGCAAGAAGGTGCTCACTCGGCTGAATTTGTTGCTGGGACACGATGCGGGCATTTACTTACGTTGAGAGTCTCTGACCAGACCCCAAAACATCTGAGCTGGAACAGCGAGGTTATGGGCGTGGCCCCTGTCGACGTTTTCCCAACACATGGTCCTTTCGATGGCGGTATAGCAGCCATGACATGCTGCGATAATAACCTTACAATGATGTCAAACTTTTCAGCCTTGGATCTCAAGTTTCGCCAAAAAAATTTCATATGGCTGACAGACTCAAATGACGCCTCGATGCCATCCCCGCCGGTACACTCCGCTTTTGGTCTCGGTCTCAGCTTATCAGGCTATACTGGCCACATGTCACTGATGCTTCTTGCTGGATCAAGACTTCTCATCGCAGATGTTTGGCCACACTTCTCTCTTGTTCCTAGATGTCTGCCTCTGGATGGAACTCCTACTAGAGTCATCTTCTCGCAAACATGGAATTGCTTAGTAGTGGCAATGCTCCGAGATGACAAGTCAACATTAGCATTCATCGATCCCGACAGCGGACTTCAAATTGCAACTGCTTCTGATAAGGACAAGAAACCTTCAGACTTTATTTCAGGCCTTGGTCATGCAGGCGATAGAATCTATGGTCTTAGCGAGTGGTTATATGTGAAAGATGGCAAAACATTTGCCTTCCTCTTGGTGTCGACGAAGGATGGTAGGCTGCTCATTGTGTCCGTGAATAAATCGGAATCTCGGCCCGGTAATGGCAGTGCAAGGAGATTGCAATACTGGACCCGTTATAAGAAGGTAATGGGTCGGCCCATTTACTCAATCGTGGGCGACAACGATGGAATCATATTTTGCGTGGACAGGACCATTCACTGGGACGTCCTTGATCTGACTGAGAAGAAACTACGACCTATGAAACAGTACGAGGTCGATTCTCCAGTAACCTCACTTCGGGTTGCGAACGGCAAGATCTTCGCCTTAACCACTATGCACTCCCTGGAAGTGATTGACCACAGGGCAGGAGAAGACGACGAGATGGACCTGATTCACACGGATGCTGTATCCAGGACAACAATTCATATGACCGACATCGGTACCGATGGAACGGACCCAGAAATCAGCAGATGGCCGGTTACCATGCTCTCAGATCACAGGGGAGGGCTTGCAGGTGTATGGATTCCATGGGGCCAACGGCATAAGGAATTCCAGACGATATTTGAAGGCATACTGCAAACTTCTGTCCGCCGGTTCACGCAAGCTCGAAGCCGTCCACTGTGGCTGGGGTCGGATACACGTAACCGTTACGGCACTGTAGCCAGTAGTGAAGAAGGGTCGGAAGTATTTGGAGTTTCTCTTGACGGCTCATTACGTCATTTCACATTACTAAACCTCGAACTTTGGCGAGTTCTCAGCCTGATACAGAATTTGGCACTGCGAAGTCGATTTTTCAACCCCATGAGCGGTGGCCCGTCGGATTCGGACAGCGTGGTGTCGGACGACGATGTTGATATCGAGCCACAACCGCACCCCAAGCTAATGCATATTGACGGCGACTTGCTGCAACGTTGTCTTGAAAAGAGAATTCTCGAGAAACTAGTCGGGACAGCGGACGGACTGGATCTCTTTTGTGAGTATCTTGATGACATGGAGGGTGGTCGCTGGACAGAGGAGTTCAGGGATGACATTGGCACATCAGAGGAGCAAAGACAAGGAGCTTATTTCAAACTGGGATATGATGTTCTGGATTATGTTTTGGCACCGGTTTTATAGGACGTGATGCTCCCTCCAGCTCTTGCAGGATGTATTTCTACGTGGTTAATTTTCTGGTGTATTTGGTGCATCGAGATACCCGAGGCATGCATAGTATAGATTGGTTGGGGCAAAAAGATGGGGATGCGCAAAACGTTGAAACTATCTTGAGCACCAGTAAGGCGAATGACACAAGGGGACGAAATCAGGAAGCAAAGCTGTAGTACAATGCGAGTGAAAATGTGTGCCTAGGCCGGGGTTGCGCTCGCAGAACAAGGCAGAGGTGAGAGTAGAACCATTTGATCCAAAAAGAGTCAAGATTGAGGTTGTGTTGATGACTCAAAAGCTGCACATGAATTCGTCATGGAAGGTCTGATTGGATAAGCCATGACTCACGGGAAAATGTGAGACGCGAGAAGATAAGATGGATGTACTATGAAAGTCAGGAAGGAGACCTTCATTCCGCAATATCAAGGGTAATTGATGCGATATAATATTGGAAAGGTTGCAAAATGTGTGTGTGCCCTGTCTGGTGGACAGGTAGCGTGGTGTGGTGTGGTGTGGTGAGGAACGGCGCTTGAGAAGGTCTAGGGGGAAGGGAAAGAGAAAGAGGGAGACTGGTTAGCTTCTTCTTTTCTTTCTTCCCTCTTTCTTCCTTTTTTTGTAAAAATAAATAAATAAACTTGAATAAAATTAATAATTGTGAACACACATCGCAGTGGAAGGAGACAGTGCCATGGTCTGGTGCAAGATTGACTGAGTTGGGAGCTCCACGTCTACCTACCTAGGTACTAAGTATATGTAAGTTTGGTTGAGCCCGCCATGGTCGTCATGAGTCTGATGGTCATGCATCTCTCTCCTGTCTCTACGCCTGGAACCTTTGTGTTGGTACATGTACCTACCTTGGTAGGTAGTCAGTCAGTCACTCAGTCAGGTGTGTGCCAGACAAACTTGACCACATTTCTTGGGCAAGAGGGGTTTGTGCCCCGCCGACATCGACCAGACCAGACATTTTGGTGATCCGCCACCCACCACCATTAATAACCAGACACCAGACCCATCAACTCACTTCTGGTGTCGATGAATGGCAAGGCATCGCACTAGACTATTATTCGACTGACTGACTTGCACCAAGCCTGTTGACCCCTCCATTTCCCAAAAGGTTGCTCGCCGCCTGTGTGTCAGTCACAGAGAGACATCGCCAAAAATTTTACGGCCCATTCTTCCTCTTCGCCCATCCTACCCACACCCTTTGTCATTTCTCCTACCCAGTGTTGGTGTGAGAATCTAGACTTCCTTTCTTGGCTCTGCTCTCTTCTCAGTGCTGCCCAACTGCACGAGCCGTCAAGATGCCGCCAAAGAAGAAGGGTAACAAGAAAGCCCAGGACAACTGGGAAGCCGACCTGGGAGAGACCATCACTCCATCCAATGCCGCCGCCGAGTCCAACGATGCTGCCGAGCCTGAAGCCGATGCCGACGATGACGCTGCTGGTGGAGGTGGATTGATGGCCATGCTACGAAAGAATAAAGAGAAGCGGAAGAAGAAGGGCCTCGTACAAGACGACTTCGTCGAGGGTGAAGATGCTCCCGGTGCCGAACCGGCCAACGGAAACGACCTTAACAACAAGGCACCGCAAGAAGCTACACTGGATGACGAGTTTGACATGCCGGGAAAGAAGGGTAAAGGACCCAAAGGAAAAGCTGCACCCAAGAAAAATGAGCCCGCCGACGAGGAAGATGCCGAGTCTGGCAGAATCCTCACCAAGGCCGAGAAGGAGAAGTTGAAAAAGGAGCGCGAAAAGCAGCGAAAAAAGGAACAGGTACGTCTTTTGCTGTTGCCAATATGTATATGTTCGTATACATATTTCTATTTGTGCACAAATATGCATGGTTTTCATCCAGCCACTTTGCCTTCCCCCCAAAATTATTCTTCTTCTTCATTTCCACTCTGTGCTCAATACTGACATTTCTTGTCTTTTCCCTTTCACCCTAGGCTGCCAAGAAGAAGACTACCGCCCCAGCCAAGGCTGCCGAACCCGCCAAACCTGCTGCTGCAAAAGATGTTGCTGCTACCCCAGATACCCCAGCGCCTGCCGCTGCTACCGAGGCCGGAGGCAAAAAGAAGAAGGTACCCGCACATCTCGCCATGCTGCAGAAGCAGCAAGAGGAACTGAGAAAACGACGAGAGGACCAAGAACGCATGGAAGCAGCGGCCAAGGCTCGCGCTGAAGAGGAAGAGAAACTGGCCGAAGAAGACCTTAAACGCAGGGAAGAGGCCAAGGCTCTCAAGAAGCAAAAAGAAAAGGAGAGAATTGAGCAGCTGAAGAAGGAGGGCAAGTTCCTCACCAAGGCCCAGAAGGAAGAAAAGGCCCGAAATGAGCGAAAACTCCAGCAAATGTTGGCCGCAGGAATCAAGGTTGGACCCCAGGAGTCATCAGATGAGCCAAAGAAGAAGGTTGTCTATGACAGCAAGAAGAAGAAGCCCAGAAATGACAAGGTAAGTGGGAACTACCGTGCTCTCGCGCCGTAACCCTCAAATCGATTTTTTTTTTTTGCCAAGGCTTGAGCTGATGTGTTAGCAGATTGATGAAGAAGCAGCTCTAGCCGAAGCTGCTGAGAGAGCTCGGGTTCAAGCTGAAAAGGTACTTAGAGAAGCCGAGGAGAAGGCTGCGCGAGAAAAAGCCGAGGCGGAAGCCAAAAAGGCTGCTGAGAAGGCCGCCGCCGAAAGTGACATTGAAGACGACTGGGAAGCGGCCGCGGCCTCCGAAGATGATGTCAAAGATAGCTGGGATGCGGACTCCGACGAGGAGGCTGCGGCCAAGACTAATGGCAAAAAGGCCGGCAAGGGGAATGAGGACGAAGAGGAGGATGAAGAAGCCGAGGATGACGAATCCGAATCTGAATCCGAAGATGAGGAGCTCTCTGCTGCCCAGCAAGCAGAAATCCAGCGTAAGAAGGAGGCTGCTGAGAGAAGGGAAAAAGCGCACCAGGCTGCTTTGGCCGCCCGCTCCAAAGACAACTTGCGATCGCCCATTTGCTGTATCTTGGGTCATGTCGATACTGGAAAAACCAAGTTGCTTGATAAGATTCGCCAAACCAATGTTCAAGAAGGAGAAGCTGGTGGTATTACCCAACAGATTGGCGCCACGTACTTCCCTGTCGATGCCATTAAGCAAAAGACCGCCGTCATTAACCCAAACAACGAGTTTGAGTTTAAGGTTCCCGGCTTGTTGGTCATTGATACTCCTGGTCACGAGTCTTTCTCTAACCTGCGTTCTCGTGGTTCGTCTCTTTGCAACATTGCTATCCTGGTTGTGGATATCATGCACGGCTTGGAACCTCAGACTCTGGAATCTATGCGGCTCCTCCGAGATCGCAAGACCCCATTCATTGTTGCCCTGAACAAAATTGACAGACTTTACGGATGGAAGAAGGTTGACAACAATGGCTTCCGTGAAAGCTTGGCTTTACAGAACAAGGCTGTCCACAACGAGTTCAAGAAGCGCCTTGAAGAGACTAAGCTAGCATTTGCGGAGCAGGGATTCAATTCGGAGCTCTTCTACGAGAACAAGTCTATGTCCAAATTCGTCTCGCTGGTACCCACGTCCGCACATACCGGTGAAGGTATCCCGGACATGCTGAAGTTGATCGTCCAACTCACCCAGGAGCGCATGGTTGGCTCACTAATGTACCTGTCGGAAGTCCAAGCTACCGTTCTTGAAGTCAAGGCCATTGAGGGCTTTGGTATGACCATCGACGTCATCTTGTCCAACGGCATACTTCGCGAGGGCGACCGAATAGTCTTGTGCGGCACGGAGGGCGCCATCAAAACAAACATTAGAGCTCTCCTTACGCCAGCACCGTTGCGTGAACTGCGTCTGAAGTCACAGTATGTCCACAACAAGGAGGTCAAGGCTGCGCTGGGTGTCAAGATCAGTGCCCCTGGTCTTGAAGGTGCTATTGCTGGTTCCCGACTTATGGTGGTCGGCCCCGATGACGACGAGGAAGATATCGAGGACGAAGTGGTTGCGGATTTGGCAAGCTTGCTCAGCAGAGTCGAGAAGACTGGCCGCGGTGTCAGTGTCCAAGCATCTACCCTTGGTTCTCTCGAAGCCTTGCTGGACTTCTTGAAGGACTGCAAGATTCCAGTCGCGAACGTCGGTATCGGCCCAGTATATAAGCGAGATGTTATGCAATGTGGTATCATGCTGGAAAAGGCTCCAGATTACGCTGTGATGCTTTGCTTTGATGTCAAAGTTGACAAGGAGGCACAGGCATATGCTGAAGAACAAGGCATTAAGATCTTCACTGCCGACATTATCTACCATCTGTTTGACTCCTTTACAAAACACATGGATGAGATGCTGGAGAGAAAGAAAGAAGAATCCAAAATGTTGGCGGTCTTCCCATGTGTTTTGAAGCCTGTTGCTGTATTTAACAAGACCGGCCCCATTGTCATTGGTGTTGATGTCGTGGACGGTCAGCTCAAGATTAACACGCCCATCGCGGCAGTAAAGACGAATCCAGTGACGGGCGTCAAGGAGGTTATTAGTCTTGGCAGAGTGTGAGTATACTACCCTCTTATCTTTTCCCTTCGCCCCTGTCAACTCCAATGTCACACATCTCGCTCGTCACCCACCCCTCGTCGACGCTTTCAAGGTAACGTCGAAATGTACAAACATGTATGGCTAACAGTTCGACTCATTTATTTAGAACCTCAATCGAGAGAGAACACAAGCAAATTCCTGTTTGCAAAAAAGGTCAGCCATCGGTTGCGGTCAAGATCGAAATGGGTGGCCACCAGCCGACTTACGGCCGACAGCTTGAGGAAGGCGATACCCTGTACAGTCTGATCTCCCGAGCAAGTATCGACTGCCTTAAGGAATTCTATCGTAAGGACGTGAGCAACGAAGAGTGGCAATTGATCATCAAGCTGAAGCCACTCTTCGATGTCAACTAATCGACCACTTGTGGAAAATTAGTCGGTGGACGATTTGCCTTCCGAGGAAGCGAAAGGAGAATCCCTCAAGGCTGCTCATATTTCTTTGTTTCGCCCATTGGCACGGTGTACTGGATGTATAAAACAAAAGCACGACAGAGAGACAGTGACGATGAGATGAAAAACATAGTTGGCTTTGTCTAGACTGCATGCGGGTTCTTGTGTGGGACTATCTGCCGCTGAAGTCCAATCGCTTACATGGAAAGGCAGGACTACTAGCACGGTTTCTCCAACAAACAAGAAGCTGGGCAAACCGGGTTCTAGAGCGGAGAGACGTTATCGCCGTCACCGAATGGATTGATTCGCATGGATATTGTCTGCTCTCGTGGCTTATTCGTGTCTCTACAAAAGTTAGGGATTTTATGTCATGTTTAATGTTAAACGGGAATTTGTTGGCAAGTGGTCATGAATACATTTTAAAAATAATCAAAATACGTCAATTGTGTCTGAACTCTCCTTGTCGGGACTTGTACCTGATGGAGTGCGGGATTTGCTGCTTTGTGCAGGCAGACCTGTAGTTGAATGATGTACTTGTTACGAGCGGTTCAACAATGGATACGAATCAGGCAGACTTGAACATGACAGATGTAGCATCCCAGCAGTTGAAGATGCAGAAAGATACAGAGCTTCCATTATCCATCTCCTCCATTTTCTCGCTGGGAACGACCGTACTGCCTGCCATATCTACAGAGACATATCTGGGTCAAAATAAACCAAAAGAGTAAAACAAAACACTTCTATGCTACTTTTGTAATTGTTCCTAGTCTCTCCTTAAAACTCTCAAAACACCTTCACCACCGTTTATCGTGTAAATCCTTGATTTGCTGCAGTGATGTCCTCCATTTGTCCTATCATATTTACTCATGTACCATCTATTCATGCAATTTCTCTTAGAAATGTCTCGATTTATTTAGGGTCCGCAGACTGCTCGGACTCAGGCTGGGCGCCATCAGCATCCTTCATCTCTTCGTCGTTGGACGCTTGCTGCGCAGCCTTCTCAGCCTCAGCAGCCTTGCGAGCTTCATCCTCAGCGGCTCTTTTGGCAGCCTGCTCGGCTTCGGCACGTTCCTGGACGGCACGTCTTTCGGCCTCGACCTTTTCGAAGTGACGCTGAATAACGGGCCCAGCCAAGGCTCTCAGCTCATCAAGCTTTGCAATATAGACGGCCTTGGTGGTATCGTCCCCCTCGTCATACAGCCATTCCTATCAACGTGTTAGTTCCATGTCGCATTGTGGCAATGGCCTAGCTGTTTGGACTCACCTCGGCGACTTCCAACTTGGCCTTGATATTTGACTTCTCCTCGTCGCTGGCCAAGTCGGCGTACTGTTCGTCAAGCTTGGCACGAAGGTCGTAGATGAACGTTTCCAACTCATTCTTCTTTTCCTCTGTGTCAGCGACAAGCTTGTCTGCCATGACCATTTCAGTTTCCTTCTCGCCAAACGAAAGCTTTTGTGCGGCATCCAAAGAGGAAGTGCCACTGGAGATGGGCAAATCTCCCTTTCGGACCTGTTTCTTCACTTTCCTGGTCCTTTTAGGCGCGTCCTCTTTCTTATCGGTATCCATGGCCTGCAGAAGTGTGTTAGTTGCTAGGGCTACAAGAATATCCTCGGCAATAGCAATACAACGAAAACTTACGTCGGGGTCTTTCTTCTCGCCATCCTCCTTTTCGTCGTCCTTGATCTCTTCCTCGACTTCTTGATCCTCAACATAATAGCCGTTCTCAACATTGAGGATACCGTGGATATTGACGCGAGCCTTGAGTTTGCAAATCATGAACTCGTCCTCGCCCTCGGCTTTTACACCCTTGACAGAGAACCGACCAATCCAGGGGTTCTGCTTGCCAGGCAGGTCTTCGGGCTTGGCGTAGCGAGCCTCGAGATCGAAGGGCTGTTTGCGGTAAAAGGTTAAGATCTTAGTGGATGGAAGGACATTGCCCTTGTTGAAGACGGTCAAGCTGGTATCTTCGTCGGGAATGTCGGCGGCTTTCTCCCAGGCGAACTCTATGGGATAGCTGATGATATCCTGGACGGAGAAGTCGCGAACACGGAACACTGGTGACAGAATAGCACAGCTGAAAGCACAACCACGGGCAATGGCCTCGTCTGCATTCATTGTATATGACAGAGGCTTCCCGAAAAAGGCCTGGATTCGCTCTTTGACGGCGGGAATACGAGAGCCACCACCGATAATCTCGATGAAATCGATATCCTCCTTGGTGAGCTTCGCCTGCGCAAGAGCCTGCTCCAGTGGCTCGTGGACACGGCTAAGGAGAGGTTCAGCCATAGCCTCAAACTCTGCACGGGAAATCGTGGCAGCAACGTCGACATCGTTCATGAGCGATTCAATGTTGACAGAAGCCTGCTGGTTAGAAGACAGAATCTTTTTGTTCTTCTCAGCGGCGGCGACAGTGCGGGCCAAGGCTCGGGGGTGAGAGTAGATGTCGAGCTTGTACTTGCCCTTGAACTCCTTGGCAAGGTGATCAACAAGGGCTTTGTCAAAGTCGCGACCTCCAAAGCTGCGGTCCCAGGCAGTACCCTTGACGGCGAGCTCTCCTTTCTTAAATTCGACGACAGAGCAAGTATAGTTGGAATATCCAATGTCGACAAAGCACACACGGCGAGGCTTTTCCTCCGGGGTGGGGAGGTCGAGTTTCGTAATACCCCAACCAAGAGCAGCGGCGGTAGTGTCGTTGATGAGGCGAAGGACCTTCAAGCCGGCAATTTCAGCAGCATCAAGCAGCGCTCGACGCTGAACATCGGAGAACCATGGAGGAACGCTCATGCAGAGATCCGAAACCGGGATCTTGAGCTCTGCAGTGGCAATTTGCTTGATTTTGCTCAAGTAACTAGCAACGAGTTGAGTTGAAGTGAACCTCTCAGTCTTGCCGAGGTAAGACACCTCGACACCAACCTGCCCATTGATATCAACAAGAGGGGCGGTAATGAACTGCTGCTCAATTTTGACATCGGGGTCGTTGAACGATCGGCCGGCCAGGCGTTTCAAGCAGCTCACTGTGTTCTTAAGATTGGTGATCTCCTGCGTTTTGGCACCCTCACCGATGAAGCGAGTTTTGGAGCCGAATGCAACCATGGAACTACAATTGAGGGCATGTGTCAGCTTCTGGTATCAAAGAGGAGGTAAGACATGGAGGGCATCGAAATATGCAGGTGCGTTACAACACATTTTGGAAATCATACTGGGTGTATTGCGATGCCGCTCGCTGCAAACGGGGAAGACTTACGGGGTGGATCTGTTGGAAACCTCATTGGTGATCTGTGAGAAGTGTTTCTGTCAGAACGCGCAACGGAATAATGGAAGCAGAGGAAGCATCATGGCGAAAAGCACCAGTTTGCTTCTCGTGTGCCAGGACAAGATGACATACCACATCAACACCACGGTTTCGGGCGACAGCGACCACCGTTGAGAGGGATCCGAAATCAACACCTGTTCAAAGACGGCATAGTTAGCGCATAAGTGTATGGGCGCAATCGACAATGCGAAAGAAATAGCATGGGCAGGAGAGGACTAAGAGCAAAAACTACAAGTCAAGTCATTCTCGATTCGCTTTGCCAGGCGGCCAAGATCGAGGCCGAGGTGTTCCAGCTGATGTCGGGCGAGAAGAAGCTTTCTTTGTAGATTCAACGTCTTCAAGTATCGACCCACGTACCAACGACGCTCATTGTGCCTGTAGTTTGCAACCTCCAAGTCGATTTAGTTGGATCTGTCTCTTATCACAGCCACGGAAGTGGGAGGGGAAGGCGGGATGTTGGTGATTTTGTAGGAGACACAAGTATGGCGAAGACGAGGAAGCGAAGGGAACTGGAAGGTGATAGAAAAGACCAGACTCTTGAGTAGAGAAGGACGTGTGTAGACGTCAGAGGATACCCAGCAGAAAAGTAACAGCGGAGGGAAGATTAATGGGTGGTATCGCAAAGCGGGTTCGGACTTGGGGCACAGAGGAGGGCTGGCCTGGAGTGAGTGGATAGACTTTTCTGGGTTGAGTGGGCGGTGTGAGTCGTCAAGTAGAGCTTGTGCTTTTTTTTTTCCCTGTCACGTCTGGTCACACAGTCTCTTCGGAATGGAGGGGCAACTTTTTTTTTTGGTTCTGGGAAGAAAATTCAATCTGATTCTTGCCAAGACCCCTCTCTCTGCCACACGCTGCATGCCCACCTAGGTAGGTACCCAAGTACCTATACCTAACGACCCAAGGCAAGGTCGAGTTCTGGGAGGACTTGGTGGCGGCGAGGGAGGCCCGCAATGACATGACTGGGCAAGACCGGGCATGACTGGGCATGACATTTGATGGCAGCAACTGATCTGGATGGCACCGGAAGCTTCCCACTGACGTGCATAGACAGCAACCAATGCAACAGACAACAGACAACAGCCTCGTCTATATTCCTGTGTACTGTACATTGAGCCGGCGAATTTCGCATCTCGTTGCATTATCAAGAATGTCCTTCTTCTCTTGAAGCGCGGCAACCTTGACGAGGCTATTGCTCAGAGGTACATACACCTACTTGCAGAGGTCTGGTCGATAGTTCCGGAAGTACCGCAACCGCCCGCCGTTGCAGACCAGTTGACCTCTACAAGTACTTACAGTACATGCATGTGCCCACTTGGGCCCCGCCATGGTTCAGCAGGCACCTTGTCTGGTCTAGTGGCTACGGTAGAAGCTGGAAGAAATTTCTAGAGATCGTTCGACAGACAAAGACTGTCTGGTGCCATCGTCAAGGTAATAATTTGTGAGCTACCAGACAACTTAGTACTTGAGTGCCTAGGAACTTAAGTACTATCCTCAAACGGGTAGACATAGACGGGCTAGTCCCCCCGTGTCAAAAGCATATTGGCGAATGCCGTTTTATTCTTCATCTGCGTTTCAAGGTTAACTGGTCCCATCTCCTTTGGCCGGTCTGGTATTAATAAGTACCTGGGGATTCTTTTTGCACAATCCGCCGATAATTTTGCTTCTCTTCCACATTGGACAAAAGGGGAGCATCCATCCTAAGTAATTGAGTAGGCCTGCCCAAATCCAAACCGGCGTCCTGCGGAAGAGGCAAAGTATGGCAAAACCAGTAATTAATAACCCCCTCTGAGTTGAACGAGCCAATTAGGAACCCAACCATTGACCCTTTTTTGCAAGTCTTGGTTAACGTGTCTGGTCCTTGCCTTGCCTTGCATACCCATCCATCCATGGCGCTTTCTGTCGACATTGATAGTAGTTTGCAAATAGTCACTCCGTCCCAGTTCATCTCTCGTCGCTGCCCCTGTGAGACTTAGTGATTGTCCATATGGTAAAGCTAGTGCAATCGGCCAAGTTGGTAATCGCAAAGGTCACAGGATGAACATGTATCGCCCACCATGGAGAATCTGCAACACCAACACACCTTGCACTTGTACTTCATAATGCCGGAAGACACCAGGTCTATATGCGCCCCATGCCTGGTACTCTACATCCATCTAGTGACCATTAATTCATCTACATCGTTCATCTGACCTTGCACATCTCTCATTCATAAGGCAATTCCCACGCAATCAGCCCGATTGTCCTCCTTGTAGATCCGACCCGCCTGGAAATCTCGGGGATGCCTCGTTAGAAACCCGGTACTCGTTTCAGAACTTTCTTCCAGTCGCTGTCTCCGGGCCTGGTGAGCTATGGCGTATTTCCTCTTATCTTCATCACTCATATAGGCGTCACCATCGGCACCGTAGGACACCGCCCCTTCCATGTCCAGGTTGAATTGTTCGGAAATGGGCTCACTTTGCTGAAGACGTCGTCTATTGGCGTAAAGAGTATTCCTGGCGTTTTGAGGGCCAAAGAATTGTCCATCGATAGCATCCGGGGGACGCACAACACTTCGCTTGCGGCCAATTGAGACACCAGATACTTGGCTCTCACGGGCGGCCCTTCTAGCCTCCTTTGCTGGCTTGAACGTCTCAGGAACAACGTTCAACTCGTCACCTTGTCTCTCTGCTTTCTCAGCTGCTTCTCTGGCAGTTGTGTGCATGTCGGCAGCTGCAGCGTCCGCTCGTGGTCCTCCCCACGTTCGTTGCCCAGCTGTCAAAATTCCATACACCATATAGTACCAGTTAAAGACGGGATTTAGTACGAACATGAGAGGATAAAACCATATCTTGAACCTCTTCAGCTTTGCGCCAAAGTATAGCATCAGAAGCCAGTTTAACCCCAGGGAGACAGCCATGAATCCTACGGGCAGGTTGCGCACTTTGGCCGTAGTGGTCAAGAGAGCCAGAACCATTACGAAAAACAAAAGTGCCGTGGTTCGAATCGTATTTTGCATAAATCGCACTAATATCAATGCGGGATATCTCTTCCATAGCCTCCAGTCAGTTAGCATACATACCTCGTTTGTTATGAAGCCAAGAAACCATCGACGACGCTGCTTGACCAGAGATGCGTAAGTTTGGACTGCCTCAGTCTTGCAGAAAGCCGAGGTACACATCTGAATTTGATAACGTTGCTTGGCTCCTATCATGAAGAGATGCGTGAGCCATCGATCCTCACCAAGGTGGCATTTGGCGTAGTCGAACAGGTCGTCGCATTCCTCAGCCTTGTCAGCAAAGTAATATTTGGCCATTCTTCGAAAGGCTGAGAAGCGAAGCATTGTTAACGCCCCTGGAAGGCACGTTACGGATCCGCAGCCAGATTCAACGGTGCGCTCAAATAGTTGCCCGTGAATATACTCCATGTCCTGAAGCAGGGTAATAATGCTGTGTTTCTTGGTGGTCGACGTGATCACTCCGGTCATAGCCAGCATTTTTCTGGAATTTCCAGGACTGAGCTCCATGTCGTACACAAAATTCTGGAGACAGACTCTGTCAAGAATGCAGTCTGAGTCGATAAACAAGATGAAGATGTTGTCGTTTTGCTTGATGTACTCTGCATAAACGCGATCAATGAGTTCAAACGTGGACTTTTGGCATTGCCTCTTGCCACCGTGAGTAAACCTCGACACCGTAACCCGAACACCTTTGTAGATGACATCAATGCAATTAGGATACGAGTCGAGGGTGGTCGGTATCCCCAGCAAGTCTAGTGTGTTGAGGTACAACTCATCAACCTGCTCTCCATCAAAAGACAGGAAGACGTGAATGCATGTGGCAGGATAGTCACATTCAACTACAGAGTCAACGGCGCTGACGAGGACATTCGGCTCCTCGCGATAGCATGGCATAACAACGACGACTTTGGGGGCTGTATAGTCATCGAGAACTCGTTTTATTCGTTTTGTGCGTCCCAAGTGGTTGGTGACCAGCTGGTATATGCAAAACAGCCATGGAACAGTGAGCAATATTGAAAAGCTCCAAAACGCAAACCACTGCAAAAAGGACGTGAGAGTCTCTGGCCACAAGCTTGCTATCGCACGAGGCAGAGGCAAGGTGACAATCATTATAGGAAGAAAAATACATCTTCAGCCTTCCGTTAGTTCAATGTTATGGCCCCTTTATGACTCCAATCGAAGCAGAGGCGTCCACATCGGCCTCGACGGATTGAGGGGGATCGAAAATCTCGACTCACCGAAGCAAAACGAAAGCAGAGCCAATGACTAGACATAGAACCCGAATAGACCAATGCTCCGCCTTTCCAAACACCTTGACGAGGCAGTACATGAATGCTGCGAGCCAAAGAAACCACTCAAGACAGGCCATCAGCATGAGCAGGCCAACAATGATGGTATATACGACCTGATTAACGGGGAGAAAGGTTAATTATCTGTTCCCTTGCGAAGTTATGGATGCGTGTCTTGAAAATAGCGTGTAAATTTACTCACATCACTGAGCGGCCAGTCCCCAATGGTGACGGCCATGATGTCTCCAGGAATCAAAGCGTCTCTGACGGTCTAGGAGGGAAGTGGAACCAGGTTCAGACTCGGTCAAATACGGGAATCTGTCGACGCATGAGTAGAATTCTTATTGCGCGTTGTGCAGACCGAGCGTCGAAGTTGAGCAAAAAGCATGAGCTTGACTGACGGTGGGAATTTGTGTGCATATGGCTGCCCAGTATGTTACACCAGAAAACTTTACAATCAAATGAATGCACATGGGCACGGTCCAAGCTTGCATCGCTGTGAGAGGTCTGAGCTTGCAGCTGGTCCTGCAGAGCAAGCACCAGACCGGACATTGCATGTCTTCAGGTTCAGTACAGTGCAGTACTAAGTATATGTACTTAAAATACGGAGTAGGGTCTCAGTCTCAGACAGCCTGGCAGTTATGTAAAGTATATTTGTCTCTGACCCGCACCAGTGGCCGTGCATTCATCGAACCAGGTGGTTCAATACGAGCTGGGAACGTGAACGGCCTCCTCAAACCCGCCTGGTTGGACTGCCAAACAGGACACGATGCGTTGAAACGTTTCTGGGATATTGAACATTGCCCAACTGGGTCCGAAAACTTAGTATCCAAATACTAGGTAGGTACCTAGGTAGATACTGAGTCATCTAACATTACGCCTGGCATTTATTGGGAGCCAAGTACTTAAGTACCTTCCTAGGTAGCCTACGATAGCTGGAAGGAAGCATGGTCTGTTTCAACGGTCATGCTTTACCTGATGCGCCGGATGGGTCAAACTGTACATGAATAAGGCAGGTACTGCCCACAGTGTCACGCTTGGACGACATCATCTGGACAAAGCCTACATTTGCCGGATCGTGAGCATTGCACTGCAAGGTAAATCGTGAAGAGGAATGAAGAAACAGGGAAAATTGAAACCAGCTTCTTGCTATGCTATCCTCGGACAACGTCATGCCACACCGATCCATGTGGAATCAACTCCCAGACGTTGCAACTGGAGGTGCATACTATGTCTAGCCCACATGCATATTTCGGTGTCCGTCCCCCATATTCGAAAAGTGAACACTGGCGAAAAGTCGACTTTCCTTGTGAAAGGTATCTGTACGACGCTCAATATCGCCAGTGTCTTTTCGGTGGCTATTCCTAGCAGTGGACAGGGCAGGGTGGCTGCTGGAAATCGGCGTTTGCCAGCGAGCAGCTACCATCTACCTGCTCTGATTACTGGCCATGATCTCGAGCTATTGAAACTGGCCATTGATCTCACGGATGCCCCCAACATCTTAGTGTAAATCAGCCAGCTACCACTCGGTATAGCAAGGAAAGTGCAGTTCGTCTGCTACTCTGATCGGAAGATAGGTGCAATTTGCGACTGAATTCCATTGTGGCATGCTGGTAAACGTTTGCATTGTTGCCGTCTGGAAGTTCCCTTGACCCATGTGCTGTAATGGGCGGTTCATCGTGACCCCATGCTGTCACAGCCCACATTGGTCAAGTGATTGCTGGGCTCGTGCAACAACAATTGCGGGTGGTGCATGCCACTTCAAAAGCGAAACATGTTGAAATGCCTTTGTGCCTATGCTTATCGAATAAGACGAGCTTTCTTGCACAGGCTGCAATGCGCAATTGTTGACTTCTGCGCTAGCTTACCAGTCGACATCGCTTAACTGAAGTTTTCTAACCCTCTGACCGCGATCCTTACCTAGGCGGTCAACGCGATTGTGAAAAAATGTTGTCGCTTTCTCACTTCCTACAATCAACATTAGCGAAACTGAAGCGCGCAGGTTGGTTGGCGCCGTTGAGTCGACTCGTACCTTCTTGGTCTTCATTTTGTTGGAGATCGTAGTTGAGAACTAAGTTTTTAATGCGCTGCTGTTCCTCCTTTTCGGCTTGCTGTTGTGATTTCATGGCAATAGCAAAGGTTGAATCAGAAGGCAGCTCAACGGTCCGAGTCTTTTTGTAACGCATTAGTAGGCCTGTTAGTGAGAGAAATTTACTTGTCACTAACCTGTTGCCGGTTGCCTTTCTTTGTCAAGAGTGAAAAGGCCATCTTATTACTTGGAGCAGCCGGCTCTTGATCAAGGCCCGCCACTGTGGATGATTCACGGGCTTTTGGTCTCACAGGGAGAGGAACGTCAAATAGAGGTTTACGTTCAAATTTGCGGGACTCAAGGCTCTCAGCCATCATTTTAGCGTATTCTCTCTCGAAATCAGCCTCATCTTCGGGGTCAACAGCCTCCTCTTGGCGAGTAACCACAATTGATTCTTCGTTAAAATCGCTGCCATTGACAGACTCGTCTTCTCCATCCTGTTCCCAGACTGTTAGTGGCGAGGTCATCACCGCAACCTCATTTGTATTTGAACTTGCCTCAATATCCTCGTCTTCTGACGCACTCTCTTCATCACCCTCGCCGTCTTGCTCGACATCGTCAACATCCACGTTGTCTTCGTCAGATGATGCTCCACTGGTGGCATCATCAATCTCTGCAGCCTTGTCAATGCCTGCAGTCTTTTGATCTTGAACTATAGCAAGCTGAAGCGCCTTGGTTGCCTCTTCAAGACCGATGGCAAGCTTCCACTGAGGCCGGGTGAGTGAGAAAATATCTTGAACGACGAACTCGATATCCATTGGGAGCGTGGTTTTCGTGTGAATGTAGTACTTTTCAACTGTATCAGTGGACATGGTTCAGGGCGAAAATGCGAAGATTCAAGTGAGTTCCTACCTGGAAGAAGGACAGAAAATAATCCAGCTTCTTGCCAGCAGCTCCACGGTTAAAAAACATGCCGCAAGTTTCCAACATCGTCGCAACAAGGCGGATGCGGAAAAAGTCGTCCGCGGGGTCAAATGGATTGATTCGACCCTGGACTGGCAAACCCCCTGTGGAGCTTGTCAGCGAAATTGAGAAAAGAGAAAGACAAAATAAAGACAGGAGGGCAAGTCAACTTTGTTACAGGAAGCGCCGTGGCTACTCACCATATCCAAATGTTAAAATCTTGTACATGGTGTCGAATATGACGGGGTGCTCCAACATTCTATAGTTATAAAGTTCTCCTAAATATTTTACCTCTGCAACCCGCCGCTGGAAGAATCGGAAATCGTTTTGCTCTAAGCCAAAACTGACCGACTCAATGACATTGTCGATTACCTTGACCACAAACTCTGGGTGGTAGCGATAGAGCGCACTTAGGAGAATACCCAACAAGTGAATGTTTCCATATTTAACCTTGCCTGGCTTTGAAAAGACCTTTTCAAGAATCAACACGACCTAGTACACTTGGGTCAGTATCTTCTATGGCAAAGTCGAGCTTCCTGATGCCATGTCTGGTTGAATAGGCATACCTCATTTTCCTCCCAGTGGAGCCGGCGAATTTGTTTCAAAATTTTGCTATAGTTCCGTTTCGTCATGTCGTTGTAAACCAATTTCCTGATAAACAGTTCCATAGGGGTCCGTTCCTTCTGTTCGATGGCGGGCCGTTCAGGGGGGTCGACGTAGTACACCGCATTGTCAATGAGCATGCGTTCAGGTTGGCCAATGTGCTGCACGGCTTTTTTCCGCTGCAAAGTTTCGAGAAAGCTTGCCATCCGTGGCGCAGTATCAGGGGTTTTGAGCAGATATCTACCGCAGTTCTCAATGAGGTTGCACAAAATTTCGATATTCATTCGCGAAAAGTCGTCAAGGCTGACTTTGAGGCAATGAAACACAACATGCTCAGGCACGACACCAAACTTCGTCAGTTCGGCTAGATACCGAATATTGCTGAGTCGTACCTGTCCCAAAAAGTCCTTTTCCTTTCTCCGCTGCAGACTGCGAAATTCGGCATCCAAGTAGTCGACGAGTCCCTTCGGCACATCAGGCATATATCTGCCAAGAGTAGCCACCAGTCGGGACCATGAAGGGAGCAAATCACTCCGCCCCTTAGGGACTTCTGTGAGGGCTTTCACAAGGCGATTACGAGAGGCTTTGGAGTTGAGAAAGCAAAAGTCGATGGCTGTTTGATCAATAATATCCTTGTTTGTGAGTTCCGGCAGGCGTGCCAGCAAGGCATCTACCTGAGCCCCGATTGTTTTATTCGCTATCGCGGTGGATTGGTCATCAGCAGCCTCAGCGGCAGCTTTGCCAGCATCAGAGGTGTCTGTGACGACATCAGTTCTTTTGCCAACTTGTTCCTCGCCGTCAGCCTTCTTCTTTTTGCCATCTTCGAGAAGGATCGGCGGCACTTTGCCTTTGAGATCGACAAGATTTTCATAGAATCGACGCTCAT